>NC_037669.1:123700510-124027164 GCF_003255815.1 Theropithecus gelada
CTTCCTTCCTTCCTTCCTTCCTTCCTTCCTTCCTTCCTTCCTTCCCTTCCTTCCTTCCTTCCTCCCTCCCTCCCTCCCTCCCTCCCTCCCTTCCTTCCTTCTCTTCCTTCTTTCCTTTCCTTTTTTTTTTTTTTTTTTATGAGATGGAGTGTCATTCTGTTGCCAAGGCTGGAGCGCAGTGGCGTGATCTCAGCTCACTGCAACCTCTGCCTCCCGGGTTCAAGCGATTCTCCTGTCTCAGCCTCCCGAGTAGCAGAGAGTACAAGCACACACCACCATGCCTGGCTAATTACTATGTTTTTAGTAGAGATGTGGTTTCACCATGTTGTTCAGGCTGTCCCGGAACTCCTGACCTCCAAATGATCCACCCGCCTCAACCTCCCAAAGTGCTGGGGTTACAGGAGCGAGCTACCACGCCCGGCCTGAGCTTAATTCCTAAAACAGATAAAAATAGTTATGTTTTAGAATTGCCTTGATGGTTTAGTGATATATTGTTTTTAAGATGGTTTGAATTGTATGAGCCCAAACTAGTTCCCTCAGTAGATGGCAGCTGTCACTGTTATACTGGTTGATACAAATGCCAATTTGTCTTTTTAAAGATTAAATTGAATTTATTTAATTCTGGGAGTCATAGAATAACATAAATATGAGTTAATGTATATAAATTATTTAGTTTAACGTATGAGACTCTTTAATTATATTTTGTTACTTTTTTAATAGGCAAAATCTCAAATAGTATTCAGTGCATTGGATGTTGCCCATCAGTTTATAAAGGATGTTAATCCAGATGAACCTAAAGAGGAGAATAATTCTACAAAGGAAACCAGTAAAATTCAGCATAAACCCAAATCTTTATTTATCCAGAGGAGCAGCTCTGAGGTAAACTGAGGAAAATATAGTAGACATTTTCTGATATACGTAATTATGGCAAGTGCCATTCATGTACTTAAGCTACAGAATTTTGCTGATAATTTCATCACATTATTATTTCATATGGATTTGTTCTTTATTAACCAAATACATCTTGACTATAAAAATCTTTTCAAGAAGATTGTTTTGATTCCACTGAATACTAGTCTTTTTGATGAATGATATTTTGACCATATGTCTTTCTGGACATTTTCATCTATGTCAGGAATTGGATGAGTTTGCGGAAAACGTTTTTTAAAAAACCACAATGCACTCTACAATTTTATATTAGTCAGGACTTCATTCAGAGAAGCTAAAAATATAAAACCTTGCCAAGAGTTTTAAGTGACAGGCAATTTCACAGTTATTTAAAACTAGATTTATACCAAATTCTGGCAGTTATTTAGATTGACTACTGATCTGACAATGTGCTAGATAAACTTTTATCAACTCATGCCTATATATTTATAATAGGCATATTGATTCTTTAGCAAGAAATGAACTTCAAATTTTGATCTGTGTTATAATCCTCATTCTTTTAGATGCCAGTCACTTTTTCCCTGCAGTTCAAAAACTGTAACTTAGCTGAAGTCATGCTGCTTGTTATGTGTTGACCAAGTCTGGGTTGAAGTTAAATCTGTTGTGTTCCAAACCCATGCTCATAGACGTAAAAGAAAATGTGTTCTATGCTAGTAGGACCTATTTTCAACAGAGGAAGTGTGCTTGAATTTTTCAGGAGTGTCAGCGTATTTGTGTGGATTTCACTTTCTAATAGACCTAACGTATTGAAGACCAGACACTGCTGTAAATATTTTACACATTATCTCCTTTTGTTTTTTCTTAATTATTCCACTTTTTCAAATGAGAGAATAGTGGCAAGGAATAGTTTTTATAAATTGCCAAAGGTAGAATTGATAATGGAACTTAGATTTCAGCCCAGACCTTCTGACTCCAAATTTCCTGCGTTTAACCATTATCCAGAGACTGTGGCTTTAAGTTTCTTCTTCATGCCTGCCTGCCTTTTCATCTAATTTATCCTATCAAAAATAAATCAGTAGCTAACTTTCATTGAACACCTTATGCTAGGCATTGTACTTAATGCTTTACTTGCCTTAAGCAATAATCACAATAACCATGTAAGGTTTGTGCTATTACCCCAATTTAACAGATGAGAGAGAGGTTAAGTAACTAGCCTTACTGGAAAGTGATAGTGTAGCCTCCTCTGTGTTATTTATTAATCTTTACACTAGATGTTTTTCTTGTCTTCATAGGTGACTATGTATGCTGTATACATTGTCTGCCTCATTGTCTTAACTTAAAAACCATTAATTCAATTATTTTATCCAGGAGTGTATATTAAAATCAACTGGAGAAACATTAAAGAAATACATATGATTAAGTTCAGCATCTCTGTGGGTGGGGTTCAGACGTGTGTGTGTGTGTGTGCGCGTGTGTGTGTGTTTAACAACTCCTCAGTGATCCTGGTGAGTGTTCTTGTTGGGAGTCACTGTTATAGATGACAGAGTACACAGTGAAGGGATAACCCTTTCATAGACTTAGTGTTCCTCTGTGCCGAAGAACAATGCTTCTCAAACTTTAATAAACATCGTAAGAATTGGAGATTGTTAAAAACTTGCATTCCTGGGTCTGTCACCAAATTTGGATTTTTTTTTTAGATATTTACCTCTGGGTTAGGGCTCAGGAGTCTGATTTTTAATTTAATGGCTAGAAGAACCAAATGGTACCAACGCCTGATGCCTCTCTTATGGGCTTCTTAATGGATCAAAGCCAATGGCACATCCTTGGAAAGAGGTACAGTTCATGAAAGAGCTTACATCTTATGAGCTGAAACCTGGGTTTAAAATAATGATGCTGTTTTTCTTATAGCATTGTAACATTGGGCAAGTTCCTTACCTCTTTTGATCTTCTGTTTTCTGTTTTGGAAAGTGGGGATATTAAAACACATCATCGTACAGGGATATCATGTACTTAGAGGGTAACGAACATACAGCATTGAATTTCTATGTGCATCTTCAAATGTCTTTTAGAATTGGGCAAGGTCATATTGGACTCTGAGTGGACATGATATATGACAGTTTTGAGCTGAAACGTTTAAGAGCTAATGTACAACCCTCCAGCTTTTTCTACCCTGCCACAGCTATGTGGAAGCTGATATTCCAGTGGCATAACTCCAAGATGCAAATGTCTGACATCTCTGATTCATTGCTTGGAAGGAAGCTTCCCTGGAGAGCTGCTGAAATTGCTGCATATTGAAATAATTTTATATTAAGTCACTGAGTTTTCAGTGCTTGTTCATTAGTGTAGCATATATACATAGACACACCGACATATTGCTTACTGGATACCAATAAGTACCTTCTCACAAATACTCCTAAGAGTCTATCTTCAAACTAAATTTATCCCCTCTTCCAAAACCTATCAGTGTTATTGTTGAAGGTGCCCTACCTAGCTTTCCAAGCCAATGAAGGCAGTTATTTTCTGTTGTGTTTTCACTTCCTCCTCTGCACATCCAATTGGTTACTGTATTAGTCTTCTCAGGCTGCCATAACAAAATACCTCCAACTGAGCGGTTTAAACAAGAGAAATTTATTTTCTACAGTTCTGTAGTCTAGAAGTCCCAGATAAAGGTGCTGGCAATATTGGCAATATTGATTTCTGGTGAGGTTTTACTTCCTGGCTTGTAGGTGGCTGCCTTCTTGCTGTGTTCTTATATGGCTTTTCTTCTGTATGCACATGCATACAGAAAGGAGAGAGAGAGAGAGAGAGAGAAGAGATATATGATGCCTCTTCATATTTATTTATTTATTTATTTGAGACAGGGTCTTGCTCTGTTGCCCAGGCTAGAGTGCAGCGGTGTGAATTCAGCTCACTGCAACCTCCTCCCATGCTCAAATATTCCTCCCACCTCAGCCTCCTGTGTAGCTGGGACCACAAGTGCACACCACCACGTCCAACATCTCCCTCTTCTTAACAGGATACCCAGTCCTATTAGATTAAGGCTTCAACTTCATGATCACATTTGACCTCAATTACCTCCTTATAGGCCCTATCTCAAAATGTAGTCACATTGAGGGTTTGGGCTTCAACATATGAATTTGCGGAGGGAGATGCAATTCAGTCCATAATAGTTACCATGTCCCATATAGGCTACCAGCTAAAAACTCTTGAATGTTTGGTCATTTATTCTATCCTTATTGCTCTTTCGGATACTGCAATTTTTTTCTTTATAAAATGATTATAAATGGAAAGTACATTTCATTCTCTTCCCTTCTAGGAGTCAGGCAATCCTTCTGGTTTTGTATGTATGTATTTTTTACACAAATGTTAATATGTTTGCTCTGCAAACATGCTTTTTTTTCACTTAACAATGTAGTTTTTATATCCATGTAAGTACAATATAGAACCTTCTCATTCTATGTAGCGACTGTAAGTACTCCATTTACTAGATGTGAAAAGACTTTTAAAAATCTATCTTTCACTGATCAGCATTTACGCTGTTTCAATCTTTTGCTGGTATATGCTAAAATATGAAGTATAATTTTGAATAATGTGGTTTTTCATAGATGTATCAGTATGATAAAATCCTGAAACTCCTACATAAAAAATTATGCATTTGTAATGTTGGAATGTTGGTCAATGTGGGTAAATGTCTGTACCATTTTGATTGGTTTCCTTGCAGCCAAACACTATTTCCTAATTTCCCTCTCTTTGCCACATTGGTATATGGGACTTTACAATGATTTTACATGTCCAGTGGGTTTAAGCTCCTCTGTGCAGCAGGCAGAGCCCTTTATATTCTTTCCCCACTTCCCTTTCTACCCTTTATATTTTCTCATTCTTTACTTTCTGCTATATCAATGCAAACTGCTTATAGTTCCATGCCACCAATGCTGTTTGACTCCCATGTCCTAGCATACATATCATTTCCTTTCTCTGGAATGCTGCCCTTGGCACTTTTTGCTTATGGAATTCTTGTTTTACCTTTCAAAATCCGATTCAGACATCATTTCCCCTGAGTTTTACCTGCTTCTTACACTGTTTTCTGTTGTGGACTTATTAACCTGTGTTTCTGTGGCCAACAGTTAGCATAGTGTCTAGTGTCTGACAGGTCCTCAGATACTTTTTGCTCAAATTTGAAATTTTTATATACATTTTTAGCAAAATACCCTGAATTGTACTCTAACAAACTGCCTGTTTATTTTTCAATTGTGGGCTGAATATAGAGATTTTTACTCTCGTGTCTTAAAAGATACACATGAATATTTAGCAATTTGATCAGTTAGGTAATCCACATTTGATAATTCAGCCACTGGTGTGGGTTTTATTTTGCTTGGGTTTCCTAATGTGGCTGTTCTCTTTGATTCAGTGTATAGCTTCCAAATACTACGATTATTTTCTTGTGTACTTGGACTGGATTTATATTTTGTACTGAATTCATCTCTCCACAGTCATCATTAATCTGAGGAGCATGCATTGTATTACATGCATCAATGAACTTCTTCATTCATTCCACTAACTTTTAATGAACACCTACTTTGTGCCAGGCACTGCTCTTGGCACTAAGAAAAAAGACAAAATCCCCAACTTCATTATATACTAATGGGTAAAGACAGGCAATAAATAAACATAGAACAAGGTCACATGGGAGTAAGTAATGGGAAGAAAAATAAAACAGTTAAGGAATTATTAAATGGTGGAAAGGGGGCCTATTAATTTTAGAATTGGTAGTGAAGAACTTTCTAAGTAGGTGATATTTGAGCATTTCACTGAGTCAACGAAATGAGGGAATGGCTATGTAAAGATACGGAGAAGGTTCATTCCAGGCATTGGGTATAGCTAGTACAAGGCCCTGAAGAGGAAATGTGCTTGATGGGTTCTCAGAACTGCCAGAGCGTGAGACTAACTGGTGCAGGGTGAATGAAAGGAGAATGGAAGGAGGTAAAGTAAAAGGCAAGGAAGTGCAAGGTTGTGTAGGGCAGTATAGGTCCTGGTAGAAACTTAGGGTTCCTGTTTTTTTTTTTTTTTTTTTTTAATCTGAGAAGGTTGTGAGGAGTAGGAGATTGGGGACATAGGGAGAATGTACACAAGACAATTGCACCTTTACAGAGAGAACACTGGTGAACAGCATAAAGATAAGTCGTCTGTTCTGTAGGCTCTCATCTTCATAATTTCTGAAGAGACCATTTATAATTGCCAATAGAGTTTTAAAGAACAGAGTAAAGCATATAAATAAGCACAACTTAAAAATATTCTAAGTTTGAAAAGTCTGATTTGTAATGACTAATAATTAGTTCTATCTGTATTTTAAAACGCAGAAATTTTTTATTAAAATAATTTTTGTGGGTGAATGCAGAAAATTTAATAAAGCATGCCTATATATGCTTTTGATTAGGTAGAAATTACAACGACAAAAAGAGCAGAATGTACAAAACCAAGAGAGAGTCTACTGTGTGAAGGGTCATTCAATGAAGAAGCTTCTGCACAGTCCTTTCAGGAAGTGTTAAGTCAATGGAGAACCAGAAATCATGATGACAAGAAACAGAATTTACACGCAGCAGAAAAAGGTATGGCTTTTCTTTTCTTTTCTTTTCTTTTCTTTTTTTTTTTTTTTGAGCCAGAGTCTCACTTTGTTGCCCAGGCTGGAGTGCAGTGGCGTGATCTTGGCTTACTGCAACCTCCGCCTTCCAGGTTCAAACAATTCTCCTGCCTCAGCCTTCTGAGTAGCTGGGATTACAGGTGTGTGGCACCATGCCGGGCATTTTTGCATTTTTAGTAGAGACGGGGTTTTGCCACGTTGAGCAGGTTGGTCTCGAGTTCCTGACCTCCTGACCCGCCTGCCTAGGCCTCCAAAAGTGCTGGGATTACAGACATGAGCCACTGGGCCCAGCTGGTATGGATATTTTTATAACACGAATGTTTTAAAATGAAGCTGACTTTAGTTTATTTACCTCCATTCTCTGTGAATATAAATGTGATGTTCCAAATCTATAAACACTGGGAAAGCAGTTTGCTGTAACTCCTCAAAGGAGCATCACCGTGTGATCATTGGTGAGTGGTTTAATATTCATCGGCCCTGAACTGGGCACTAGGGGGATTTGCATTTGTTTTCTATGTAAATTCAGACTGTCAAATGAATGGATAATTGGATTCTTTCAGTTCTTCTAGTAGAAATTTTTGCCAGGACAACTATCGCTTTTTTTGAGCAGTAATTGTAACACATAAAACGGGAGAGTCTGTGAGATAAAGAAGAATTTTTTTTTTAGAATATTTGACTTAAAAATGCAATTTCAAGAACCACTATGAACTTCAGGGGGAGAATTGATTTGTGTTCTCATTGTTTTTGTTTCTTTTTGAACTGCTTTTTGTTCTTTCATTTTTTTTAAACAGTTTCACTCCTACATTCTAGACATTGACGATCTGGATGACTGAACAGTATCTTTAAGTTTCCCAGTATGTCTTGAGGAAAACCACAAGTTTTTAAAGTATTCAATTTATTATTTTTATTACTCAGAATCTTGTAGTGTCTTCCATTTGCTTTTTATTTAATAAAAAATGTTAGATAATAAATTTCAATCATGTATCTTACTTGCCAATTTTTCTATTTTTATTTCATTCTTTTCCAGCGGAGAAACTCTGCTGATTATTACTCTTTTATTACACCGTGTAATTTCTAATCTCAAAGTATCACACATCATCTTCTAATTATAATTGAACTTTTAAATAAATTTTATTCAAGTATTTTTCTACATTTCTTTATTACACATCAATTTCACTGATATTTTCAAGACATTATTTGTATGCTCTCTTCTTTGTAGTTTGTATCTCAGTATACACCTCATTTTTCATTGACTGTGTTATTTTATGTGCTTTATACTTACTACTTCACGCATTTTTTTACTTGTCAACCCTGAAAAGTACTAATTATTCTATGGGAATACCTCTTTGTCTACTTTGAAAGCCATAGTATTTAAAATAATACTGTACCGAGTTGAAAAGTCACCAGATCAGAAGTGCAACTCTTTTAAAATTTGTTCTCCATAATGGAAATAACCATATGATAAAATAATGAATGCTTATTTTAAAAGACTTGGTTATAACAGAAAGTTACCAAGAAGAAAATGAGAACAGCTCAGTCTCATCATATAGAGAAAATCCATGTTAACATTTTGGTACGTGTTTTTCAATAAACATAGTTGTGTACACACACATGCTCCCACAAAAACTGAGTTAACACTAAATACTATTAGTTAACTTGCATTTTCACTGAGATTCTGTAATGGGCAACTGGCTATCTAATAGAGATATACACAATCATTTGTAACTCTTGTAGAGTATTCTATATGGCATGATTTAATCAGACATTTATTGATGGATATTTTATTTCTAATTCCCAGTATTATAAAAGATACTATGATAGGCATCTTAGCTATTTGTGCACTTACAGCGTTACCTTAAAATAAATTTCTAAATATAGAAATGTTGTCTCAGTGACTTGTTTTATAAAATTTTAATGAATATTGTCAAACTGTCCTCCAAAAAGATTACTGTGTTGGTTGTACTCTCACTGGTAGGGTGTGACATGACTATTTTCCCATATTTTCTAGTTCTTTAACTTTAGCCAGTTTGGTTGACAATAAATTATTATCATTATAGCTGGCTTTTTACCATTATTTGTGAAATAGACACTATTGACTATTTTTTGTCACTACCTTTTGAGCTAATATTTTAAATACACCTTATAGCTAAAGAGTCTCCTCCCAGCAAATATTATTAATTCACTTGCCTGTAGGTCTAGTTATCAACTTATTCACAAGCAAAGTAATCCAGGTCACCTCCCATCTTTATTTCTCGGGAATGTGCCATTGGTAAGGGAGAAAAGTGAATCACGGGCCAGCTGCTTTATCTTCTTCCTCCTCCATCACCCTTCTATGTTTAGAGTTTATATCTCAAACACAGTAGCTCTTCTCTAACATCTAGACAGAAAAAACAAAGAATTATTTTTTTCTTATTTTCCCTTTTAGCTCTGCTCTCAAGAAGTCTTGTTTCAAAATGAAAAGGGGAACTAATAGTGGAGGCATTTCTTTTCTCTCATGACTTGCTCATGTCCTTAAGTGCTCTTTCAGTTCAAGGGATTCTAATCCGTGTTTTTCCAAACTTTTTCCAATTGCTTTCTTCAACACTGCTCTACTCTTTGGGAAGAATAGAAGTGGGATTTCTTACTTTATTTTTGTTTTAATTTGTTTCCGTTGCTGGCCTGTGGCTGTTTCTGGAAGTTAATCATTAAAGTCTACAGTACGAGGCCGGGACATCCTGTAGTCTTAGTTTATAAAAAAATATTTTTTCCCATCTCTATTTCCCTTGATTCTCCTACATTTTTTTCCCCTCGTGATGTTCAGTTTGGAGACAGGAGTGATATGTGGGAGGGTGGAGAGACTAGTGATCCTGGATTTACACTTCTTTATTTCCCAGATATCTTCATCAGTTTTAAATATCTCTGAATAGTAATTTTAATTTAGTAGTGCTTCAGAAATATCTTAAACATCTGGAAGTAAATTACCACGTAGATATAAATTTGTGAAGAAAATTGTCTCCTCCAGATGTCATTATGAGTTATTTATTTCCCATTTCTCATAATGTGTAAATATTATTTTCAGTGGCTATAATACTTTATATATCTGTGTTATATCTTTATGTATGTGTTTATATAATGTACAATGAATGTTTGTATTTATAATTTTTATTTAAAAGAATGAGTTGCTTTAACAAACCTTCTGAATCATAAGATCCCTTCATTTTAAGAGATTGTTGAAGAAAACTACGTATCCAGTCACTTAATAAACTACCGATATTTAATACTTATACATTATTTAAACCTTAATCTATTGATTGTATAGGTAAATATTAAAGCATATATGCCTCACAGATGATGAGTTCTACATCTTGAGAGAAGATATGGTAATTTGTAAACTTGCTTGTATTAATTATGCACATAGTGTTTATTTTTACAGACTCACTGGAAGAATGTGAAGTGCAGACTAATCTGAAAATTTGGAGAGAACCACTTAATATTGAAATTAAAGAAGATATTCTATCCTATATGGAAAAATTATGGCTTAAAAAACACAGGAGGTATTTTCTGGAATTGTAATACTATTAGGAAATATGAAAGTTATTTATGTTTCTTTCTTATATGACATGCTTTCCTATAGCAATTTTATATGTATATTTCATCTTTGCCTACATAAATTTAAAGCAAGATTAAAATCCCTGTGAAGTTGCCGTTCCAATAAGAATTTTAATTCTATTTATGTATATGATGCATCATTAATTTAGATTTTTCCTTGATAAATGGAAATATGTATATGAGGAAAAGGCACAAATGCAGAAAATAATTTAAGAATAATAACAAAAATAATGTGATAAATGAAAGATTACTTAGAGAAGACACCAGTTTTTTCCATTAGCATTAACATTTGAGACTATAATTTTCAGAATCTTGTTTTAAATTAATTAAACCTTTTTCTAATTGTATTAATAATAATTAAATATACTTTATTCAAAGAGATATCACCAGATACAATCATCTAGAAATTTTGGCAAAATACAGGTTATTTTTTCGTAGATCTGAAGTGAGGCCTGAGATTCTGTATTTCTGAATTTCTAATAGTTCCCAGGTGATAATGGTTGCATGAGGGTGGTCTTTTTTTGAGGTGCAAGGTGGTGGAGGAGCTCTCTAGAATTTGCTTGATAAGTGGTCATCACACCCTTCCTTCACCTTCAGTTATGCAAAACCATCTCCTGAGGTGGCCCATTCCATCTGTGAAAGAGATATTCATTGAACTGTAATCTGTTTCCAGCTCATTTCTAAACTTGGCTCTAATTCTACCTATTAAGCCCACACAAGTAAAATCTAATTTCTCTTCTCCATGGTATCTCTTCAGATTTTTTAAATCAACCCTCATGTTTTCCGTAAAGCGTCTGCTAGATAGGTTAATACCTGCACCACCACTCACCTTCAACTGTTTTCAGTGTGCTAGATTTTTTTCTTTTGGATTATTTTGAAAAGAAGATATACAGATGGGTTTCAAAATAACACAAAGAATTCCTAAGTAACATTCACTCAGCATTCTCTAATGGTAACATCTTACATAAACATAGTGCATATCAAAACCAGGAAATTGACATAGGGACAATATTATTGACAACTGTACATTTTACTTTAATTTTATCATCAGTGTTTTCACTATTATCCTTACCCCATTCCAGGATGGAGTCCAGGATTACACTTTTTTTTTTTTTTTTTGGTCATATCGCCTTATCCATTACAGTTCTTCAGTCTTTCCCTGCCTTTCATGACCTTAACACTTTTGAAGAGTACTTGCCAGGTGTTTCGTAGAATGTACTAAATTTGGGCCTGTCTGATGTTTTTTCATAATTAGATTGAGGTTATACACTGTGAGGAAAAATACCACGGAGAATATGTGTCCTTCTCAGTGCATGACATTCTGGGATCATGATGTCAATAAATCTTATTACAGATGATGTTAACCTTGATCACATAGTTAAGGTGGTGCTAAGTTTCTCCACTGTAAAATCACTACTTTCCCTTTATAATTGATAAATATTTTACAGGAGATATATTGAGATGATACATCAACGCTATTTTCCCTTAAACTTTCACTTCCTAATTTTAGAATTTGTGAGTGAATTTTGCCTGCAGCAGTTAGTACTCTCCTGCTCTATTGCTGATATTCTATTTCATTTTTTCCTTCTAAATTTATTAGTTGGAATTCTTAAAAGAAGTGTTCCTTCACCCACTTTTATTTATTTATTCTTTATTTATGTGAACTCATGAATATTTATTTTATTTTGGGGATTGATTTCTAATATTATTGTTATTTATTTTGCAACTCAAATTATTTCTGCTTTGGCGATTGTGGACTCTCTCGGGTTGACTCTTCCATCCTTTTGACTTGTTGTCATTTTTTTTTTAGTTAGTTTGCTTTGAACATCTCCTTTTTTCTGGAACTCAATATGTATTTTCTCTTCCCCAGCCAAGGAATTGTTTTTCCAAAAAATACTGATTCCCTTTATTGGGGAATTGTGTTCAGAAACAAAGATCTGGACTCCAGGTGTGGTCATTACTATTCTGGTACTTCTAGGCCTTCTCAGAGGAAGAAACAAGGAAGTACACACACACACACATATACACACACAAATCCACATACACACATATAAATTTTTTTCTGTATCTATCCATCTGGATATCTATTAAAGTAACATGCATTCACACTCAGGCATTCCGAATCCAAACCAGCATCACATGGTTCATTTCCATTCTCCCTTTGCTTATTTGACAAATTTCTTTCACCTACAGTGAGAAACTTGGCTTTCATTATCTATAATATATTTATTAATTAACCCTATATATATATATGTATTTATACATACAGTAGTTTCAGAATCACTAACATCACTGAGAGAAATGAGGGACAATTAGTTTCAAAATTATTAATAATATCACTGAAATAAATGAATTTTCCACCTAGACTAGAGTCTTTTTGTGTCATGCTTTCTATCTGTAGCCTACGGTATCTAGGCCAAACCATGTTTTGCAGCATCACTTTGGCCACAGTGCTCATTTCTTTCTCACCTCCTTTAAGGTTGGTATGACTTTCATTGGGTTCTGCCCATATCCTCACTGATTTTTAAAATTTAAATAAACTTGTGGTGTACAGTTCTATGGGTTTTTACCACTGCATAAAGTAATGTGTCTACCGCAGTACCCCCGCCCTCGCAAAAAAGTTTCACAACCACAAAAATTACCTTGAGCTTCCTCTTTCTCCTCTTCCCTTTCTTAGTCCATAACGGCTTTCATCTGTTGTCCACCCTTACAAATATGCCTTTTTTTGAAGGTCATATAAATGAAATCATACAGTGTCTGTCCTTTTATGTCCTTCACTTAGCAGAATGCATTTAAGATTCATTCATGTTCTTGTATGAATCAATATTTCTTCTGACTGGTTCCCAGTTTTTGGCAATTATCGCTAGGTCCTTTAAAATATTTTCGTAATAGGTTTTTCTTGAATATAGATTATTAATTGTCTGGGTAAATACCTGGGACTGTGATAGGTGGGCTATATAGTAAGTGCATGTTCATTTTTATAAGAAACTGCCAAACTCTTTTCTAAATTGACTGTCCATTTTGCATTTGCTCCAGCAGTGTATGAGAGTTCCAGTTGCTCCAAATCCTTGTCAACACTTGGTATTTTCAGTTTTTTTTTTTCTTTTGGTTGACATTTTAATAAGGTGTGTAGTTGTATCTCATTGTAGTAGCTTACATGGCAGAGGTTTAAGCTAATTCATTTATAACTAATGTCCAGGCTGTATGTATTTTTTAAAGTATGATGCCCATCATAGCTCTTCAGGCTATTTTTCTTTGCAGGGGTACTGTGGTAGACATATGACTTTATGCATTGGTAAAAATCCACAGAACTTTACACCACAAAGTTATTCAAATTTTAAAAGTCAATAAGGATATGTGTAACAGTAGTGTGTATCTGTTAATTGCCTTTTTCTAATTCAGCAATTAGCATATAAATGTAATTCCAGAGTCACTTGTCATTTCTGGTGGCTACCTTTCAATGTTGGGTCATTTTGGGTTTCTTATATAATAAAAGAAGCACAATTTTGTTATTAAGTGACAACTGTCATTTGAGCTTGAACACATACAAGAAAGTTTCATCACAGTCACATCAAGGTCCTGAGCTGTGCTCAATGCTGCGTCTTGGCCAGTTTCCTTAGCAGAAAAGAATACTTAGTGAATATTTTCATGTTCACTAGGGTCTTATTTACATGGTTATTTTTAATGGTAATCTTTTTTTTTGAGCTAATACTTTATGTCTTGATTATAAATGTCAATGTAGGGCAATCTATTTGCAATTCACAGGTTTCTGATGCATTTCTGATGTTTTGCTTCAGAAAAGTTTCTCATGTAAATAACCATGATCATGATTTTGACTTTACTTTTGCCTATTGCTGTATTTTATATAGTAGGCTTATAAATATATGTTCTATTGCTTTTTTAATATTTTACTGATTTGGACAGCAAAAGTTTTTAAAAATTTTACCTGCAATCAATACAGAAGTATTGATAGACCTTTTATCCCCTAGCTTTATTGAGGTATAAATAACAAATAAAAATCATATATATTTAAGGTGTACAATGCAATATTTTGATACATGCATACATTGCACAATAATACCTTAATTAAGCTAATATATTCATAATTTCAGATTTTTGTGTGTGACACTTAAGACCTACTATTAGCTATAGTTATTATGCTGTACATTAGATATCCAGAATTCATTCATCCTGTGTAACTGGAACTTTATAACTTTTACCCAACATGTTTCCATTTCTCCCAACCTCCAGCCCCTGGCAACCACCATTCTACTCTCTACTTTTGAGTTTGACTTTTATATCAGTGAGATCATGCAATATTTGTCTTTCTGTGTCTGGCCTATTTTACATAGCATAATGTTCTCTAAGATATGGCAACAACCTAAATATTCATCAATGGATGGATAGATTAAAAATATTATATATGTATAATGGAATATTATTGGGTCTTAAAAAGAAGAAAATCCTACCATTTGTAACAATGTAAAAGTGTTGATAGATCTTAGTAGCAACACCTAGAGTGGATCTTTTAGATATGGGAAAGCTTAAAGAAGGAGTGCAGAAGTTTTGGATTAAGAATATTTTAAAGACAGATGTTAGCAACTAGCTGATATTCTGATTCCAGTTCCTTTACTCTTTTCATTGTGTGTACTTCTCAAGTCTAGCTAATCATCAGTAGCAGCTGGGAGAAGCTTTTACACTACTGATTCCTGGACACCAGAATGAACTAAAAATTAGTGTCTCTAAGAATAGGTGTGAGACCTAGCATAAAAAAAAAGTATTCCTTGGCCATTTGGATGGAAACAGCCTAACACTGATTCATATAATAGATTTAGAACCACTCATCACACATTTAACCAACTGAAAGGGTCAATGCTCAAAAAATATTTGCTAAATTCTAAAAGAGGAAACTATGGTGAAGTAAATGCTATCTGAAATGTATTTTATCTTTTATATGTGACATCATCTTTTAAAAAAAAAAAAAAAAGCACTGGTGCCAGGGTTTGAATATCCAGAATCCAGAATTAGTTCTCTGGCTAACTAGTTGTTTATTTATGGGAAAATATCACTTCAATTCTTGTGGCCCAAGTTTTCTCATTTGCAAAATATTGAGTTTAGAACAAACAATTTATATGACCCTGTAAACTCCAATAATTCATTATCTAGTTTCTATAAGTCTTTGGTTCAGGGATTTTATGAAGCAAAAAACTTCATAAAGAAAGAATATCTAAATAACAGTATATTTATGTATATGTATGATGAATTTTAGTTTGGTAGATCCATGTCAAATTGGAAAGAGGTTTCTTGTAGATGGATGCTAGTTTGTCTTTGACATAACTCAATATTTTCATCTGTCACCAAATTAAATTATGGATATAGGATGCCATACTCATCAAATTTGTTAAGACACAAAGTTAAATAATATATAAATATTGTATAGTCATCTGCCAAGACCAGCTCAGTTGAGGAGACCCTAACCCAGCAGCGCTAGAGGAATTAAAGACACACACACACAGAAA
The DNA here is from genome assembly GCF_003255815.1 of Theropithecus gelada. NCBI lineage: Eukaryota > Metazoa > Chordata > Mammalia > Primates > Cercopithecidae > Theropithecus > Theropithecus gelada. The sequence continues at coordinate 123,716,144 of NC_037669.1, forward strand.
TATAGAGGTGTGAAGTGGGGAATCAGGGGTCTCACAGCCTTCAGAGCTGAGAGCCCCGAACAGAGATTTACCCACATATTTATAACAGCAGACCAGTCATTAGCATTGTTTCTCTAGATATTAAATTAACTAAAAGTATCCCTTATGGGAAATGAAGGAGTGGGCCGAATTAGTTGCAGCAGGAACACACCCTTAAGACACAGATCGCTTATGCTTTTGTTTGTGGCTTAAGAATGCCTTTAAGTGATTTTCCGCCCTGGGCAGGGCAGTTGTTCCTTGCCTTCATTCCCATAAACCCACAACCTTCCAACTTGGGCGTTAGGGCCATTAAGAACATGTCATAGTGCTGCAGAGATTTCGTTTATGGCCAGTTTGGGGGGCTTGCTCCCAAAAGTCATCTTATATATACATTACATATATTGGGAAAACACAGATAACCACAGACTACCAGAAGATTATCAAAATTTTAATGCCTTTAAAGTTGCAGAAGAGGCATTATAAAGGAAGTACATGGTTAAGAACATGGTCTTTGGGAAGCAGATTACTTGAGTTCAAATTCCTCTTCTGCATTCACTACCTTAATGACTCAACAAGTTGGTACACCACTTTGTGTCTCTGTTTCATCCTCCATAAAATTAAGATTATACTAGTGCCTATTTAATATCTAATAAAATTTAATGTACCAAAATTTGTTAGAATGGAGCCTGGTATATTTAACATTTTGTATCCCATATTAACTACAAATATCATTAAGAAGGCTCTGCTTTTTACATGAGGACTTCATGAGTTTGCATGGTATGGAAGGGCTGTGCAACTACTCATATTCTTGGCTAAAAAGTGACCCTTCTCTCCAGTAATGTGGTTATATACTATGAAACCAAATATACACTCTTGACCTCTGTGAATTCCTGGGCTTCATTGCCTTCCATATTAAATGGGCTGCATCAGTCTTCACTGTTAATTAAGTAATAGATAACACAGCCTGAACACCTTACATTTTTATTGTAAGAGCCTATGTTATCACCCTGCTGTTATGATGGAAGTTTAGACAAATGCCTTCAGGTTCCCTTAGAACTCATCAACACAATGCCAAGACTGTGAACTAAAACTCATATTTATAAATTAGGTTTTTAAGTAGCATGGTGTTTTTAATGGACTCCATGTGGCTTTTGAGAGAACACTGACTTGTAGCATAACTTTGATTTTTAGCTTAAACAAAACTCAGTAGGATATGCAATTTAAAAATCTTCTGTGATGTCAAGTTGATTTACACAGGTTTTTCTAGTACATTAAGATTGTGTTATACAACTGTACTTATCTTTGAATTAAAGGTACAGTTATGGTTTCATCATTAATTTTGTATACTCACGCATTTGATAAATAAATCAAGAGCTCGTCTGGGAAAGTTTCAGGTAATATATTTCAGTCTCTTAATTGCTTCTTTCTTATTTTGTAGAACTCCACAAGAACAACTTTTTAATCTGCTACCAGACACATTCCCACATCCATGTGAAACCACTGGTGATGTACAGTGTTCTCAAAATGAAAATGATGAAGATAGTGATGGTTAGTTCATACTTGATTAGATATTTTTAAAATGTATTATTTCAAATTATATACAATAAGCATTAATCAGAATCTGCTTTTGGTTTTCTTTAATATATTATTCTCAGTTGTACCATGTAATCTTTTATCTTTAGATTAAAATCATGTAGACTCACTTCTTTCCCTTTCCCTGGATATACTTTGCCTTGATTTAGATGGTTTCATTTAAAAATGGAATGCTAATAAATGTGTATTTCACTTGAACTGGGAAAATTGGCAGTATCTGTATTTTTGTGTAGATATACATGAGAACACTCTTCTTTTTTGGTGGCTATCTTATTTGAAGAAATTGTAAAGTAAGATATATTCTTTGATGATATTATTTGTGAATCTTATTTCCTAGGTGAGGAGACCAAAGTACAACACACAGCTCTTTTATTGCCAGTAGAAACATTAAACATAGAGAGACCTGAACCATCTCTAAAAATAGTCGAACTGGATGATGTAAGTGCATAAGTGCATAATGACCATTCATGCTTTTTAGCAGGGAATTCATAATGTATAGTTACATCTGCATATTATTTTCAATAAGATTTCTCAAATAACTAATATAGCTTAATAGGAAATTTACAGGTGTTTGAGTTCAAATGTGCTTATGAGAATAAAACAATATTATTCTGAATGTAAAGAGTAAATTTGTGAGCTAAACTGGTGTTGTCACTTTTTTTGAATGAATGTAGTATGGAAGTTAAGAAGACATTACACTATTTTAACTTATATAAATGTAGTGTGATATTTTGTTAGTTTAGTTCTATATGTTATCAGGTTTTTTAAACAAATATCAGTCTCATTACATGGTACCTATTAAAATTTAAGTGTAAATTTAGTTTCTTGAATGTCATTTAATATTATTTTCTGTTTAAAGGTAGAAATAGTGTTTAAGACTTAAGAAGTTCAGTAAAATAACTTGAACATGACTTGACCATATATATAGAAGACACCAATAGAATCAACTAGAGCTAGGACCCAGTCAGAGTTAGAGCTCTGGACTGAAGGTTTAGGGTATGATACACTCAGTGCATTTCTGACTTTCTAGTAATATAGTAGTTGAATGTGCCACTTGTCCTAGATATTTCTCTTACTGTGGTTGTTACAGAAAATGACTAGAACAGAGAACTTACCTCTTTTAAATACTGCTTTCTTCCTTTCTTAGGTTGAAAGCTTCTGCTATTTTTGTTCTTTGTGTTTTTTGGCTAGCAACATTTTTATTTCTCCTCTGGATAAATTTGAGAGACTGGACAAAAACACACACACTACATACATGTGGGCATGCCATTCATTACATTGTTGATACACAGAGTAAGTTTATGATGAGCCAGTCAGAGAACTGAAAACCTCCTAGTCACTAACCCACTTGGCAGATAATAGTTACATATTTAAATAGAAGTTATTATTGTTGGGTTGGGGTATTACAATAGTGATAAAGTAATTGACATATCAACCAAATGTTAGTTGAATTTGTTTAGTTCTCCTAGAACTTATGTGTTATATAATTAGAGCTCTCATAACATCATTTGTTGGAAAAACGTATTCTCAATATCACCCATAAGTAAGTTGGTTAATGTGTAATAAATTTTTGTGAACTTACTAATATTATATAACATTAATTTAATAAGACTTATGAAGAAGAATTTGAAGAACCAGAAAATATTGTGCCTTACAAAGTTGAATTAGCTGATGCAGACAGTCAACCAAGGTAAAGTCTTTCTAATTAACTTTGTGTGCATATTGAGCCCCTTCCTGACACACACACAAAATCAACTTTCTTTTTAAATGTGAAATTTGTGGTGTCAAAAACCATGTGACATTAATGTTAGAGTATATTTTACTTAACCCATGCTTAAATTTGTATACAATATTGCTAATATTTAATAACATTCAGCAATTAGAAAACTGTCTAAGTGATAGGTTTGTACTCTTAGTATTTGGATTATTAAATAAATTCTTCTGAACTTAAGGGTTGTTATCCTCTGAAATGGTTGATTAACTTTGATATATTTCATATGAGCTTTGTTCTTTTCTCCAAAGATACTCTGGTTTTTCTTCAGTTTTCTATGAACGCTAAATAAAATGTTTTATAAATGATTAGACTGAGAGACTAAAAGAGCTCCTGTACTATAAATTACTTCGTAGGTAGATTTTAATGTATAATTCAGTAAATGAAGTGTAATGGTTCACTTTGTAATTGTGTTGGAGAATTTTCTCATTTCCAAATGAAAAATAGTATCTAACTGTATCTGTTAGTGATATTAAAACAGTCCTTTTTTGTTGTTGAAACTGTAGGATTTGTAAACGGTGGAATGAAATTCCTGTCAGGTAACCCCTCTACTGATTCTTTATTCAGACCAGCTTAGGCCCCTGTCAGTATTTTGCAATAGCTATGGGCCTGAGTGATTCCCCTGAATGGAAAAAGCCAGTGTTTAGACACACAGAACCAGCGATCCAGCAGCAAATGTGCTTTTGGAAGTAGAGTTTTTGCAGGAGAAAACTTTCTGTTCAGCAGATAAGAGGTTTATATCCACCACTCAATCTCCAAGGAAATGAATGGCATTTCTGTTCTCTAATTTGATTCTTTCATATATCTTATCACATGTTTTGCTTTGACTCCTGTGTAAGGTGTTAGAGAAGGCAGAGAAAGTTACTCATCATGGTTTGGCAGTAGTTTTATAGCTTTGGTTTGGAGGTGCCCATAGAACTACATTAATTTTATCTCTCTCCTGGGGATCATGAGTGACACAAGAGGGCCTTTTTGGTTGAGTATAATCCATAAGTTTTATGATGCTGTTCTGTAGAGCTTATATAAATATTAGGTATTATTAAATATATTATTCAGTTCATAAGGAATGTTATTTAAATTGTAACTATGCATATAGATAGTAATCATTATTCAAATTTGAAACCTAAATATCACATGCTGCTTTTAAACTCATATCTCATTGATGAACAAATAATATGTTTATCTAGTAGTAAAGCCTTGATTTCATCAGATTTTAATGAGCTTGAAAGATAACACTCCCGTTTTAGAAGAAAATGTAAGAAATCAAACTTATTTCGAGATATTTTGGAAAACAAACTTTCAACTGAAATTTTGCAGTTAAATCAGATTTGGTCCAGTTGCCTATCCCTCTTAAATCCATAATGTTATTAGTTACTTACAGTTGAGAATGCATTCACAGTAAGGTTAAAATAAATATTAAATTAATGTAAATAACCCTGTTCTATTAAGGTTTTACTATATTTGTTTTAATGACCTGGGACTTTAAAAATTTTCTTTTTGAAACATTTTTTCAATTCTATTATTTTGTTTGTCCCTACATGTGAAAGTTGTGCTTTTCATGATTATCAGAAGAATAGCTTTCTATATGAAAATGACATCCATCAACATCATGTTTTCCATAAGGGAAAGAGAGACTTCTTAAATCTTTGTCTGAGAAACAGCTCTACTTATTACAAAGATAATTCAAAAGGTAACATTTTTCTTGTTGCTAAATATTATTAACAGTGCGTGTTGGTAATTTACTATTGCAGTCTATAAAAGCTTTGGTATGCTGCTCATTTTGAAACCAAAAAAAGCTCAGTACTAAAATGAAAATTGGTTGAAAATATAATTTTCTAGTAAATATGCAATTTAGTCAATGGACAACAGTGTTCGTATGTGTAAGAAAAATCAGCCACTATAGGGTACTCTAAAAGTTATTATAGACTCAGCTAGCATTTAAAAGATTACATAGAAGGCCTTTTAGTGACAAAAGTCTGACTGGCACCCTCTTGCCCTCACTTGCACTAAATATTTTCCTGAAATGGGCTGGGCGCGGTGGCTTATGCCTGTAATCCCAGCACTTTGGGATGCCGAGGCAGGTGGATCACGAGGTCAGGAGATCGAGACCATCCTGGCTAACACAGTGAAACCCCATCTCTACTAAAAATACAAAAAATTAGCTAGGTGTGGTGGCGGACGCCTGTAGTCCTGGCTACTCGGGAGGCTGAGGCAGGAGAGTGGCGTGAACCCAGGGAGGCAGAGCTTGCAGTGAGCCGAGATTGCGCCACTGCACTCCAGCCTGGGCAACAGAGGGAGACTCCTTCTCAAAAAAAAAATATGTGTGTATATATATATATATTTTTTTTCCCTAAAATATTCAGATCTGATACAAAGTTTCACAAGAGATAAATGAAAATAAAAGAAATCACTAGCTGGGTGCGGTGACTCACGCCTGTAATCCCAACATTTTGGGAGGCTGAGGCAGGTGGATCACCTGAAGTCAGGAGTTCGAGACCAGCCTGGCCAACATGGCAAAACCCCATCTCTACTTAAAAAAAAAAAAAAAAAAAAAAAATTAGCTGGGCATGGTGGCAGGCGCCTGTAATCTCAGCTACTCAAAAGGCTTGAGAATCACTTGAGCCCAGGAGGCAGAGATTGCAGTGAGCCAAGATCATGTCACTGCACTCCAGCCTAGGCGAGAAGAGCAAAACTCCATCTGAAACAAAATAAAACAAAACAAATAATCGTGCTTATATATCTATGATACTGTTACTAGTAGTTCCCTAGGTACCTATAGATTAGAATGATGTGTGCATATGTGTGGTTTCAATTTCCAGATTGTGAGATCATTTAAAGAGAGTCACAGCAAAGTATCCTGGCCTAAGAGTCAGATTTTGTTTCCATTTTTGCCTTTAAATTACTGTCTGACCTTGAACATGTCACTTACTTGCTTAGACTTCATTTTCCTAAGCAAAAATGTAGGAACTAGATAATTTTCAAGTCTCCTTTTAACTATTAGATCTGATCTACCTAGAATTTTAAGAAAAATTAATAAATATATCATATGTGAAGATAAGATTTTTGAGAGATATCAGAGGGCATATCTGAAATAAATAGTTGTAAAACTGATGATTACTTTCTGATTGGGCAGCAGAAGATAGAAAGCAGTGGTAGATGTGTGGTAATCCTGCTGGTCTTGACATTTTCAAATACTAAACCACTAAATTATTATGGCCAAATATGAACTACAACCACATGGGAATTTAGGACTTTACAGCACTCCAATCTTTTACTGAAGTTGAGTATAGTTTGATCAAGCTAGTGCATGGTGTTTCTGTTGCCTCTGAGAAAATGATGCACATAAATGCCCATGTAATTGTCATTTTAAAGACACATTTTTGAAATGTTTACTTTTTAGAGCAGTTTTAGGTTCACAGCAAAATTGAGCAGAAAGTACCGAGAGTTCCTGTATACCCTTTGCTCCATGCACATACATAGCCTCCCCCATTATCAACTTCTGCAACCAGACCGGTACATTTGCTACAATGGATGAATCTACTTTGATACATTATTGTCACTCAATGTCCATAGTTTACATTAGAGTTCACTCTTGGTATTGTACATGCTATGAGTTTGGACAAATGTATAATGTGATATGTATTTACCACTTATAGTGTCATACAGAATACCTTCTTGTCCTAAGAATTATCTGTGCCCTACCTGTTTATCCCTCTCTCTGACCAACTCCTGACAACCAGTGAGTTTTTTTACTGTCCTCATAGTTTTGCCTTTTTAGAATGTCATATAGTTAGAATCATACAGTACCTATCTTTAATAATTGGATTCTTTAACTTAGTAATATGCATTTGAGGTTTCTCCATGTCTTTTTGTGACTTGATCTCTAATTTCTTTTAGTGCTAAATAATATTCAATTGTATGGAAGTACAATAGTTTATTTATCCATTCACCTATTGAAGAACATTTTGGTTGTTCCAAGCTTTAGCAATTATGAACAAAACTATTATAAATATTCATGTATGGGTTTTGATTGGGACTTAAGTTTTCAATTTATTTGGGTAAATACCAAGGAGCATAACTATGGGATCATATGGTACAGATATGTTTAGTTTTGTTTTAATAATTGCCAAACTATCTTACCAAAGTGGCTGTACTATTTTACATTCCCACCAGCAATTAATGAAAGTTACTGTTGCTCCATATCCTCACCATCATCTGGTGTCAGTATTTCAGATTTTTTCCATTCTAGCAATTGTGTAGTGTTATTTCTTTGTTCTTTTTTAAAATTTGCAATTATCTGTTGACATATGATATCGAGAATCTTTTAACATGCTTATTTGCCAACTGTGTATCTTTGTTAAAATATCTGTTCAGGTTTTTAGCTAATGTTTTGATTGGGTTGTTTATTTTGTTATTGTAGAGGCTTAAGAGTTTTTTGTATCTTTGCATAACACTCTTTTATCACGTATCTTTTCCAAATATTTTCTTTCAATGTATGGATTGCCTTTTTATTCTCTGGACTATTTTTCACAGAGTATAAGTTTTTATTTTAGTAAAGTTTAGCTTATCAATTTTTTCTTTGATGTTGTATCTAGAAAGTTATTGTCATATCCAATGTCATCTATGTTTTATCCTATGCTATCTTTTGAGAGATTCATAGTTTTGCATTTTTATATTCAAGTGTGCAATCTATTTTGAGTTCATTTTTGTGACGGTGCAAGGTCTGTGTCTGTATGCATTGTTTCACATGTGGATATCTAGTTGTTCCAGAATCATTTGCTTAACAGATTATATTTTCTTTGTTGTATTGCCTTTGTTCCTCTGTCAAAGATCAGTTGACAATATTTATATAGGTCTACTCAGGACTCTGTTCTGTTTCATTTACCTATTTGTCTACATGTATTCCAATACCACACACTCTCTTGATTGTTATAGATTTATAGTGATATTGATGTGAGGTAGTATCAAGTCTTCTGACTTAGCTCTTCTTCGATATTGTGTTCACTATCCTGGGTCATTTGATTCTCTATAAAAAGGCAGGAATTTTGATTGGGATTGCAATGAATCTATAGATCAAGTTTGGAAAATATACCTTGACAATATTAAATCTTCCCATTCATGAACATGGAATATTTCTCTATTTATTTAGAATTTTGATTTCTTTAATCAGAATTTATAGAATTCCTCATATAGATCTTGTACATAATTTTTAGATTTATATCTATGATATGGCTTGGCTCTGTGTTCCCAACCAAATCTCATCTCAAATTGTAATCCCCATGTGTCGAGGGAGGGACCTGGTGGGAGGTGATTGGATCATAGGAGTGATTTCCCCCATGTTGTTCTCATGATAGTGAGTGAGTTCTCATGAGCTCTGATGATTTAAAAGTGTGTGGCAGATCCTCAGCCCTTGCCAACATGTAAGACATGCCTTGCTTCCCTTTCACCTTCTGCCATGATTATAAGGCTCCTACGACCTCCCAGCCATGTGGAACTGTGAGTCAATTAAGCCTCTCTTCTTAATAAACTACCCAGTCTTAGGTAGTTCTTTATAGCAGTTTTAAAATGTACTAATACAGAAAATTGGTAACAGAAAAGTGAAGTACTGCTGTAAAGATACCTGAAAATGTGGAACTGACTTTAGAACTTAGTAACAGGCAGAGGTTGGAACAGTTTGGAGGGCTCAAAAGAAGAAAAGAAGATGTGGGAAAGCTTGGGACTTCCTAGAGACTTGTTGAATTGCTTTGACCGAAATACTGATAGTGATAATGGACAATGAAGTCTAGGTTGAGATGGTTTTGGATGGAAATAAGGAACTTATTAGGAGCTGAAGTAACGGTCACTTTTGATATGCTTTAGCAAAGAGACTGGCAGCATTTTGCCTCCCTCTTCCACCTAGACATCTGTGGAATTTGAACTTCAGAGTGATGATTTACAGCATCTGGCAGAAGAAATTTCTAAGCAGCAAAAACAAAGCATTCAAGAAGTGACCTGGCTGTTTCAAAAAGCATATAGTCGTATGCATTCACAAAAAAATGGTATGAAATTGGAACTTATGTTTAGAAGGGAAGCAGAGCACAAAAGTTTGGAAAATTTGTAGCCTCACCATGTGGTAGAAAAGAAACACCCATTCTCTGGGGAGAAATTTGAGCCACAAGCTGCAGAAATTTGCATAAATGAAGAGGAACCAAATATTGATTGCTAAGACAATGGGGAAAATGTCTCTAGGGCATTCCTGAGATCCGCACAGCATTCACTCCCATTACAGGCCTGTATACCTGGAAAGGAAAAATGGTTTCATGGGCCAGGCCTAGGGCCCCACTGCTCTGTTGACCCATGTCCCAGTGGCTCCAAGTGCAGTCAGTGTTAAAACGGGCCAAGATACAGCTTGGGCCTTGGATTCAGAGGGTGCAAGCCCCAAGCCTTGGTGGCTTCCACATGGTGTTGGGCCTGCGAGTCACAGAAGATAAGACTTGAGGTTTGGAAACCTCTGTCTAGATATCAGAGAATGCACAGAAATGCCTAAATGTCCAGGTAGACGTCTGTTGCAGAGGCAGAGCACTCATGGAGAACCTCTACTAGAGCAGTGCAAAGGGGAAATGTGTTGTAGGAACCTGCACACAGAGTAACCACTGGCGCACTGCCTAGTGAAGCTGTGAGAAGAGGGCCACCATCCTCCAGACCACAGAATGGTAGATCCACTGACGGCTTGCACCATGCAAGCCAGTGATGTTAGACAGCAAGTTTTATTAAAGTAGCAGTGTACAGCAGCAGCAAAGGCACTGTTCCTTTTGGAACAGGTTTACCCCATAAGCACTGTACCCAGAGTAGCATCTCAGAGGTGGCTCTGCAGTAATATTTTTAGCCACTTTTAATTTCATGTAGTTTAAAAGATGAGTTATTTGGAAATTTCTAGAAAAGGAGTGGCAACTTCTGGGTCATCAGGTTGTTGCTGGGGAAACAGGTGGTAACTTCCAGATGTTGCCATAGCAGTGGTAAACTGACATGTCACTGGTAGGCATGCCTTTTTTTTAAACATTTAAGTTCAGAGTGTGTAGGTTTGTTGTGTAGTTAAACTTGTGTCACGGGGATTTGTTGTAGATGTTATTTCATCATCCATTTATTAAGCCTTGTACCCATTATTTCTCCTGCTCCTCTCCCTCCTATCACCCTCCACCCTTCAATAGGCCCCAGTGTGTGTTGTTCCCTCTAAAGTGTCCATGTGTTCTCACCATTTAGCTTCCTCTTATAAATTATAAACTAGTGCTTAGTTTTCTGTTCTTTTGTTAGTTTGCTAAGGATAATGGCTTCCAGCTCTATCCATGTCCATGCAAAGTACATGATTTTGTTTTTCTTCATAGTATTCCATGGTATATATGTACCACATTTTCTTTATCCAGTCTGTCATTAATGAGCAGTTGGACTGATTCCATATCTGTGCTATTGTAAATAGTACTGCATTGAACATACATGTATGTGTATCTTTATAATAGAATGATTTATATTCCTTTGGGTATATACCCAGTAATGAGATTGCTGGGTTGAATGGTATTTCTGTCTTTACGTCTTTGAGAAATCACTGCACTGTCTTCCACAATGGTTGAACTAATTTACACTCCCACCAACAGTGTATAAGTGTTCCTTTCTCTCCACAACCTCACCAGCATCTGTTATTTTATTTTTTACTTTTTAATAATATCCATTCTGACTGGTGTGAGATGGTGTCTCATTGTGGTTTTGATTTGCATTTCTCTAATGATCAGTGATGTTGAGCTTTTTCTCATAGGATTGTTGGCCACATGTATGTCCCTTTTACAAAAGTGTCTGCTCATGTCTTTGCCCACTTTTTATTGAGGTTGATTTTTTCTTGTAAATTTCTTTAAGTTCCTTATAGAAGCTGGCTATTAGACCTTTGTTAAATTCATAGTTTGCAAAAGTTTTCCCCCATTCTGTAGTTTGTCTGTTTACTCTGTTGATAGTTTCTTTCACTGCACAGAAGCTCTTTAGTTTAATTGGATCCTATTTGTCAATTTTTGCTTTGCTGCTGTTGCTTTTGGCATCTTTGTCATGAAATCTTTGCCTGTGCCTATGTCCTGAATGGTTTTGCCTAGATTGTCTTCCGGGGTTTTCATAGTTTTGGGATTTGCATTTACGTATTTAATCTATCTTGAGTTAATTTTTGTATATGGTATAAGGAAGGGGTCCAGCTTCCATCTTCAGCATATGGCTAGCCAGTTATCCCACCATCATTTTTTGAATAGAAAATCCTTTCCCCATTGTTTGTTTTTCTCGGGTTTGTTGAAGATCAGATAGTTTTAGGTGTGTGGTCTATTTTCTGGGTTTTCTATTCTGTTCCATTGCTCTACGTGTCTGTTTTTGTACCAGTACCATGCTATTTTGGTTACTGTAACTCTTCAGTATAGTTTGAAGTTGAGTAGCATGATGCCTCCAGTTTTGCTCTTTTTGCTTAGGATTGCCTTAGCAATTGGAGCTCTTTTGGCTTGACTGTCATTGGTGTATAGGAATGTTAGTGAGTTTTGCACATTGATTTTGTATTCTGAGACTTTGCCAAAGTTATCAGCTTAAGAAGCTTCTGGGCTCAAATTATGGGGTTTTCTGGATTTAGCATCATGTAGCCTGCAAACAGAGATACTTCCTCTCCTACTATTTGGATTCCCTTTATTTCTTTCTCTTTCCTGGTTACCCTTGCTAGGACTTCCAGTATTATGTTGAATAGGAGTTGCGAGAGATGGCATCCTCATTTGTACCAGTTTTCAAGGGGGAATACTTTTGTCCTTTCAGTATGATGTTGTCTCTGGGTTTGTTATATATGGTTCTTATTATTTTGAAGTATGTTCCTTCAATACCTAGTTTATTGAGAGATTTTAACATGAATGAATGTTGAATTTTGTCAAAAGCTTTTTCTGCACCTATGTGGGCATGTCTTATGGAGAGAGGTACTTTTGACTTCCCTGTTTCCACTAGTCTTCAATCTGGTCTGAAGCCCAGACCCTGCCTCTGTGGTCAAGTCCTGCCTTTTACTTCAGTTGTAGACATTTTAATATAGGAAATGGCATTTTTTTCTCCCCCTAAATTGGATAATTTCCATTCAGGTTTAAGAGGGAAGAACAACATTATTGTGGGAGTTTTATTGTATTGAATAGATTTTATAAAGGTTTTCTTCTAAAGATGTTTCTCTGAAACAGAGATTATTTTATTTCTCCCGATATATATGCTATCAAAGAGGTAGCAGAAGTTGAAAGAAGTTCAAAATACTATCTGAAATTGTCGAGTTATATAAACATTTGATTGCAACAAGCAAGTCCTTTGTAAAGCTGTAAAGCATTTACATCACTGGAGACAGTTTTATTCAAAGTTTCTACTATTTTACATAGTCTACCTATAGAGACATTTGTTTTTGGAACAGAGTAAGGGATAACCAGAAGAAGCTATATTCAATCTGGATAATGGTGTACATTTATTTAAAATGAAAGCAGTGTGGTGTAAACATTCAAAGAATTTTTATTTTTCAGAAAATCTGGATCGATGTTTCACTACTGTGCTACACACTGTAATTACCTGGACAACTTAGCAAGGGGAAGTTCAAAAGACCAATGCCTGAGTTCCACTCTCAGGATCTGATTAATTGGTTTGGGGTCAGGCCCATACACTGACAATTTTAAAGAGTGCCTTCAGATGATTCTACTCTGCAACCAGGTTAAAAACCAGTGATGTAAACCAAATGATTTATTTAAAGCAGACATAATGAGGTGGATGACTAATACAATTTTGTTCATTTTGTAGCTTTCTAGAGGCAGGTGTCCGTGCTACACATTTTCTGGGCCCCCAGCTGCTGCTCTTCTTTCATCTGGCACATTTCCCTGTGCCCTCTCTTTATTGCTAGGCATGCTAGGGAAAAATGGCAAAATGAAAAAATCTTCCCTCTGTGTTACTTCTCATGAATTATTGTTGTAAAATTTGAGTGAGAGGAGGAGGTGGGAACGTGAGAATTGAACCACAGGCTGAAATAAAAATTTGCATAAATTTTAAGATCTCATTACAAAATAAAATATTACCTTCTTTTACTAGTCTAGCTCATTAATATTTGGCTGTATAAGGAATTATGATTACCACTTATGAATATAAGCATAGTAAAAGTATTATAACACTAAAACATCAGTAAAGGAATTTGTGAAATAGTGTTTATTGATAAAGTTTTTTTTTCACCGCAGAACTTTTGGTTTATTAACAGTTTTATTATTTGTTTAAATTTGTTTATGTACCTTTTGTAACTGTGTGTTTTTAACAGCAGAAACTTCAAACACAGATATTGACAACATCGTGGATCCTGATGTGTATTCTCCTGACATTGAAAAAATTGGGGAAAGCACCTCCTTTGAAAGAAATTTAAAAGAGAAAAGTATAGGTTTAGAAAGTAATCAAAAGTCTGATGATTCCTGCATATCACTTGAAAGCAAGGATACTTTGCTAAGTATAGATTTAGAAAAACCTCCCATTGAGGAGAAATTATCTCAAGACATCAAAGAATCCTTGGAATTCAGCAATCTGCATAAGACGCCAAGCTTTGAAGATTCAAAAACTACAAAGTCATCACTGGTAAATCTCTATTATGTTTATTATGTTAGAATTTTATAAGAAATCTTATAAGAAAATGTCTTAGTGACACAATACATTCTCAAGTTACTTCCTATTAAAGTTAAAATGTGCTGCCTTACATTATTATGAGATAGTTGAAGAGTGACTCATATGGAAGAGAACACTAATGACTTCTAGGACAAATTCTAATATGAGGAATGCCATTTTAATAAATGGCTTGCTGTGATAAATAATACTTTAAGGCCCACCTTATGCACTATAGTAAGAGCACTGTTACTTTTCCAAATGAAATTCATTATGAATAGTACAGTATAATAAATCCTTTCTAGTTTTTTACGATAGTATAGTCAATGGTCAAAGTGAAATAAATGCAGATATCTAGATAGAACCAGTTACTGTGGTTTAATGTAAGTATAAGATGAAGAAGGTAATTATTTCAGGAAGATGGCTAATAAAGAAACGGAGTTGTAGTTTTTGTTTCTTCTCACAGGAAAGGTAAAGGTAAAGTTGCTCACTTTTTCATTGTTACCAAGTTATAAAACTATATTTGAATTTCATTCTATATACTAGAAATCTTTACTAATTGTAAATATTAATAATGCATTCTTTGGAAATTTAAATGAGGCAAACATTTTTAATAATGCTCAAAAGTCATTTAAAATGAATTCCTATGGTTCCTGAACTGAAGAGGGAAGCAAAAAAGCAGAAGGATGAATACTTGAGTTGCTTCTACTTCTGCTTGGAGCGCTGGTTTTCTGTGCCCACTTTGTTACAGATGTTGTGCCTTTGTGAGATACGAAATTGAAACTGAGGCCTCTGCAAAAACTTAGACCCCTAAATGTCTGATCAATCATGTAAGGAATGCACTAGGAACATGCACATAGGTGCAACAAGATGAAAGGAAACTGATTTCTGCAAGTGATCTTGGCTAGGTCAATAAAACATTTCACCTGGAAAATGGATGTCTTGGGCTTTCATTTAGCATAGATTTGGATATACCTACTCAAATATACATTTGTGTATATATTTCTTGCTTGTCAAGCCAAGACATTAACATTATTGTTAATCCATGCCTATTAATACCCTGATGTATCTGACAGAAGTAAATCTTAATACTTTATAAATGGACATCCTTACAACTTATCCCACAATAGATTCCACAAAATAAAGCTCCACTTCAGATGGGCTTATCTTCTCATTACCCCAGTGAAGAAAACAATTGATCATAGCATGAATTTCAGCAGAGAAAACAAGAACTTCAATTTCCACATTTCCAAAGGGCAACATGAAGAGTACCAGGTGACATCTATATATACAGTGAGCTGTGTGATAAGTGAGGAATCCTGACCTTAAGAAACCCGATCTTTTACACTGGGCAGTAAGCCTGCCAGACCTTTGTCCTAGGGGAAGACTATCTTTATTACACTAGACAGTAAACAAACCTGCTCTTTGCTCTAGAGAGAGACTCAATCTCTATCCTCTGAGATTATATTTAAAATGTTTAAAAATAGGAAGAAATAAAAAGAACTTAAGAATAAGGTAGTATGAACTGCTCCATTTATGAAGGCTAATAAAAAGTTCTAACATTCAAAATATATTTATTCAAATTATAATTAAATGGATACTAAACAGCATATTAAATACAAATAAGGAGAGAAATATTACCCTGGAAGGTAAGTTTTAAAAATTGCTTGTATTGCAGCAAAGACATGTGAAGAGTTAGTAATATGACAGATTGTAAAATAATCAAGTACAATTCCAGAACATTATAAATAAAAACAAATCCACATTATGACTTTTATTTGAGACACCTCATAGACAATAAAAATTATCTCCAAAAGCAATTACTAGATTGACAGTAAAATTCTCATGCACAGCAACAGGGAGCCTCAACAGTGTAACACAATGGAACATTATCTTTAAACTTCTAATAGAACTGACTAACAATCTAGAATTCCAAGGCTTGCAAAACTGTCATTCAAGACCAAGAATAAAATAATGGCAAGTTTAAACAAAAGTTCAGGTAATTTAGTTATTTCCCCTCTTGAATGAACATCTGAATGATATACTTCAAAAAAGAAATTAAACCCGGAAGAAAGAAGTAGGATGCAAGAAATAATGGTGTGAGGGAAAAATGAAAAATATATTAGATGTATTACAAAATAATTATTATAATGCCCAATTTGAGAATTACAAAAGAAGAAATTTGAATGAGAATAATATGTGCCATAACTTGTAAGACTGTTAGATATGTATGATTACAGTTAAAAGTACTAAGATTCTGTATTACAAAGAAGGTAGAGACCATTGTAGGAATTGTTGTTGACTTAGTGTTTTAGTTATACGTGTTAAATACTTTGAGTAACAATTAAAATGTTACAGACACAATGTATATCATCCAAAACACTAAAGGAAAAGGGGAATATAGAAAACTCAATTAACTAAAACAGTCAGGAAATAAATGCATCAAAGGAAAAATAGTATGGTTAAGTATTGGGTATACAATTCCTCTTGGGTCGCTCATGTTTTTTTGCACATCTTTTGAGCAAAACCACTGACTCTATTTGTTCCAAAGTATATTTTCAAGAATGCTTGTATAGATAACAGCTTTGAACGATAGAGATTATGTCCCTCTTCAGAGCAAAGACTAGGTTCGTTTATTGTCTGGTATCATATAAATAATGTTTTCCTCTGGCAAAGGTCAGGCAGGGTTACTGCCCAGTATAAAATGGATTTCCTAAGGTCAGGATTTCTCTCCTGCACCACAGCTCAGGGTATGTGCAGATGTCATGTGGCTCTCTTCATGATGTCCTGTGAAAATTGGGTTCTGGGAATTGGTGCAAATGATGATACTCTGGCAACTGCTATTGTTGTGAGTGAGAAAATCCTTTGTCTCTGACCAAGGAAACTTGTATCTTCTTCCAGCATACGTGAAACTGTAACAGGTTTGCAAGTAGGGTAAAATCTCAGACCCTTCACAGTTCTTGACAGCAAGTAGAAAGACTAAAGCAAGCTGACAGGAATAAATTCAATCATATAAGTAATTTGAATAAATGTGGACTCTGTGTGTGTGTGTGTAGAGTTATTTTACCAGACACCTGCTTAAAACATGGGGTGGCAGGAAGGAATTTCAGAGTAAAGGCAAGCACTAATTAAAAAAATAAATAAAAATTTAAGGTAATAAAACATTATGGGGTAAAGGGGACCATTGTGTAGATGTTAAAATCATTTTATTTAATAGGAAGATTAAAGAAAATCTGAATTTGTGTGTACCTATCAATATAGCCTCAGATATATTGTAGCAAAAATGGACAAAATCACGTGGTATTATTGACAGATCCATCAATCTGATTTTCTATTAATAAAGATAGAGAAGATTTGATCAATACAAATAAGCTTAAAGAACATATTTAGAACCACATGCTCAATAATTAGAGAATGTGTGTTCTTTGCAAGAACAAATGGAACATTTGCAAAATACATGTTACAAAATATTACAAAAATAAATCCACAAAGGAAGTTTCAACAAATGCTAAAGAAATCATATTACACACTGTGTTTTCCAATCATAATACAATAAATTATAAATTGATAGCAAAATGCTAACAAAATTAATACAATTCAAATATGTCTAGGTTTTTATTTGTTTATTTTAATTTTATTTATTTATTTTTTTGAGACAGAGTCTCGCTCTGTGGCCCAGGCTGGAGTGCAGTGGCGCGATCTCGGCTCACTGCAAGCTCCGCCTCCCGGGTTCACTCCATTCTCCTGCCTCAGCCTCCTGAGTAGCTGGGACTACAGGCGCCCACCACTATGTCCGGCTAATTTTTTGTATTTTTAGTAGAGACGGGGTTTCACCGTGTTAGTCAGGGTGGTCTCCATCTCTTGACCTCGTGATGCACCCGCATCGGCCTCCCAAAGTGCTGGGATCATAGGTGTGAGCCACTGCGCCGGGCCAAATATGTCTAGGTTAATGAAAAAAATTAAAATAGAAGGTAGAAATATTTAGAACTGAATGTAAGCAAAAACATCACAGATAAATAATGTATAGGATGAAACTCAAATACTACTTACTGAGAAATTTATAATCCCAAATGCAAGAAAAAAGTAAAAATTAATGAACTATGAATCTGACTTCAAAAGCAATAAAGCAATCATAAACTCAAAGGAATTCACTGGAAAAACTCTTTCCTGTCATTCTCTTCAATTCAGCAGGAGAGGATAAGGAAATATGTATTGCCCTCAGGCCCTGCCTATTTATCCAATCCAGGGAAACTTTCATTTAGTTAGATAGTCTGATGATTTGCATCACATCGACTTTCTGGTCTACTCTCAACTGATCAGAGTCTGTCAGGATAGCTGTGACCTAATAACACCAATAATTTACAGAAGGGTTCCTTTACTTCTTTTATGTGTTAATACATGCTACCCTATTCAATTAATGTAACAGGTGTGTCATTAGGTTTAGCTGTTTCTTAAAAGGAAGGTATGTGACATGAACATACAGAGGGGAACAGCATACATTGGGGCTTATCAGAGGGTGATGAGTGGGAGGAGAGAATTAGAAAAAATAACTAGTGGGTACTAGGCTTAATGCCTGGGTGATGAAATAATCTGTACAACAAATCTCCATGACACAAATTTACCTATGTAACAGACCTGCACAAGTACCCCTGAACTTAGAAATTGTTGGGTTTTTTTGTTTTGTTTTGTTTTTGTTTTGTTTTGTTTTTTGTTTTTTGTTTGTTTGTTTGTTTTTTTTAAAAAAAGGCTGGGCGCAGTGGCTCACCCCTGTAATCCCAGCACTTTGGGAGGCCGAGGTGGGTGGATCACAAGGTCAGGAGTTTGAGACCAGCCTGGCCAACATGATAAAATCCCGTCTCTATTAAAAATACAAAAATTAGCTGGGCGTGGTGGCAGGCACCTGTAATCCCAACTACTCAGGAGGCTGAGGCAGGAGAATCGTTTGAACCTGGGAGGTGGATATTGTAGTGAGCTGAGATTGTGCCATTGCACTCCAGCCTGGGTGACAGGGTGAGACTCCATCGAAAAAAAAAAATGAGAATGTGTGTGTGGCTGGGATACGTTCTTGTTTTATTCAATTTAAGACTATCCATTGCTCAGTATAAAATATTGCTCAGTATAAAATATGTTCTGACAGAGCTAGTTCAGGAAACAATCTGAATGAGTATTTAAGTGCATAGGATCCATAAAGTTCTCAGCAGCTCAAACCTGCTGACATAATCAAAAGCCAGTGACTGTTGTAAAATGGCTTACATGGTTATTGTTTTTTTCAATTAGGTGAGACTAAATGTAGTCCTGGACAGTAATAAAATAGTGTTATGTAAAGATTGCCTTTTCCTCATGGGGGATATTGGATTGAGAGATTTGAAGTTTTTTCAGGAATAATCTGTCATAGGATTTTAGAAGTATTCTCAACAAACTAATGGGTTTCTAACTCCAGGATTGCCCCTTATATAAATAAAATAAAGAATGTTTTAATCCATTCCTAGGTAATTATATCTGATGAATAAAAAAGTGTAAATAGTTTCACAGACATTGTCCACCACTGGTAAGACAGGACTTAAGCTGAG
Source organism: Theropithecus gelada (assembly GCF_003255815.1). Classification (NCBI taxonomy): domain Eukaryota; kingdom Metazoa; phylum Chordata; class Mammalia; order Primates; family Cercopithecidae; genus Theropithecus; species Theropithecus gelada. Next base: position 123,735,737 of record NC_037669.1, read on the forward strand.
CGCCAAAGGTTCTCCTGAGCATCTTATTACGGGAGATGGCCAATCTCTGTAAAGAATTAAGTTGTTGGATCACAAGAGAATTTGAAGAGTTGCAAAACAAAAGGTGAAAAGCAGATGGAAGGGAGCTGTAAAATAGAGCTTTCTGAAGTGGCCATCAGAATTGGTGCTTCACAGTTTGCAGACTGAGTTCCTGCTTCTGAATAAAGTGGTTGAATCTACTTTCTTTTCATTCCTGAGAACTAAACCTGAACCTATTTTACTCTTTTTCTGTCCTAGTAGAAGTCATTCCATCAGAAGAAACTACTTATAAATCTATTGTGCTCCATCCAAATTGAGTATAAAATTGTTTCTTTTGTACTTCAGTTTTTAGAAAATGATTTCTGTGTAAGGTGGAACTTCCTACAGAATTAAGTACTAATTTGTAGGGCAGTAGCTAGGAAAACAGTGGACTAGTCAGGGGTCCTTTGTTCTGGCTCTAAAACTATCAATAGTTAACTCTGTAAGTTTGTGCTAAAAGTAATAAAACATAACTATTTTAGGATTTTTATCTGTAAACCAAGACATTCAAAACTCTTCCAGATTTGCAATTGCATAATTCAAATATAAGCTTCACTAGAGTGGAAAGAATTCTATAATTGTTTATCAGTGTCTGGGAGGGCCAGGGAATATGTGCTGAGAATTTTGGATTTGGATTTGTCTTTGAATGATATGCTTTATTGGTCACTAGCTTTGTTCTTTAATATTATCTCATTTATATAATTTATAAATTTATATTAAATTAAAGTAATTTGGTTTACATTGATTTATTGCAACAGACTATATTTGGGCATTAATTAGATTAGATTCATTAGGGAATTGTTAAAAACTGATAGCTACTCTGATTATACTATAACCTCATCTAGAGCTATTACTAATGAATTCCTAATCTGTTTCTACTGGATTCACATTTTTTAAAATCCCAGTTATATTCAATTCTAGAATAAGAACATGTAAAAATGACTTAATAGGGTGGCAGGATAAGTCTACATTTCAAATCAGTCAGACCTATATTCAAAGCCTAGGTCTGCTAGTTTCTAGCTATATAAACTTCGTAAATTACTTATTTTCCTCTTGCCTCAGTTTCCTACTTGTATATTTGCTTCATGTTGAGTGTTTTGTTAACTTACATTTTTTTCCATGACCATTGTCAGGTCAGATATTTCCCATTGGTATTTTACCTTCAATTTTGAAATTATTTTATATATAGACAAAGACACTAGTTCACAGCCACTGCATGTGGAAGTAACTCTGAATTCCAGGATAATTTATGTGCAAGGACACTGAGGGATGAAAATAAAGCAAGAAAAAGAAAAAAAAAATTATTTTATTTCATGAATTTCTGTCCTTTTTGGATTAATATCAACTTTCAGAGAATCATTATAACGGTAGTTAGAACTTACTATATACAAAAATGTTGTGTTACTATTTGTCTCCACTGTTAGAAACTAAACTTGATGAGGGAAGAATTTGTGCCAAGTATATAGTAGGTATCTGATAAATGAATATGCTTGTTTGTGTTAATGAGTTAGAAAATAAACTTCATAATGTTGAATATTTTGTTTCTTAGTTGTTACAAGAAATAGCCTGCAGAAGGAAGCCTATAACAAAACAATATCAAGGACTTGAGAGATTCTTTATTTTTGATACAAATGAAAGACTCAACTTACTTCCTTCTCATCGTTTAGAATGCAACAGTTCCAGTACTAGGATTACACTTGCAGGTAAAGTTCTAGCTCATTTTTCTAAAACAGTCTGTTCTCATCTTAGGAAACACTGGGCAGTTCTGTTCAATGGATAAAATCATTTTCTTCTTGCCTCAAATTATTGACCTTGTATTAGTTGCTATATATTTACATTTAAGGTTACTATCAGAATGTGAGAAACTATGACTTATAATGAAACTAGGAAAGATTATTTTTAGCATTTAGAAGTGTGGTTATTTTAGACCTTTTAGTGTTGCTATAAAGGAATAACCAAGGCTAGATAATTTATAAATAAAAGAAGTTTATTTGGCTCAGAGTTCTGCAAGGCGTGTCACTAGTATGTGCCACCATCTGGTTGGTGTTTTACATTACTGCCAATAGTGAACAAAAGTTCCGATTGTTATGCATTCTTGACAATACTTGTTCTTTTCTTTTTTTGGCAGGGGCGGGGGAGAGTAGTCATCCTCATGGGTCTGAGGTGGTATAATATTGTAGCTTAGATTTGCATTTTCCTCATGATTAGTAGTGTTGAGTATCTTTTCATGTGCTTATTAAGTCATTTGTATATACTCTTTGGAGAAATGTCTATTCAGTTACTTAGCTCATATTTTAATTGGGTTATTTGTTTTTTCATTGTTGAGTTATAGGAGTTCCTTATTATATTCTGGATACTACTACTTCATAAGATATATTATTTGTAACTATTTCCTCCCATTCTGTGGATTGCCTTTTCACTCTGTTGATAGTGTCTTTTGATGTAATTTTTTCCAATTTTTATAAAGTCCAATTTGTCTATTTTTGTGGGTGCTCTTGCCTGTTCCTTCAATGTCATATTTAATAATTCATTTCCAAAGCCAATGTCATGGGTCTATACTTCTAAGGTATTTGTAGTTTCAGGTTTTATATTTAGGTCTTTGATCGATTTGAGTTTATTTTTGTACATGGTATTAAAAGTCCAGATTCATTATTTTGCATATGGATATCAAGTTTTCCAGCACCATTTGTTGAAAAGACCTTTCTTTCCCCCATTGAATGGTCTAGGCACCCTTGTCAAAAATTATTTGGCTAAGAGAGTAGATTTTAAGTTTTCTCACACACAAAAAAATTATTGGTGAGTTGAGATATATGTTAACTAACTTGATTTAGCAATTCCACAATATGTACATATTTCAAAATATGTTTTATACCGTAAGTATAACTTTTTTCAAATAATTGTAATTTGATCATATGTGTGAGGATATATTTCTGGGTTGTTTACCGCATTTCATTGGTCTATATGTCTGTCTTTGTACCAGTATCACACTGTTTTGATTACAGTATCTTCATAATAAGTTTTGAAATCAGCAAGTGTGAGTCTTCCAGCTTTGCTCTTGTTTTTAATATTGTTTTGGCTATTCAGGGTCCCTGTTGATTGCATGTGAATTTTATGATATTTTTAAATTTCTATGAAAAACGTCATTGAGTTTTTGATAGGGATTATATTGAATATGTAGATCACTTTGGGTAACATTGGCACCTTAGCACTATTGACTCCTCCAGTTCATGAACATAAGATATGTTTCCCTTTATGTGTGTCTTCTTTAGTTTCTTTCAACAATGTTTTATAGTTTTCATTGCATAAGTCTTTCACCTACTTGGTTATGTTGATTTCTAAGTTTGTTTCTTTTTGATGCTATTGTGAATGGAATTGTTCCTTTAATTTCCTTTTCAGATTGTTCATTGTTAGCATATAGAAATACAATTGGTATTTGCCTATTGACTTTGTATCTACTACTTTGCTGATTTCGTTTATTTTAACATACTTTTGTGTAATCTTTAGTGTCTTCTACATATAAGATCACATCATCTATGAACAAAGATAATTTTACTTCCTCCTTTCTAATTCAAATGTCTTTTATTTCTTTTTCTTGTCTGTTCTGGCTACTTATATTGAATAGAAGTAGCAAAAGCAATCATCCTTGCCTTGCTCTAGATCTTAGGAATTGTTCTTTTTTTTCATCATTGAGTTTCATGTTTGCTGTGGTTTATTAACATATTACTTTCATTATGTAGAGGTATTTCCCTTTTATTCCTAGTTTGTTAGGTGTTCTTATCATAAAAGTGTGTTGGATTTTGTCAAATGCTTTTTCTGCATAAATTGGGATGATTATGTGGTTTTTTTTTTTCTTTCACTCTATAAATGTGGTATATTACATTGATGGATTTTCATATGCTGAACCATCCTTACATTTCAGAAATAAATGTTATTTGATCATGATGTAAAACCCTTTTTAATATGCTGCTGAATTTGGTTTGTTAGTACTTTGAAGATTTTTACATCACTGATTATAAATGATATTGTTCTGATGTTTTTTTACTTGTGTCTTTGTTTGGCATTAGTATCAGTGTAGGTGTAGACTCACAGTTTGAGTTGGTGTCCCTCCTCTTCAATCTTTTGGAAAAGTTTGAGGACTGGCGTTATTTCTTCAAATGTGTGATAGAACTCACCAGTGATGCAATTAGGTCCAGGACTTTTATTTATTGGCAAATTTTTTCTTACAGATTTAATCTCCTTACTAGTTATATATATTCCAATTTTTTGTTTCTTCATTTTTTAAAAAAAATTTTACCTTAAGTTCTGGGGTACGTGCGCAGAACATGCAGGTTTGTTACATAGGTATACATGTGCCATGGTGGTTTGCTGCACCCATCAACCCATCACTATATTAGGTATTTCTCCTAATGCTATCCCTCCCTTATCCCACCACACCCTGACAGGCCCCAGTGTGATGTGTCCATGTGTTCTCACTGTTCAATCCCACTTATGAGTGAGAACATGTGGTGTTTGGTTTTCCGTTCTTGTGATATTTGCTGGGAACGATGGTTTCCAGTGTCATCCATGTCCCTGCAAAGGACATGAACTCATCCTTTTTTATGGCTGCATAGTATTCCATGGTGTATATGTACCACATTTTCTTTATCCAGTCTATCATTGATGGGCATTTGGGTTGGTTCCAAGTCTGCTATTTTGAACAGTGCTGCAACAAACATATGTATGTATGTGTCTTTATAATAGAATGATTTATAATCCTTTGGGTATATACCCAGTAATGGAATTGCTGGGTCAAATGGTATTTCTTGTTCTAGATCCTTGAGGAATTACCATACTGTTCTCCACAATGGTTGAACTAATTTACACTCCCACCAACAGTGTAAAAGAACTCCTATTTCTTTCTCCACATCCTCTCCAACATCTGCTGTTTCCCGAATTTTTAATGATCACCATTCTAACTGGTGTAAGATGGTATCTCACTGTGGTTTTGATTGGTATTTCTCTAATGACCGGTGATGATAAACTTTTTGTTTGTTTGTTTGTTTGTTGGCCGCATAAATGTCTTCTTTTGAGAAATGTCTGTTCATATCCTTTGCCCACTTTTTGATGGGGTTGTTTGTTTATTTCTTGTAAATTTGTTTAAGTTCCTTTTAGATTCTGAATACTAGCCATTTGTCCAATGGATGGATGGCAAACATTTTCTCCCATTCTGTAGGTTGCTTGTTCACTCTGATGATAGCTTCTTTGCTGTGCAGAAGCTCTTTAGCTTAATTAGATCCCATTTGTCTATTTTGGCTTTTGTTGTCATTGGTTTTGGTGTTTTAGTCATGAAGCCTTTGCCCATGCCTATGTCCTGAATGGTACTGCCAGGTTTTCTTCTAGGGTTTTTACGGCTTTTGGTCTTACATTTAAGTCTTTAATCCATCTTGAGTTAATTTTTATATAAGGTGTAAGGAAGGAATCCAGTTTCAATTTTATGCCTATTGCTAGCCAGTTTTCCCAACACCATTTGTTAAATAGGGAATCCTTTTATTTTACTTGTTTTTGCCAGGTTTGTCAAAAATCAGATGGTTGTAGATGTATGGTATAATTTCTGAGGCCTCTGTTCTATTCCATTGGTCTATGTATCTGTTTTGGTACCAGTACTATGCTGTTTTGGGTTACTGTGGCCTTGTATTATAGTTTGAAGTGAGGTAGTGTGATGCCTCCAGCTTTGTTCTTTTTGCTTAGGATTGGCTTGGCCATGTGGGCTCTTTTTTGGTTCCATATGATATTTAAAGTAGTTTTTTTCCAATTCTGTGAAGAAGTCAATGGTAGCTTGATGGGGACAGGATTGAAAATAAAAATTACTTTCAGCAGTATGGCCATTTTCATGATATTGATTCTTCCTATCCATGAGCATGATGTTTTTCCATTTGTTTGTGTCCTCTCTTGTTTCCTTGAGCAGTGGTTTGTAGTTCTCCTTGAAGAGGTTCTTCACATCCCTTGTAAGTTGTATTCCTACGTATTTTATTCTCTTTGTAGTAATTGTGAATGGGACTTCACTCATGATTTGGCTCTCTGTTTGTCTGTTAGGGGTGTATAGGAAAGCTTGTGATTTTTGCACAATGATTTTGTATCCTGAGACTTTGCTGAAGTTGCTCATCAGCTTAAGGAGGTTTGGGCTGAGACAATGGGGTTTTCAAAATATATAATCATGTCATCTGCAAACAGAGACAATTTGACTTCCTCTTTTCCTAACTGAATACTCTTTATTTCTTTCTCTTGCCTGATCGCCCTGGCCAGAACTTCCAATACTGTGTTGAATAGGAGTGGTGAGGAAGGCATCCTTGTCTTGTGCCAATTTTCAAAGGGAATGCTTCCAGGTATTGCCCATTCCGTATGATATTGGCTGTGGGTTTGTCATAAATATCTCTTATTATTTTGAGATATGTTCCATCAATATCAAGTTTTATTGAGAGTTTTTAGCATGAAGTGCTGTTGAATTTTGTTGAAGGCCTTTTCTGCATCTATCGAGATAATCATATGGTTTTTGTCATTGGTTCTCTTTATGTGATGGATTACATTTATTGATTTGCATATGTTGAACCAGCCTTGCATCCCAGGGATAAAGCCGAGTTGATTGTGATGGATAAACTTTTTGATGTGCTGCTGGATTGGTATGCCAGTATTTTATTGAGGATTTTCGCATAGATGTTCTTCAGGGATATTGGCCTGAAATTTTCTTTTTTTGTTGTGTCTCTGTCAGGTTCTGGTATCAAGGTGATGCTGGCCTCATAAAAATAGATCAGGGAGAAGTCTCTCTTTTTCTATTTTTTGGAATCATTTCAGAAGGAATGGTACCAGCTCCTCTTTGTACCTCTGGTAGAATTCTGCTGTGAATACATCTGGTCCTGGACTTTTTTCAGTTGGTAGGCTATTAATTGCTGCCTCAATTTCAGAACTTGTTTTTGGTCTATTCAGGGATTCAACTTCTTCCTGGTTTAATCTTGGGAGGGTGTATGTGTCCAGGAATTTATCCATTTCTTCTAGATTTTCTAGTTTATTTGCATAGAGGTGTTTATAGTATTCTCTGATGACAGTTTGTATTTCTGTGGGATCGGTGGTGATATCCGCTTTATCATTTTTTATTGCATCTATATGATCCTTCTCTCTTTTTTCTTTATTAGTCTGGCTAGTGGTCTATCTACTTTGTTAATCTTTTCAAATAAACAGCTCCCAGATTCATTGGTTTTTTGAAGGGTTTTTCATGTCTCTATCTCCTTCAGTTCTGCTCTGATCTTAGTTATTTCTTGTCTTCTGCTAGCTTTTGAATTTGTTTGCTCTTGCTTTTCTAGTTCTTTTAATTGTGATGTTAGCGTGTCCATTTTAGATCTTTCTAGTTTTCTCTTGTGGGCATTTGGTGCTATATATTTCCCTCTACATACTGCTTTAAATGTGTCCCAGAGATTCTGGTACATTGTGTCTTTGTTCTCATTGGTTTCAAAGAACATCTTCATTTCTGCCTTCATTTTATTATTTACCCAGTAGTTATTCAGGATCATGTTGCTCAGTTTTCATGTAGTTGTGCAGTTTTGAGTGAATTTCTTAATACCGAGTTCTAACTTGATTGCACTATGGTCTGAGAGACTGTTTGTTATGCTTTTCATTATTTTGCATTTGCTGAGGAGTGTTTTATTTCCAATTATGTGGTCAATTTTAGAATAAGTGTGATGTGGTGTTGAGAATAATGTATATCCCGTTGATTTGGGGTGGAGAGTTCTGTAGATGTCTATTAGGTCCACTTGGTTCAGAGCTGAGTTCAAGTCCTGAATATCCTTGTTAATTTTCTGTCTCGTTGACTGTCTAAAATTGACAGTGGGGTGTTAAAATCTCCCACTATTACTGTGTAGCAGTCTGCATTTCTTTGTAGTCTCCAAGAACTTGCTTTATGAATCTGGGTGCACTTGTATTGGGTGCATATATATTTAGGATAGTTAGCTCTTCTTGTTGCATTGATCCCTTTACCATTATGTAATGGTGTTCTTTGTCTCTTTTGATCTTTGTTGGTTTAAAGTCTGTTTTATCAGAGACTAGGATTGCAACCCCTGCTTATTTTCTGCTTTCCATTTGGTTGGTAAAATTTCCTCCATTCTTTTATTTTGAGCCTATGTGTGTCTTTGCACATGAAATAGAGTTCCTGAATATAACACACTGATGGGTCTTGACTCTTTATCCAGTTTGTAAGTCTGTCTTTTAATTGGAGCATTTAGCCCATTTACATTTAAGGTTAATATTGTTATGTGTGAATTTGATCCTGCTGTTATTATGCTAGCTGTTTATTTTGCCCATTCGTTGATGCAGTTTCTTCATAGCATTAAAGGTCTTTACAATTTGGTAGGTTTTTGCAGTGGCTGGTACTGTTTGTTTCTTTCCATGTTTAGTGCTTCCCTCAGAAGCTCTTGTAAGGTGGGCCTTGTGGCAAATCTCTCAGCATTTGCTTGTCTGTAAATGGTTTTATTTCTCTTTTCCTTATGAAGCTTAGTTTGGCTGGATGTGAAATTCTGGGTTGAAAATTCTTTTCTTTAAGAGTGTTGAATATTGATCCCCACTCTCTTCTGGGTTGTAGGGTTTCTGCCAAGAGATCTGCAATTAGTCTGATGGGCCTCCCTTTATGGGTAACCCAACCTTTCTCTCTGGCTGCCCTTAACATTGTTTCCTTCATTGAAACCTTGGTGAATCTGATGATTATGTGTCATGGGGTTGCTCTTTTCGAGGAATATCTTTGTGGTGGTCTCTGTATTTGCTGAATTTGAATGTTGGCCTGTCTTGGTAGGTTGGGGAAGTTCTCCTGGATAATATCCTGAAGAGTGTTTCTCAGCTTGGTTCTATTCTCCCCGTCACTTTCAGGTACACCAATCAAATGTAGATTTGGTCTTTTCACATAGTCCCATATTTCTTGGAGGCTTTGTTCATTTCTTTTCACTCTTTTCTCTAACCTTGTCTTCTCGCTTTATTTCATTGAGTTGATCTTTAACCTCTGATATCCTTTCTTCCACTTGATCTATTCGGCTACTGTGTATGCTTCATGAAGTTCTTGTGCTGTATTTTTCAGCTCCAGCAGGTTATTTATGTTCTTCTCTATTTATTCTAGTTAGCAATTCGACTAACTTTTTTTTCAGAGTTCTTAGCTTCCTTGCATTGGGTTAGAACATGCTCCTTTAGCTGGGAGGAGTTTGTTATTACCCACTTTCTGAAACCTACATCTGTTAATTAATCAAACTCATTCTCCATCCAGTTTTGTTCCCTTGGTGGTGAGGCGTTGTGATCGTTTGGAGGAGAGGAGACATTCAGGTTTTGGAATTTTCAGCCCTTTTGCACTTGTTTCTCCCCATCTTCGTGGATTTATCTACCTTTGGTCTTTGAAGTCGGTGACCTTCAGATGGGGTCTCTGAGTGGATGTTCTTTTTGTTGATGTTGATACTATTCCTTTCTGTTTGTTAGTTTTCCTTCTAATAGTTCAGGCCCTCTGCTGCAGGTCTGTTGGAGTTTGCTGGAGGTCCACTCCAGACCCTGTTTGCCTAGGTATCACCAGTGGAGGCTGCAGAACAGCAAAGATTGCTGCCTGTTCCTTTCTCTGGAAGCTTCATCCCAGAGGGGCACCCACCAGATGCCAGCCAGAGCTCTCCTGTAAGAGATGTCTGTCATCCTCTACTGGGAGTTGTCTCCCAGTCAGGATACAGTTGAGGAGCAGTCTGTCCCTTATCAGAGCTCAAACACTATGCTGGGAGATCTGCTGCTCTCTTCAGAGCTGCCAGGCAGGGACTTTTAAGTCTGCTGAAGCTGTGCCTACAACTGCCCCTTCCCCCAGGTGCTCTATCCCAGGGAGATGGAGGTTTTATCTATAAGTCTCTGACTGGGGCTGCTGCCTTTTTTTTCAGAGAGGGAAACTTGAGAAGGCAATCTGGCCATAGTGGCCTTGCTGAGCTGCCATGTGCTCCACCCAGTTGGAACTTCCCAGCGGCTTTGTTTACACTGTGAGGGTAAAATTGCCTACTCAAGCCTCAGCAATGGCAGACACCTCTCCCCTCACCACGCTCGAGCATCCCAGGTCATGCTCAGACTGCTGTTCTGGCCATGAGACTTTCTAGCCAGTGAATCTTAGCTTGCTGGGCTCCATGGGGGTAGGATCTGATGAGCCAGACCACTTGGCTCCCTGGCTTCAGCCCCCTTTCCAGAGGAGTGAATGGTTCTGTCTCGCTGGTGTTCCAGGTGTCACTGGGGTATGAGAAATAAACTCCTGTGGCTAAGTTGGTGTCTGCTCAAGTGGCCGCCCAGTTTTGTTCTGGAAACCCAGGTCCCTAGTGGCATAGACACTGGAAGGGATCTCCTGGTCTGAGAGTTGCGATGACCATGGGAAAAGTGCAGTATCAGAGCCAGAGTGCACGGTACAGTCCCTAATTTCTTCCCTTGACTAGGAGAGGGAGTTCCCCAACCCCTTGCCTTCCCAGATGAGGTGACACCACACCCTGTTTCAGCTTGCCCTCCTTGGGCTGCACCCACTGTCCAACCAGACCCAAGGAGATAAACCAGTCCCAGTGAGAGGTACGTCAGTTGGAAATGGAAAAAACTCGCCTTCTGTGTCAATATCACTGGGAGCTACAGACTGGAGCTATTCCTATTTGACTACCTTCTCTTCATGATTTTTTGGTTTCCATTTTGAAAGCTAGATCTTGGTGACATCTATATTCTTAGGCATCTTATGTATTCAAATGTGTTTATTCATGTAGAAACAATAATACTTTATGTTGCATTGTTATATACTTTTTTAATTGTTTTTTTTTTTTTTGAGATGGAGTTTCACTCTCTTGTTGCCCAGTCTGGAGTTCAATGGCATGATCTCGGCTCACTGCATCCTCCGCCTGCTGGGTTCAAGTGATTCTCCTGCCTCAGCCTCCCAAGTAGCTGGGACTACAGGCACACACCACCATGCCTGGCTAATTTTTGTATCTTTAGTAGAGACAAGATTTCACCATGTTTTCCAGGCTGCTCTGAAACTCCTGACCTCAGGTGATCCACCCGCTTCGGCCTCCCAAAGTGCTGGGATCACGGGCATAAGCCACCACACCCAGTCTATACTTTTTAAATTTTTAAAATTAAAATATTTTAATTTAATGATTTTTATTTTGTAATAAGATTTTGTATTTCATAATATATATCACTGTTATAAATATTCTTTATCCAGTTAAATATTGTCCAGTAAGACATAAATACAAAACTAATAAAATTGATTTTCTTCTTTTTAAACTTTATATTATCTTATTATTTTTCAATTTCAGAAGACAGAGAATGGATTCCAGACCATAGCTTAAGTGAACATGCTGATAATGCAATTGTCTTGGGTGTTCTGCAGGGTGCTCAGAGTCCATCATCAAGTAGAAAACAGCAAAAGATGGGTAACATTGACTCAAAGGCAGCGGTGCCATGTTGGCAGCTTACTTTCTTTAGTAGTTAGCTTTATTAGCAGTTTAGTAGGCACCTGAAATTTAGTTTTTGAAGTTCTGTAATTTAAAATCATTCATTTTAACTAAATGTCCTCGACTTTTCTTCCAAAACCAAAGCACAAAAATAAGTGTACTCATTTTTCCAAAGGCATGAATTATCATCTTAGTTATTTTCTATAGCAATGTATTAGGAAATAACATTTGCAAAGTGTAGTTAAGAGTATGGCATATTTTGAACAATCCTTATGAAATACGTGCTCAGTTTCAGTACTCACTCAGGAAGCAGTATGTTTATACCAGATTTTGCCTACTCTTTACCTATATTATGATCAGACAGAACCATATGTGAAATGATTGACTTAGCTTAAGATGCTCATTGCCGGGATTGAGAAAGCTTAGTTCTAAATATAATTCTGTATGTACTGACCCTGGAATCTTCATTTCAGTTCATTAACTCTATTCTCTAAACAAAGTAATTATAAGATTTTCCATAGAATAATTCTTTTGACATACTGAATGTCTATTTTAATACTTTCCTAATGAGTTTATACAGAGTATATGACATCATTAAAATCACTAGTATTATTAGAACATTACTGTTATCCCATTATACCAGCTATAATGGGTTTGCTTTATGCCAAAGTAGGAAGTTGTAGTATATAACTAATGAATTCAGGTAATTCGGTATATATATTGAGGATATTAGCACTTGGCTTGGCCCTGAGGATAAAAGAGATACATAAGTAATATTCCCTGATCTTATTAAGCTCACAGTTTAGGAGGAATACTTGAGAAAGTGGGCTATTTGCATTGGTTTAAAGGCTATCTTCAAGGCAGAAATTTAATTGCATATGATTCGTCTCTCCATATAAGATTTATTATGTCTCTCTTGCCCTAAAATCTATGATTAAACCTCTCTGGCTAGCTTAGATCCTTTCCATATGCATTTATGTTGAGAATCTGTCAGATATAAAACTTTTTAGGGAGAAAACAATGTATTTATGGGTTTTTTTGGCTCTATAATTAGATGCCTATTTTTACATCAAAGTCTATGTCAACTTCAAAAATTCGGGTTGTTTCCCTCTGAGGCAATCAGAACAAACTGTTATAAGTCACTGTATATTGACGAAAACAAATTCATATACATGCTATGATAAATTTATTACAAAGACAAATCTACAAATCAGTAGTCAAATGCTTTTAAGTATCAGTTTGGACAGATCAGTCAAAATCAATAATTTGCTATAAAAAACATTTGTTGGCTGGGCATGGTGGCTCACACCTGTAATCCCTGCACTTTGAGAGGCTGAAGCAGGTGGATTATGAGGTCAGGAGATCGAGACCATCCTGGCTAACACAGTGAAACCCCATTTCTACTAAAAAATACAAAAAATTAGCTGGACGTGATGGCGGGTGCCTGTGGTCCCAGCTACTTGGGAGGCTGAGGTGGGAGAATTGCTTGAACCCGGGAGGCGGAGCTTGCAGCAAGGCAAGATCATGCCACTGCACTCCAGCCTGGGAGACAGAGCAAGACTTCATCTCAAAAAAAAAAAAAAAAAAAAAAAAATTGTTGAAGCACTACTGCCAGACACTGGTTATACAAAACAAACTCTTATCTCTATTGCTCAAGAGCTTAGAGTCCAGTATAAAGTTTCTCAAAAGTCAGTATGAGTGTAATCACCTGGGAAACCTCTTGTAATGCAGATTTCTGGATCTGACTCTTAGGGATTCTGATTAATTAAGGCTGAGATAATGCCTAGGAAATTGCATTTATTTTTTGAACAACAACAACTCCTTTTTATACTAATATAGACAGTCTGAATACCTTATTTTGAGAAAACTGTTATAATTTTTTTAATATATATAAAATGTGTGTGTGAATATGTAAACTATATCACATATAAGTTTTATAAAAAGGCCTATGAGTAATTTACTTTTGGATATTAATAGGTAATTAGTGATAATATGTCCTATTAGCTATAATAGTTAGATATATAAGCGGGGTATTTTTTAGAAATAGGGATGATAAAATAATGACCTTGCTATTGAAAAATGTAGATTGGCAAGATATTAGAGACTAGGTAACATTCAGTTAAGTCTTTAAAGTTACAATATTTACCAGTCAGAGAAGTTAGGAAATGGCTTTCTAAACAGGGATAGTGGCCTAAACTAAACTAAAAATTGCCTGGCTCTGTCACAAATTACAGAAATCTTGTATGCCAGCATATAATGGAATTCCCATTTCCACAAAAATTAAAAACCCGTGAATGTAAAGACATCATAGCTATGTGTGTTTAGCAGCAAGTTCATTCATTCTTCCCATCCCTGCCACAACTTAATCCTCCCCCACCCCATCTTCCTGCCTCTGGAAATGGCAACTCTATCCAAACATTGATTAAGTCTGAAATCTGGGAGTCATCTTGCCTCTCACTCAGTGCATCCTATTTATCTTTAGATTCTGCTGATTTCAGCTCTAAAATCGAGCCCAATTCTAACCACTTTTACCTTCACTATTCAAGATTAGCCCAAGTCATTTGTCTGTAATCTCTCATTTGTCTCCTATTTTCACTTTTACTTCTCCCAAAACTATGTTGCTATAATTCATTTCCATTATATTCTACTATTTATAGTCAGTGAGTTGAGTTGTTTATACTCATAACAGTATTGATATTTATAGCTTATATATTAATATTTACAGCTTATAGGAAGTGAATCATACTTTCCATAAATATAAACCATATATTGTATCATGCCATTCTATTGCCTAAAGCATTCCATGGATTCCTATAGAAAGTAGAAAAAAGTATGCCTTACCATGTATCACACAGCAACACCTTGGTTGGCTACCCATGTCTCCTAACTGCATCTTCTCCTACACTGTAGCCACATTTGCTTTCTTTCTGTTCTTAAGCTACTCTCTTACTCACTTCTTAGCCTTAGACTTAGATCTTATCTCTTATCCAGGATGCTCTGAAATTTCCCTCTCCATTCTCTCACTCTTCATATGATTGGTTCTTTTCCATTATTCAGCCTCAGTCCAGATGCTACCTCCATAGAGAGGCCTTCCGACACCACCCTATCTAGTGCTGGTCTTTTGAGTCCCTCTATCACATTTACCTTCTTTTATCTTTCTTGTAAAAGCTATCACTATTTAACATCATCTTATTAGCTTTATTCCTGCTCTCTCTTACCCTTGGTTGGAAAGAAATCAAGAACTAGCCTGTCCTGTTTGTTGGTGTATCTTCAGTAATAGAACAGGGCCTGGCCTATTGTAAGTGCTCAGTAAGTGCTTTCCAATTAGCAGAGTAGGCTAGTAGAACTGTGTGTTAGTTTGGAGCGCAACTTGAGGGTAGAGGCAATGTCTTACTCACTTTTGAATACCCCAATCCTGACACAGTGCCTGGCAGTTTTAGGAGGTGATAAATAATTTTATAATTGAATTTGATTGAGTATTAATTCACAAGTTCTCAGAGTTGGAATAAATTTAAGATATTGTACTATCCAGTTCCTGAATTTTGTATTTCACAGGTCATAAGCTGATTTCTAATTCTATAAGATAACACAATAGCATTCTTAGCTACCTAGTTTAGTATTCTTTCCACTTAACCGTGCTGTGAAATCAAATTTCTATATGTTTTGAGAAATGTATTTTCTAAGAATTCTTTTTATGTATAAATTCTCAGCAGTTGATATAATGGAATAAGAATGTCAATAGACAATAGTGTTTTGCAAACTTTATTTAAGATCAAAATACTGGGTCTTTTGATAAGAATATTATTTGTTATTAAAACACTACCTAAAATCATGTTGCTATAGTTACATTTTATTTAATTCTAACTTTGTATTTAGAATAGCAATAACGGTTATCATCATATTAAATAGTATTCAGTGAATTACTCCTATTCTTTATATCCTTACCAGTAATATTGTACCCATTCATATGATTTGAAGGCACTATTGAATTTTGTCTTCCCAAAAGTTGGCTTAGTTTATTAGTAATCATAGAGCATATATTCTTTAGTTAACACCAAGGAAATTTAATTTTGTTACATTTAGAATATAACTGATCAGTGCTAATCAATAATTTCTTACGATTGCATTGACAGTGATGGTACACGTTACTCCAGAAGTAACTTCTTACACTTTTAATCTACAAACTGAGATTTTTTTAAAATTATGGAATGATCCCCTCAATCATGGCATTTTTAATTAGTGCCAGTATTAATGTTGTCTTATATCTTAAACTTAACAGCAACATTATACCCTTATATATTAAGCATTAGAAAGAATGATATATTGACTTAAAAGAACAATAACAGAATCAGTAATCAAATTGAGGCCTCTTCTATCTCTTTCTGTCTTTTAATTACTTTAAATTACACTTTGAGCATATTTCCAGTAAGAAAGATGGTCTGTTTCTTTGCTGTGTGCTAAGCATAAGTCTGACCTGTCCTTTGTGTTCTTTTTCTCAATGGGGATCAATTACCTTTAAATACTGTGACAATCAAAGGTTCTTGTCAGTGTTTGTACTCTTCTAGATTTTCTGAAGGGCATCTACATTATATTAAATATTTCTTTCTTCATTTCTGTGAATTGGCAGAAGTCCAGTCCTTACTCATAGCATTTTCTTTTGGTTTGTTTTTTTTAAAGTAAGAGTTGTAAATTCCTTTAAATTTTACCTTGACTGAGACATACCATTGTACAGATACTAAAATGTGGTTTACCCCATAGAGTAGAACTTTTGGTTTATATTGTGAATTATTGTTACACTCACTGACTTGTGCGGCTACTGTTAGCGCCCCTACTATTGCTTCCTTATGTAGACGTGGAGAGTTTGGTTCTTGATTGCTATAAATATGGTTCTTTACATATTACAGATAAAAGAGGAAATCATTTCTAACTTATAGTCATAAAAATTAAAAAAATAACTCCCAGGGATAATTATATATATATGTTTTTAACACTTAGGCATATTTTAGCCTGTTATTTTTCTCTGAGCACAAATAGACACAAAGGATCAGTCTTATTTTAACTTATTCATAATTTTATTTCAATAAAAATTATTTTAAGAATTGATTTCTGAAATTTTCATTAAAGTTGGTACCCTTTGAAACTTACCTTGGTCAATTTTAATTGCTTAAATAATTACATACTGTATTCAGAGTCTTCTGAAGTATTAGACACATTTGAAGTAGATTTTTTTTTTTTTTTTTTTTAGTTAAAAAAAGATAAACTCCACTTTGGTAGGCCGAGACAGGCAGATCATGAGGTCTGGAGATCAAGACCATCCTGGCTAACATGGTGAACCCCTGTCTTTACAAAAAATACAAAAATTAGCTGGGTGTGGTGGCACGTGCTTGTAATCCCAGCTTGGGAGGCTGAGGCAGGAGATTGCTTGAACCTGGGAGGCAAAGTTTGCAGTGAGCCGAGATCGCGCCACTGCACTAGTGACAGAGCAAGACTGCGTCTCAATCAAACAACAACAACAACAACAACATCAACTCAATGGTCATTAAATACTTAATACATGATGACCGCCTGTAGTCACTTTTTTGAATTTTATATTTTTCATTGAGTCGCTAGAATGAAAACAATGTTCTATGGCATAGGTTCCATCAAATTAGAGTTTTTATGATAATGACAATTGCACATTAACTCACCTAATAGTTTTACAAAGCCAGTTTGTGTTAAGGGAGTGCAAAGTTATCTTATAATATAATTATGTTTACTATAAACATATTTACCTAAATCAGAACAATAATTTATTACATTAAAGCATTTACCTGCCCTACAAATTTTTAAATATGTACCTTGAAAACTCTCTTGGCCTTATTAAGTAATATTTTGTGAGAAGTACCAAATTAGAAATTAGTTATGTTGTGTTAGTGTAAGATTTGAAGAGATTTTTTTTTTTTTTCCTACTGTGAAAGAAGCAAACATGCTGAAGAAACCAGCTAAGTTGACTTTCAAAATAGATCAAGACAAAGTAGTGACTGTCCTAGTGGAACAATGTAATAACCTGAGAGAGATGGGTGCTTCTGGAACTTTTCCAGAAGAGAGTGAGCTCATCCTTTGGAAAATTAGAGATGTGATCTCAATTTCTTTAAAGCCTGTGTTTTTCCAAATATTCATGTAGATTTTGTAAATTAGTCTGTTTGTTGCCATATTTTTAAATGTAAGAATAAATTACAGATCATCAAGTAAAATTGGTTCACTAGGAAGTGGCACCATGCTTTTTCTAAGGGTTTTTTTCTTGCAAGGTATAGTGTGGTATTGTCCTGGAATTTAAGACACATGTCGTGGTGCTTGGCTTTGGAATACATTATAAAATTGTGTGTTGTTTCTTTATGAAGTTGACTTAGTTTATAGATATTTTCCTTTGTGAATATTAAAATTAGTTTGTTTTTCTCTGAATGTAGGAAAATTAGGAAAAAAATACACAGAAGTGTTCTTTATGACATTGGAAAAGTAATTTGAGATTAAGAAAATGTGGTTAGCTAGAAAGGGTGATAGTCAAAGTTAATTTTGCATAAACTCTGTTACATGAACTTAACTTCTCTGTGTGCAGGGACCTGGTAACTTGTATCTTTAACTACTCATTCAAATTTTTAAAAGTTGATTTAAAATCTTTTTACTTTTAATTTTAGATTGGAAATCACAGAGACCTTCAACATCAAATTTTCCACTTTCCAACTCTGTTAAAGAAAGCTCCAGCTGCCTTTCATCCTCTCCTTGTCGATCAAGAAGTGCAGCTGCTCAATCATTGTCTAGAGCTGCTTCTGAAATTTCAGAAATTGAATATATTGATATTACTGACCAGAATGAGCTTTCCTTATATGACACTACTGATCAATGTACCTTAGACAGTTTGGAAAAAGAATTACAAGTGCTGACAACTCTTGCAGGTAATGCTATTTTTTTCACTTTCGATAATGCTAATTAACTCTACCCTCAGCCTGATTCTTCATGTCTTGCACTAACAAAACAAGCCAGCAAACAAGAAAGCTTTCCCTTTTCTTCTTTAACCATCAACGATTGTGTCTGTTTTCCTGGAAATCCCCTGACATCACTCTGAATATGTTTAAAAATGTGTAGATGCCCAGCCACACCAAAGATGATCCCCATAGCCTATAAAACACAGCTAAATTGTGGAATGAATAATTTCATGTGCACAGAAAAAAATCTTTTTTTCTCTTTTCTGCAAACCCACTATAGGATTAATCTCTATAGCTTTATGTAAGCCACTGTTCAACATCCTTATTGGAAAACTGAGCCGTTAGATCTTTTAAAGCAGTGCTTTTCAAACTTAAATGTTTATACAGATCTTTCAGGGGATCTTGTTACAATGTAAATTCCGATTGAGTATGTCAGGTAAGGTGAGATTCTGTATATCTAACAGGTACCCAGGTGATGCCAGTGCTGCTAGTTGACAAACCATATCTTGAAAAATTATACCTATGCATTTTATTTCCAACTTCAGTGGACCTAGTCTAGCAATATAGTGACCATATTCTTGAACATGTAAAGTTCTGGCTCAGTAGCAAAACATCAGGGGAATTAATCTTGTATTTGCATCATAAAGGCACTCACACAGTTTGAAAGAAGCCAGCTGCTGATCCAAGAGACAGGCTAGAAAATTATTTGGTCCCATATATTCCATACTTGCTTTTCCCTTGTTCTCCTGTTAGTGGTCTCCTCCTTTATTGATCTTAGAATAATGACTGCTATTTCTCTATAAATTATACATCTTTGTTTTGAAAAAATTAAAGCAATACAAAAATACAAAAAAATAAATAAATAAAAACTCACCACAAATTCTAACTACTCTTAAAATAACCATTATTAACATTTAGTGAGAATCATTTTAAACATCACTGTTAATATAAGTATACATATAAGAATATAAACTTAGTAGAATGAACAGATTGAAGGAACATGATAAAAATTTTACAAAAATAGGTCTATGCACTCCATAATATATTTTAAGTATACATTTAACCAACTTAATAAAAGGAAAAGTAAAAATAAAATTAAAATTAATCATACATTTCAGATAAATGTTTTTCCACCACAAAAATATTAAGTTGAACTTGTTATAAATGAATTTCTGATGCCGCAAAAGAAACAGCGCTTGAATATAAATTTAGTTTCCTCAGCAAGGCAATTTACTTTTGCAAAAGGGTGCCACTCCTATCAATCAAGATCACAAGTGCACAACAAACAAAGGATACCATAGGGTTTTTATATCCCTAACACGATCCCTATTTCTGTGTTCTTCCCCCATGGGCTGGGGTCAGACCACACAATCTGAGCTGATCTGATTGGCTACTTGTAAATATTTTTCTAAATATGGAATGGGAGGTGGACGTGAGGTACAGTGATGGAGCGTGTGAGATATGCGGTTTCAAGGAAACAATGGGTACAGGTAACCAAGGGAACAGATGTGAGTTATTGATTAGAACTGATGGGAAGGAGGTAGGCCGTTTACAGTAACTGTTGGCAAGGAAAAACAAGAAAGTTGAGTTGGAGAACAAAGGGTAAGGAAGTTAACAGGCTAAACCTTTTGAAGAGAAACTCAGAAAGATTCATTGTCTCTTACAATTCCTCCCTTTAAGATTTTTATAATCCCTTCTCTTCAAACCTTTTTAACATGTCCTGGCTTTGCTGTTCAACTTGGTCTTCTAAAAGGAAAGGCTTATCTGAATAGGGTGGAGGAACATGAAGGGAGGTTTTAGTGAGTGTTATCTTTATAAGCCTTTGTACCAGCCCACGGATGCATGGTATGATGCAACACCCAACAAGAATAAGCACACCTATCATGACTGCAAGAGAAATGAAGATTGGGGCCATGACTCCTTTCCATTTACCAAACCATCTTTCTAGCCATCCTGAAAGAAGGCTATCAATTCCAGAATTTTTAGCTAGTTCATTGGACAAAGCAGTCAGTCTCTGTAAGACCTTTCTTATGCTTCTGTCAGAGGCAGTATTGTTTGGGATAAAGGTGCAATATTGAGTTTTGATCATAATACAAACTCCACCTTTTTCAGCTAACATCATGTCTAGGGCCATTCTATTTTCCCAAACCATTTGGCTAGTAGGTCCTAATTGCTCAACTATTCCTTTGACAGCATCTCTAGTGTAATTAATAAATCGTTGCTGGTTATAGTAGATATAATTAATCCAATCTACATTTTTATTAATAGTTACCCATGGAAATAATGATTCAAATTCTGCAGCTATTTGATCTCGGGCTTTGAACCTATCAGGTACCCCCCGTGGTACTCCAATTGCGTCTAAATAAACTTCAGAGTCAAAAGACCCATAAGGGGCTTCTCTTATTTTATGGCTTTGTGTTTTTTCTTTTCCTGGTTGATGAAATGCCAGGGTGAGAGGGATAGCCAATTGGACAAAAGCGTAAGTACTGCTCCAGTTACCTGACAGAGTGTCCAGTAAGGGTCCACGACAACACCTCCATACATCTGCTTGAGGATGACTAAGGGGAGACTGAAGAGTAAGCTCCTGGAAAGGTTTAAGATCACTGTATCCCACTAAGCTTCCAAGGAACACTAAATTCTCCCTCTGTTATGAGAGACACGAGGTGAAATTGACATCAGAAGACAGAAGCTGAATGGCCCTCGGGGGCTGACCCACAGGGTGTTGGATATTGGGATATAGCAGAGAGAGAGGTTGCCATGATTTGTTGCCCCAAGCCATGGAATCTTGGAAGAGAGCTACCATGCAGCCCATGCCCAGTCAACTGGGAAACCATCCGAGTGGAAAGGGGATGATCTGGGCCTCTGGCTGGCCGAGTGCACAAGCATAACAATTGCTTTTATTTAATGTGAGACAGAATATTTGATCTATTCCAACCAGGCATTTACATCTTGATATCCTGTTTCAATTGCTGAAGTTTGCCTTACATCATCTTCTGCTACAATATCTACTTTAGTATTATCATTAGGTACAGAAGAGATGGCAGTCTGATTAGAAGAAAGCTCAGAAGGAGAAGAGAAGGAAGGGGGTGAAGAGAATGAAGGATTAATAAAACGCATTTCAAAAGACTCTCTGAGCTCTGTGCAGCCAAGTTGGCTCCTGTGCCATAGAAGCGACTTAAAGTAGGTTTAGGATCAGTAGATGTGGGAATGAGAATAGAAATTTATATGGGATTACATTGGTTATACTGGCAATTAGGGGAGGTGCTCTCCTTAGTGAAATGAATGTATGGTTTTAAGGATAAACCATACATTCACCATACAACCACCCGCTGATGAGGTCCAGCCTTGATATTCGGTTATCAACAGGACATCATTCCAGCTATGACAGACTTGTTTTTCTGTATTTGTTAAGGAACAAGAGTCTTGATAGGGGGAGCCTTTCACTTTAAAGGGGCGGACATACTTTTCTGAGGCTGAGAGTTGCCTCTGACTTTGGAGATCTCTACAGGGTATGACTAGACAAGCATCAAACGTAATAACTTGGGGTGTGTTTGATTTAGCTACATTAATGACAAGGTGATCAGCATTGGAAGGAGAAAAGAAGAAAGAGTAATAAAATAGATGGAAGGTAGTTAAATTTTTCCTAACTTTAGTTTGAGGGGAGTTTTCCCCTGCAATAATGGCACATGACTTCGGGGGTGACGGTGCTTTCTTGACTTGAGTGTGATGGGTCCATCCTTTCTCTGCTGTCTGGACTGCAGTTTCAATGGTCAGGAGCACTAGGTAGGGTCCCTCCCAGGCCAGCTCAAAGTTTCCTTCTTTCCAGCTTTTGAGGAGGATGTGATCCCTGGGCTGGTGCTAATGGACCAGGAACTCTAGGGGTGGCGTCTGTACCATGAGACCTTTGGCTTTAAGAGAAGAGAAGGTAAAGGAGAGACCAAATATGCAATTACTGAGGAATTGATCTTTTGTCTCAAATGTAGGGATACAGGTAGTGGAGTATACATAGGGCAGTCCATAGAGCATTTCATAAGGGGAAAGGCCTATATCCTTTTGAGGTGTAGTTTGGATTCTTAACAGGACAATAGGAAGACATTTGGTCCATGGTAACCAAGTCTCTACAACTAATTTGGCTAAGTGATTTTTTAAAGTTTAATTCATCCTTTCTACTCTCCCTGATGAAGATGGATGCCCAGGTGTATGATATTCCCATTTAATGTCTAGGTCTTGGGAAAACTTTTTAATGACGTGTGCTGTGAAATGGGTTCCATTGTCTGAGTCAATGTTCTCTGTTAGTCCGAATCTATGCACTATATTTTCATTTAGTGCTTTTACTACATTATTGGCCATTGCATTTGAAAAGGGAATAGCTTCAACCTAGTGAGCGAGGTGATCTACTATTAATAACAAATACTTTAGATGAGCTATTAGGGGCATTTCAGTGTAGTCACTCTGAATACTTTGGAATGGTCTTAGCCCTGGATTCCTCCCTACCAAGGGCGGTTTCTTTATAACTTGTTTGTTGTATTTTTTACATATTAAGCAACTCTCCATGACTTGTTTGGCCAAGGTATAAATTACTATACATCTGTGAACTCTGCGAACTGTGTCACACATGGCTTTGGGTCCCCAATGGGTCTTTTGATGGAAGTGAGACAGGATTTCTCTCAGGAGGGGTTTGGATAGCATTTCCCTTTGGTCTGGTAATACCCATTTTCCTTCTGAGTTTTCTTTGGCCCCTATTTTTATTAATTTTTCTTTCTCCATGGCTGAGAAGACAGGGACTGCAGTAGGGGAAGACAAGGGGTTAAGTGAAAGACAGGTGTTCCAGATGAAAAGGCAGTCTGCTTGGCTATCTGATCTGCTAAGTTGTTTCCCTAGCTTTCAAAAGAAAGGTTTTTCTGTTGTCCGGGAACATGAACAATAGGTACTTCTTCGGGCAACTGAAGGTTATCTAATACTTGGGTGATTAACTCCTTGTGAACAAGGTCTTGGCTTTTTCTATTAGTAAGACCTTGTTTAGTCCAAATTTTTCCAAATGTGTGAGCCATCCCAAAGGCATATTTAGAATCAATATAGATGGTTCCTTCCTGCAATCACTTTAAAGCTTGGATGAGTGCAAACAGCTCACAAGTTTGGGCAGAGCAGTTATTAGGCAATTTGCCTAACTCTGTTTCTTCAAGAGTTTCTCCATCAATTGCTGAACACCCATTGTGTCTTTTTCCCTCAATCACCCAGGAGAAACCATCTATGAATAAGTGTCATCCTGTTTTGAAGGTGGTATCCCCTAGGTCTGGTCTAACCTTTGTTTGGTAGTCAATTAAATTGAGACATAGGTGCTCCCTGTTTACATTTGGATCTCCTGTTAAGAAACCTGCTGGGTTGAGTGAATTATCAGCAGTTATTGTTAAATCATCTTTTTCTAGCAAAGTGGTTTCATATTTCAGGATTCTGGAGTGGTAAGCCATCTCCTGGCTTCTTTATTTAGTATTGCTCTAACTTCTTGGGGTGTACTTGCAGTCAACTTTCCCCCAAAAGTTAACTTTCTGCTTTCTTCAACTAATATTGCTGTAGCAGAAACAGATTGGATGCATTGAGGCCATCCACAAGTGACTGGGTCTAAAACCTTTGATAAGAAGGCTACAGGCTGCCGGCAGCAACCGTGCTCTTGGGTAAGCACTTCTACAGCCACTCCATTATTTACATTGACGAAAAGGTGAAAGGACTTTTCTAGATAAGGCGAAGTTAAAACTAGGGCAGTCATAAGTCTTTCTTTTAATTCCTCAATTTGGTTGACTTCCTAAGAAGTCCACAGGAGATAGTCAGGTTTTTCTCGAGTAGGCTTCTGGTATAGCAGCTTACTGTGTAAGGCATATGAGTCAATCCAAAAGCGGCAGTATCCAACTAATCCTAGAAATTTTCTGAGCTCATGCTTAGTTTGAGGCAAGGGTAAATACACGATGCCTTCATCTTGCTCTGGCTCTATTCTCCACTTGCCTGCACTTATTAAATGGCCTAAATATTTGACCTCAGGTTCTACATACTGAAGCTTTTTCTTTGAGACTCATAACCCCTCGGAGTGTAGATGATCAAGGATATGTATGGAAAAACTGGTTAGTTTTTCTACATCCTCTCCTGATAGGAGGATATCATCAACATACTGGAGCATGCAAATGTGCTTTGGAACAGAAACCTTTTCTAGCACTTGTTCTAAAATCTGACTAAAGAGGTTGGGTGAGTCTGCGAACCCTTGGGACAAAACTGTCCACCAATACTGTTGTTTTTACCCTGACTGGGTGTCTTCCCACTTAAAAGCGAATGTGCCTCAGCTGTCTTCAGCTAGGGGACATGCCCAAAAAGCATCCTTTGAGTCTGTTACAGTAAACCATTGATGATGACATGGAATTTTACTGAGAATACTGTAAGGGTTAGGGACAGTGGGGAGAATAGTTTGGACTATTTGGTTGATAGCGCTAAGATTTTGTACTAACTGGTATGACCCATCTGATTTCTTGATGGGCAGTATTGGGGTATTATAAGGAGACATACAAGGCTCAAGAAGCCCATCTTTCATGAGACTTTCAATTATGAGCTTTAATCCTATCTGTCCTTCTAAAGGGATAGGGAATTGCTTCCTCTTCACCACTTCCTCAGGGGTTTTTAGCTTGACGTGGATTGTGGGAATCTGAAGTTTTCCTTGGTTTCCTTCACATTGAATAAATACATTTTTCATCTGTGGTGGTGAGTAAATTTAATGAGGCAGGGAAACCTTTTGGGCTAACTTGTAAGACTATGCCTAACTTCAACATTAAGTCTCTTTCTAATAAGTTAGTTCCTGCCTCAGGGATCAATAAAAATTGGATATGAGTCAATCAATCTTAGAATTTAACTTCTGTACTTTCTAAGACTTTTTCTTTAAATGGCTCCTCTCTTATCCCAGAGACTAAAAGGTCTTCTGAAGAGCAGGCAATGTCAGATGGAGGCATACCAAGGAGGGAGCGACCCCTGAATTGACTAGAAAGGTGATAAGCTCATGATGGGGTCCAACTTCCAAATTTACCAAGGACTCCTGGTGGGACTTGAAGTAAAAGAGACAGAGCCCCTGAGCCCCCTATTCCTCCTCAGAGGTCATGAGGGAAAGGGCTTGTCTCTCCTTTTCTAATTCGGGATTAGACCATTAAGTGGTCTAATTCGAAGACCACTAAGAGGTTGGTCTTCCCAATTTTCTAATTTTTGTAACTTCTTTGAAATATCTGGCCAACTCTTAGTGACAGAGTGGAGTTTTAACATTCCTTGTCCAAGGGGGTCTTCTAAGTTTAGGCCTGAATATTGTCTCATTTGGTCCTTCAATCTGTCTAGAAATTTCATAGGCCCCTCATCTTTTTCCTGTTGTATATCAAGTGCTTTAGAGAGGTTGTGGGTTCAGGGTACTGATTCCCTAATTCCCTTTATTATCATCTCCCTTAGGTCTTATATATTTTCCCGGTGAGCTGGGTTATTATTGTCCCACTGGGGGCCTTGGCCAGGGAACTTTTGATCTGCGGTAGGAACATCTTGACCCGGAGGGTGTTCACGCTCCCAAATTGCCATAGCATCCCTCTCTCTTCCTCTGAGAAGAGAATGCTTAAAATGGACATTAACTCAACCCAGGTGTGTAACTGAGGTCCCAGAGATTGATCAACTTGATCTGCTACACCATAAGGGTCATCTAATAATGGTTTAAGTTCCTTCTTTAAATTCCGGACTTGTTAACTAGTTAAGGAAGCACTTACAAAGCCGATAGCACCCCCTCCTTGTGGTACCTCTCTCAAGGGGAAGAGAGTCAGAGCTGACTCCATAGATGTGGAGGGAAATGGGAAATTTTGGATATCTCTTTTACATTGTTCTACTTCACGTTGGAGTCCCTTCAGGGAGGGGCACTTAGGCTGAGAGAGAACAGGTTCATGGGATGATGATTCCCAAGAATCAGAATTGTAAGGAGGAGGAATAACGTGAGCAGAGGAAGGATCTGGGGCAAGATCTGGGGCAGCAGCGACTGCCTGCGGGGAAGGATTGGGGCAATGAGTGGCGGAAAATGTTCTAGGGGATCCCATGCTCTGGAGTCCTTAGTCATGGGAACCAGCTTTTCTGAGTCTTCATTGTGCAGTACTAGATTGGGTTTTTCCCCAGTTGTTTTTAAGGGATAGAGGAGAACAGGTCCCTGTCTCTAACAAAGAGTATAGTCCAGTTTCTCTTGAGAACACTGAACTTTTATCATTTACATGTTGAATTAGGAGTTGACACATTACATCCTCATTTGACCCAAACTTTGGCGAGAAGATTGAGAGTTTGAGGAGAGGACTCTGGGTCCAAATAAAACAGCAATATTTTATCATTTGTTGCTTTATCGTATTAGAAATTTCTTGCCTATCCTTCCCTGGAGGCTTATTAAGGATCAATTCCCTTGTATGAGGAATCTCTTGCCTGTCCTTTAGCCCCACCTGTTGGAGGTTCCTTGCACCCTTCTTTTGCTTCCTCCACTGTGACCACTTCCCTTGCAGGAGTATTTCAGATCCCTCTTAGCATGGATGGTGGGTCAGTATAAACCCTGACAGGACCCCCAAAGGGCCACCATAAGCCATATGAGGTGACCATGGAACCGCAGATTGGACTCACTCACTCCGCAGAGCAGTAGCGCTTGTTACCACTCACACACTTTCAACCTCCAGAATCCCGACCACCAAGGAAATACTTTGTCGCCCCTGCGACTTTTCTTACCTTGGTCTGTGCACAGAGTTTAACTGGCCGCCGTGGTATATGAGTCCCCTTTTCCCAAGCTGCTGGCGTCTTCCTTTCCCAAGTTGCTGAGAGTCCGGGTTTATTCATCACACTGGGTGGGTCTTGATTCGTCACCCTGAGGCCACCACAATGAGGCAACGGGGTGCGCCATCTCATGAGAAAGGACGGGAGATCCCTCCCCAGAGGAGAATGGGCTCCCCCTGCAGTCCACCAAATTGTGATAAATGAATTTACAATGCCTCAAAAGAAACAGCACTCGAATATAAATTCAGTTTCCTCAGCAAGGCAATTTACTTTTGCAAGAGGGTGCCACTCACCTCAATCAAGTTCGCAAGTGCACACCAAACAAAGGAGACCAGGGCGTTTTTATATCCTTAACGCTAGCCCTATTTCTGTGTTCTTCCCCCATGGGCTGGGGTCAGACTGAAAAATCTGAGCTGATCTGACTGGCTACTTGTAAATATTTTTCTAAATATGGAAGGGAGGGGAATGTGAGGTACAGTGATGCAGCGTGTGAGACGTGCGGTTTCAAGGGAACAATGGGTACAGGTAGCCAAGTGAACAGATGTCATTTATTGATTAGAACTGATGGGAAGAGGGTAGGCTGTTTACAGCAACTATTGGCAAGGAGAAGCAAGACTGTTGAGTTGGGGAACAAAGGGTAAGGAAGTTAACAGGCTAAACCTTTTGAAGAGAAACTGAGAAGGATTCATTGTGTCTGAAAAACTGTACAAAATTACCCTTTTGTAGACCAAAAACAGTGGAATATTGGCAACTTTATATGGTTTAATCCATTATTTTTACAAATATACCTTTAAAAGTTGAGAGAGAAGGGGAGGAGAAACATGGCAGAATAGAAGCCTGCATCATTCATTTCCCCATCCTCCCCCATGCTGAAACACCAAATTTTAACAACTATCTACACACAGGAAAGCACTGTGGCAGGAACCAAAACTCAGGTGAATAACCACAGTACCTGGTTTTAACTTCATGTTGTGGAAAGAGGTATTGAAAAGGGCAAGAGAGACATATTGAATTACCAATGCCACCCCTCCCCCACCTCCTGGCCGCAACCCTGTAGTGTGGAGAGACAATCTGTGCTCTGTGGAGAGGGAGAGCACAGCAACTAGAAGACTTCACATTCACCTCAGTACTACCTGGTCACAGCAGAGAATAAAGCTGTGCTGGACTCAGCCAGTGCCCATGCATGGAGGAAGCATTTGAACCAGTCACATCCCAGAGGGGAATCATCCATTCCAGCAGTTAGAACTTGACTTCCTTGGCAACCTATGCCACATTGAGCTGAAGTGCCTGGGGGTCCTAGGTAAACTCAAAAGGCAGTCTAGGACACAAGGACTGCAATTCTTAGGCAGTGGCTAGTGCTAGGCTGGGCTTGTGCCCAGTGAACTAGGGTGTCACGTGACCTAGTGTGTCACATGACTGGGCTTGTGCCCAGTGAAGTAGTCAGTGAACTAGGGTGGCACATGACCTAGAGAGACACCACCTGGCACAGCTAAGGGAGAGCTTGCACCATCCCTCCCCCAACCCCAGGCAATGTAGCTCATAGCAACAAAAGTGACTCCTTCCTTCTGCATAATGAAAGGAGAGTGAAGAGTAAGGAGGGTTTTGTCTTGCATCTTGGCTATCAGCTCAGCCACAGTAGGATAGGGCACTGAACAGAGTCGCGAGCCCCCCATTTCAGGTCCTAGCTCCTAGATGATAGTTCTTGACACAACCTGAGCCCAAAGGGACTCTGCTGCCTTGAAGGGAAAAGAACCCAGTCCTGGCAGGATTCATCACCTGCTAACTGAAGAGCCCTCAGACCCTGAATAATCTCCAGTGATACTAAGGTAGTATACCACAGGCCTTGGGCTCTAAGATGCACTGGCTTCAAGGGAGACCCAGCACATCCTCAGCTGTGGTGACTACAATGAAAATGATGAAAAATTGCATTTTACAAAAGCAGAGGGAAGAATGAAGGGGACTTTGTCTTGTACCCTGGCTACCAGCTTGACTATAGTGGAATAGAGCAACAAGCAGGTTCTTGGGCACCTCAAGTCCAGGCCTAGATTCTTGAACAGTATTTCTGGACTTGGCGTGGCCTGGGCCAGATGGGAGCCCAGTATCCTGAAGGATGACTCCCAGGCCTGGCAGCATTCATCGTAAGCTGATGGAAGAGCCCTTGGGCTTTAAGCAAACATTGGTGGTGGGCTAGCAGAAATCCCCATGGACTAGGGGTGGCCGTGGCCACAGAGACCTCTGCCTATTGAAAGGGGAGGGAAGAGTGGGAAGGATTTTGTATTGTGGTCTGAGTGCCAACTTAACTGCAGTAGAGTAGAACCTCAGGTTAACTGCTGAGATTGTTGACTGTGAAAGTATAATGCTCACTGGCATAAACACAGAAAAAAAAGCACAGAATAGTATAACACTGTAATGGTGGTGGGTAAACTTCTCCTGACTTAAGTAGAAAGACTAAATGATGAATCAACCAAAAATAGTAACTATAACAACTTTTCAAGACACAGACAGTGTAGTAAGACATAAAAACAACAAAAAGTTAAAAAGCAGGTGCATAGTTTAGAGTTTTTATTCATTTTCATGTTGTGTGTTTCTTTATTTATGCAATCAGTGTTAACTTGCCATCAGTTTAAAATGATGGGTTATAACATATTACTTGCAAGTCTCATGGGAATCAAACTGAAAAACATTCAAGAGATATACAAAAAATAAAAGGCAGTAAATTAAAGCATACCAGCAGAGAAAATTACCTTCACCTAAAGGAAGACAGGAAGGAAGGAAAGACAGAAGAGAAGACTACAAAACAAACAGAAAACAAATAATGAAATGGCAGGACTAAGTCCTTTCAATAATAACATTGAATGTGAATGGATTAAACTCTTCAATCAAAAGACAGAATGGCTGAATGGATAGAAAAACAAAGTCCAGTGATGTATTGCCTGTAACAAACTTACTTTACTTAAAATATACACATGAACTGAAAATAAAGGAATGGAAAAAGATATTCCATGACAATGGAAACCAAAAATTAGCAGGAGAAGCTATACTTTATCTGACACAACAGATTTCAAGACAAAAATTACAAGAAGAAGATCATTATATAATGATAAAGGGGTCAATTAAGCAGGGGGTATAATGGTGATAAATATATATGCACCAATACTGGAGTACCCAGATATATAAAGCAAATGTTATTAGAACTAAAGAGAGAGCTAGACCTCAATACAATAATAGCTGGAGACTTCAACACTCCACTTTCTGCATTGACAGATCTCCAAGATAGAAAATCAACGAAGAAACATCAGACTTAATCTGCACTATAGAACAACTGGACCTAATAGATATTTACAGAACATTTCATCCAACAGCTACAGAATACGCATTCTTCTCCTGAGCACATGGATTATTCGCAAAGATAGACCATATGTTAGGTTTCAAAACAAGTCATAAAACATCCCAAAACTGGAAATAATATCAAGGATATTCTCTGACCACAGTGAAATAAAACTATGAATCAGTAACAAGAGAAATTTTGGAAAACACATGTAAATTAAACAATATGCTCCCAAATAACCAGCGTATCAATGTATAAATTAAGAATTGAAAATTTCTTGAAACAAATGATAATGGAAACACCATATACCAAAACCTATAAGATACAGTGAAAAGAATAAGAAGGAAATTGTAGCAATATGTGCCTACATCAAATAAAACAAAAACAAAGCAACCTCAAAGAAATAAAATCTGTATCTTAAAGAACCAGAGGCCAGGCATGATAGCTCATGCCTGTAATCCCAGCACTTTGGGAGGCTGAGACGAGTGGATCACCTGAGGTCAGGAGTTCAAGACCAGCCTGAGCAACATGGTGAAACGCTGTCTTGACTAAAGTACAAAAATTAGTTGGGTGTGGTGGCATGTGCCTGTAATCCCAGCTACTCAGGAGGCTGAGGCAGGAGAATTGCTTGAGCCCAGGAGGTGAAGGTTGCAGTGACCTGAGATTGCATCATTGCACTCCAACCTGGGCAACACAGTGAGACTCTGTCTCAAAAAAAAAAAAAAAGAACTAGAAAAGCAAGCACAAACCAAATCCCAAATTAGTGGAAGAAAAGAAATACTAATGATCAGAACAGAAATAAATGAATTTGAATGGAAGAAAACAATACAATAGATCAATGAAACAAAAAAGTTGGTTTCTTGAAAAGATAAACAAAATTGACAAAGCTTTAGCCAGACTAAGGAAAAATGAGAGAAGAGCCAAATAAATAAAATCAATGATGAAAAAGAAGAAGACCTTACAACTGATACTGCAGAAATTCAGAGGATCATTAGTGGTTACTATGAGTAATTATATGCCAATAAGTTGGTAAATGTAGAAGAAATGAATAAATGCCTAGGCACACACAACCTGCCAAGATTGAACCATGAAGAAATCCAAAACCCAAACATACCAAGTAATGAGATTGAAGTCATAATAAAAGTGTTTCCCAGACAGAGGTTGCAGTGACCTGAAACCTTGCCTTTGTACTCCAGTTCGGGCAACAAGAGTGAAAGTCCATCTCAAAACAAACAAACGAGCAAACAAACAAACCAAAATTGTCTCCCAATATAGAAAAGCCCAGCCCCTGATGGTTTCACTGATGAATTCTACTAAACATTTAAAGAAGAACTTATACCAATCCTATTCGAAGTGTTCCAACAAAAAGAGTTAGAGAATGCGGGAGATCATGGCAGACTGGAGGCAGGACTAGATTGCAGCTCCGGAAAGAGCAACGGGCGGGGGCTGGCTGCATTGTGAATTTTAGCTCCAGATGGACTGCAAGAGCAAATCAGAAATCCTGAGAGGACCCACAGACCCTATGAAGGAAGCAGACTGCTCCTGCAGGGCCTCGGAGACCCCCCCAAAAAACTGAGTGCCCCAACTGTGAAAGTGGGAAAGAGAGACCCGCTCCCCCAAACGTACATCCCCACTAGAGAAGCTGAAGGTCTGTTTGCGGGAGAAGTTTCTGACTTTACCTAGAGCTGAGTCAATTTGGAGAGCCGAGCAAAATACAGGGGTAGAGGAAGCAGCAGAAAGGCCCTGGGAGCTTGTTGGCTTCTCTAGCAGACCATTTCTGCCTGGCACCAAAGAGATCCAAAAGGAGCAAGGCATAAAACTACACAGGGATAAGCAAATCTCTAGCTGAACTTTGTAACAATTTGAATGGGGTGAGAAGCCTCCTGACCACAATTTGGGGGAGGATGCAAATCCGGTGTGCAGACTCCACAGGCAGGGAAGAACCAAGCCTTTCGTTTTTGCAGCTGGGAGGCAAGTTTTCAACCCCTATGGCTCCACACGTGGAAATGATCTGGGTCTGAGGGCCACTGGGTGGGGTGTCATGGTCGGAGTGAAACAGGCCCTTCAGTTTGTGTGGGAGCTGGATGAGGCTTGTGACTGCTAGCTTTCTCTCACTTCCCTAACAACCTGCATGACTCAGCAGAGGCAGCCATAATCCTTCTTGGTACACAACTCCAGTGAACTGAGACGCTCACCCCCATTCCCCACAGCAGCTGCAGCAAGACCTGCCCAAGGAGAGTCTGAGCTCAGACATGCCTAGTCCCACCCCCACCTGATGGTCCTTTCCTACCCACTCTAGTAGTGGAAGACAAAGGGCATATAATCTTGGGAGTTCTAGCGCCCCGACCACTGCCAGTTCCTCCCCATACTACCAACCTGATGCTCTCTAAAAAGCACCTCCTGGCAGGAGGCCCACCGGTACAAAAATAGAGCATTAAACCACCAAAGCTAAGAACCTCATGGACTCCATCACACCCCTCCACCACCTCCACTGGAACAGGTGCTGGTATCCATGGCTGAGAGACCCATAGATGGCTGACATCACAGGACTCTGGGCAGACATTACCCAGTACCAGCCCAGAGCCAGGTAGACTCACTGGGTGGCTAGACCTGAAAGAGAGACAACAATCACTGCAGTTCAGCTCAGAGGAATCCACATCCATAGGAAAAGGAGGAGAGTACTACATCAAGGGAAGACCCTGTGGGACAAAAGAATCTGAACAACAGCCTTTAGCCCTAGACTTTCCCTCTGACAGAGCCTACCCAAATGGGAAGGAACCAGAAAACCTTCCCTGGTGATATGACAAAACAAGGCTCTTCAACAACCCCCAGAAAACATGTATGCTCACCAGCAATTGATCCAAGCCAAAAAGAAATCCCTGATTTACCTGAAAAATAATTCAGGAGGTCGGTTATTAAGCTAATCAGGGAGGAACCAGAGAAATACGAAGCCTAATGCAAGGAAATTCAAAATATGATACAAGAAATGAAGGGAGAAATATTCAAGGACATAGATAGCTTAAAGACAAAAGAAAAAATTCAGAAAACTTGGGCCACACTTTTAGAAACGCAAAATGCTCTGGAAAGTCTCAGCAATAGAATTGAGCAAGTAGAAGAAAGAAATTTGAAGCTCAAAGACAAGGTCTTTGAATTAACCCAATACAATAAAGACAAAGAAAAAAGAATAAGCAAATATGAACAAAGCCTCCAACAAGTCTGGGATTATGTTAAACTACGAAACTTAAAAATAACTGGTGTTCCTGAAGAAGAAGAGAATTCTAAGAGCTTGGAAGACATATTTTGGGGGAATAATCGATGAAAACTTCCCGGCCTTGCTAGAGACCTAGACATCCAAATACAAGAAGCAGAAAGAACACCTGGGAAATTCACTGCAAAAAGATCTTCACCTAGGTACATTGTCATGAGGTTATCCAAAGTTAAGACAAAGGGAAGAATCTTAAGAGCTGTGAGACAGAAGCACCAGGTAACCTATAAAGGAAAACCTATCAGATTAACAGCAGATTTCTCAGCAAATCCCTATAAACTAGAAGGGATTGGGGCCCTATCTTCAGCCTTCTCAACCAAAACAATTATCAGACAAGAATTTTGTATCCAGTGAAACTAAGCATCATATATGAAGGAAAGATACAGTCTTTTTCAGACAAACAAATGCTGAGAGAATTCACCAATATCAAGCCACCACTATAAAAACTGCTAAAAAGAGCTCTAAATCTTGAAACAAATCCTAGAAAAACATCAAAACAGAATATCTTTAAAGCTTAATTCACACAGGACCTATAAAACAAAAATATAAGTTTAAAAGCAAAATAGGCTGTAAAATGAGCCTCAATACATTTTTTAAAAAATTGAAATTATATCAAGTACTCTCTCAAACCACAGTGAAATAAAACTGGAAATCAACTCCAAAAGCAACCTTCAAAACCATACAAATGCATGGAAATTAAATAACCTGCTCCTGAATGAGCATTGGGTTAAAAATGAAATTAAGATGGAAATTTAAAAATTCTTCAAACTGAATGACAATAATGATACAACCTATCAAAACCTCTGGGGTACGAGAAAGGCAGTTCTAAGAGGGAAGTTCATAGCTCTAAATGCCTGCATCAAAAAGACTGAAATAGCACAAACTGACGTTCTAAGGTCACACCTCAAGGAACTAAAGAAACAAAAACAAACCAAACCCAAACCCAGCAGAAAAAAGGAAATAACCGAGATCAGAGCTAAATGAAATAGAAACAAACAAAATACAAAAGATACATGAAAGAAAAAGCTGGTTCTTTGAAAAGATAAATAAAACTGATAGACCATTGACAAGATTAACCAAGAAAAGAAGACAGAAAATCCAAATAACCTCACTAAGAAATGAAACAGGAGATATTACAACTGACACCAGTGAAATACAAAAGATCATTCAAGGCTACTATGAACACCTTTACCCACATAAACTAGAAAACCTGGGATAGATGGATAAATTCCTGGAAAAAATTTAACCCTCCTAGCTTAAATCAGAAAGAATTAGATACCCTGAACAGACCAATAACAAGCAGTAAGATTGAAATAGTAATTTAAAAATTACCAAAAAAAAAAAAAAGGGTCCATGACCAGATGGATTCACAGCAGAATTCTACCAGACATTCGAAGAAGAATTGGTACCAATTATTTTGCCACTTTTCAACAAGATAGAGAAAGAAGGAACCCTCTCTAGTTCATTCTATGAAGCCAGCATCACCCTAATACCAAAATCAAGAAAGGACATAACCAAAAAAGAAAACTACAGACTGATATCCTTGATGAACATAGATGATAAAATCCTTAACAGAATACTAGCTCTTCGAATCCAACAATATATCAAAAAGATAATCCACCATGATCAAACAGATTTTATACCAGGGACAGAGGGATGATTTACCATAATCAAGTCAATAAATGTGATACACTACATAAACAGAATTAAAACAAAAATCACATGATCATTTCAATAGATGCAGAAAAAGCATTCAACAAAATCCAGCATCCCTTTATGATTAAAACTGTCTGCAAAATCAGCAAACAAGGGACATAACTTAATGTAATAAAAGTCATCTATGATAAACCCACAGCCAACATAATACTGAATGGGGAAAAGTTGAAAGCATTTCCTCTGAGAACTGGAACAAGACAAGGATGTCCACTCTCACCACTCTTCTTCAACATAGTACTGAAGTCCTAGCCAGAGTAATAAGACAAGAGAAAGAAATAAAGGGCATCCAAAACAGTAAAGAGGAAAGCAAACTATCACTGTCACCCTTTTCAACAAATGGTTCTGGGATAATTGGCTAGCCACATTTTGGAGAACGAAACTGGATCTTCATTTCTCACCTTATACCAAAATCAAATCAAAATGCATTAAGGACTTAAATCTAAGATGTGAAACTATAAAAACCCTAGAAGACTGATATCCAGTAATGGGATTTCTGAATGAAATGGTAGTTATACTTTTAGTTCTTTAAGGAATCTTCACGCTGTTTTCCATAGTGGCTGTGCTAGTTTACATTCCCACCAGCAGAGTAGAAGTGTTCCCTGTTCAACGCATCCATGCTGACATCTACTGTTTTTTGATTATAGCCATAATCAAAACCCACTGGGGCCATTGGAAAAACCCTTCTAGACACTGGCTTGGGCAAGCATTTCATGACCAAGAATTCAAAAGCAAATGCAATAAAAACAAAGATAAATAGCTGGGACCTAATTAAACTAAAGAGCTTTTGCACAGCAGAAGGAACAGTCAGCAGAGAAAACAGACACCCCACGGAGTGGGAGAAAATCTTCACAATCTATGCATGTGACAAAGGACTAATATTCAGAATTTACAATGAACATTTTTGTTTTGTAAGAAAAAAACAAACAATCCCATAAAAAAGTGGGCTAAGGACATGAATAGACAATGCTCAAAAGAAGATACACAAATGGCCAACAAACATATGAACAAATGCTCAATATCACTAATGATCAGGTAAATGCAAATCAAAACCACAATGTGATACCATCTCCTGAAAGAGTGGCCATAATCAATGTGACACATCATATCAACAGAATAAAGGACAATAACCATATGATCATTTCAATTGATGCTGAAAAACCATTTGATAAAGTTAACATCCCTGCATGATGAAAACTTTTAAAAAACTAAGTATAGAAGGCCTTAATATAATAAAAACCATCTATGACAGACCCACAGCTAGTATTAAACTGAACAGGGAGAACCTAAAAGCTTGTCCTCTTAAATCTGGAACATGACAAGGATGCCCACTTTCACCACTGTTAATCAACATGGTACTGTATATTTTAGAACAATTAGAAAAGATAAAGAAGAAGTAAAGGGCATCCAAATTGGAAAGGAAGGAATTAAATTATCCTTGTTTGTGGATAAATGATGTTAAATTTAGACAAACCTGAAGACCACCAAAATACTATTAGAACTGATAAACAAATTCAGTAAGTTGCAGGATACAAAGTCAACATACAAAAATCACTAGCATTGCTATATGCCAACAGTGAACATTCTGAAAAAGGAATAAAAAATTCCATTTATAATAGCCACGAATAAAATTTTTATCCAAAAGAAAGTCAATAAAGCCTGCTGGCGAGGATGTGGAGAAAAGGAAACCCTTGTACACTTTTGGTGGGAACGTAAGTGAGTTCAAACACTATGGAGAACAGTTTGGAGGTTCCTTAAAAAATTAAAAACAGAGCTACAATACAACCCATTAATCCCACTGCTGGGTGTACATCCAAAAGAAAGGAAATCAGTATAT
Source organism: Theropithecus gelada (assembly GCF_003255815.1). NCBI lineage: Eukaryota > Metazoa > Chordata > Mammalia > Primates > Cercopithecidae > Theropithecus > Theropithecus gelada. The sequence continues at coordinate 123,773,154 of NC_037669.1, forward strand.
TGAAGAGATATCTGCCTGCTATGTTTATTGCAGTACTGTTTGCAATAGCTAAGATTTAGAAGCAACCTAAGGGTCCATCAACAGATGAATGGAAAATAAAATGTGATACATATACACAATGGAGTACCATTCAGCCATAAAAGGGAATGAGATCCAGTCATTTGCAGCAACTTGGATGGAGCTGGAGATCATTACATTAAGTTAAATAAGCTAGGCACAGAAAGACAATTGTAGCACATTCTTGCTTATTTGTGGGATCTAAAAATCAAAACAATTGAACTCACTGAGATAGAAAATAGAAGGATAATTACCAGAGGCTTGAAAGGGTAGTGGGGTGGGGTGGGGTGGGGTGGGGTGGAGGTGGGATGGTTAATGGCTCTAAAAAATAATTAGAATTAATAAATAAGACCTACTATTTGACAGCGCAACAGGGTTACTATAGTCAATAACAACTTTAATTGTACACGTTAAAATAACTTAAAGAATGTTATTGGATTATTTATAACTCAAATAATAAATGCTTGAAGGGATGGATACTGGATACTCCATTCTCCATGATGTGCTTATTTCACATTGCATGTCTATATCAAAACATTTCATGTATCCCATAAATATATACACCTACTATGTGCCTACAAAAACTAAAAAAAAAGAAAAAAAAATCAGTATATCCAAGAAATATCTGTCCTCTTATGTTTGTTACAGCACTGTTCACAATAGCCAAGATTTGGATGTAACCTAAGTACTCATTAACAGATGAATGGATAAAGAACATGTGTTACATATACACAATGAAATACTATTCAGCCATAACAAAGGATAAGATTTTGTCATTTGCAACAATATGGATGGAACTGGAGATTGTTTTATCAAGTGAAATAAGCCAGGCACGGCAAGATGAACTTTGCATGTTCTCACTTATTTGTGGGAATATAAAAATCAAAACAATTAAACTCATGGAGTGAGAAAGTAGAAGAATGGTTACCAGAGGCTGGGAAGGATGGTGGGGGGTGTGGGTGGAATGGTGGGAATGGTTAATGGGTACTGAAAATAGAAAGAATGAATAAGATCTAGTATTGGATAGAACAACCCGGACACTACAGTCAATTGTAATTTACTTGTCCATTTAAAAATAACTAGAGAATATAATTGGATTGTTTGAAACACAAAGGTGTAATTCCTGGGGAGATGTATTCCCAATTTTTCATGATGTAGTTATCACACATTTCATGCCTGTATCAAAATATCTCATGTACCCCATAAATATATATACCCACTTTGTACCCACAAAAATTAAAAATAAATTTAAAAATTGAGAGAAATGGTAAAAATAAGGAGTAATGAAGGCCATTTCTAACTATATGCTTTAGTTTCAGATAGTAACAATTCCCTATAATAAAAGATGAGGGCTCATTTGTTTATTTTTTAAAACCACATGCTAATCTAGATTGTACTGAATACATCCCTTGTTGTAGTTATAGTTTCTTATTTTTTAAAGTTTTTCTTTTTAATTTTTTCTTAGTGAAAATCAATATGGATTAAATGTTTAGTACCAGCATTTTCTTCTATGACTTCCCAATCCTGAGCCGTTTAGCGTGATTTCATCTCTTGACGGTTTTATTATAGCATTCTCGATAATGTCTGTTTTTTGTCTTATTGCCGAATGGCACATTAGACGTATTTAGTAGGTCACAATTTCCTTTCCTCTGCATTGTAGTAGACATTTTCCTGTTATCTTCTGACCCTCAATATGGTGCTAGTTAGCCCTTTATCACAGTTTTTTTCATTAAACTTTTGTTTAGTTCAGTTTAATTATCAAATAATTTTTCCCTGCAGGTAGAATTTATAGAAGTTTTATTACCTGAGTTTTCTTTATATTTGAGAATACCTGCTACACTTCTATTTAGATGGCAAATCAGCTGAGGATAATATCATTTGGTCACCTTTGTCTTAAACCTTGTGTGTACTGATTTGCCATTTTCTGGCTCCGAATGCTGTGAAGTAATGTGAAGCCTCCTAGATTCTCTCTCTCTCTCTGTCTCTCTGTCTCTCTGTCTCTCTCTCTCTCTCTCTCTCTCTCTCTGACACATGTGACAAGCTTCTTTCCTGACTGAATGCTTGGAGAAATTTTTCTTATTCCTTGAAAGTCAGTAACTGGTCCAGGATTTTGTATCAGTGTCAATAATTCAGCATTTTTTTTTTTTAAACGCAGAATTCTCTCTCTGTCTGTAGAGTATGTTACCCGTTATTTTCAAAGAAATTTTCTGTTTTTGTATCTTTGAATTGCTTTTCTGTTCCATTGGGCTTCCTCCTGCTGAGAAACCTATTTTCTTTATGTTGTCGCCTCTTTAAAAAGGTATTACTTACATTTCTTCAATTGTTTTAGCTAGTTTTTAATTTCCCTTTGCATTTGCTATCATTATCTCAATCATGTCTATATGTCAGGATTTTAATTTTCACCTAGTTATAATGCACTCTTTATCACTTGACTTTTAAAAAAGTAGTTCTCTAAAGGTGTTGTAACTTTTTCTTTGACATTTTTTGGCAGTTTTCTATTTTGATATAAGTTAAAACAAAATTTGCAAAATATAAGTATAGTATAAAGAACTCTTCCCCCAAATATACTCTGCCTGGTTCACTAGCTATCTTTTGTCTTATTTGCATACACACACGGGTGCATACACGTGCACATACACAACTCCTTTTGTACCTCCCTTTGTTCTGAACAGTGTGAGAGGAAGTTATAAACATTGTAACACTTTACAAAAAAATATGTCAGTGTGCATGTCCCAGAAAAGACTGCTTTCTCTTATATAACCATAGTACAATGATCTGAATCAGGAAGCTCGCATTACAAGATACAATGTGATTTTCTAATCCACAGAGCATATTTAATTTTTTAAAATTACCCCATTGATGTTTGCTACAGCTTGTTTTTTTTGTTGTTGTTGTTGTTTTTTCTGGTATAAGATCCAATCCAGGAACAGGTGACCATTTACTTAGCTTTCCTTTGATGCCTGACATGTTGTTGCTTGATCTTTGACATTGATTTTGCTCTTTTCAAAAAGTTTGCTTTCGTTACTTCTTTTGTAGCCAACGGACTTGTGGAAAATCTTATGGTCCTGATCTATGTTTTCTACTAAATTTTATTTTTTTATTTTTTTCACCCTTTACATGCTAAAGATTCTAGTTTGTTTGCATATCTAGTTGTGTCATCTCTTTGGATCTCACTTGCCTATGCTTATTGTGAGTGGCTTTGTTCCTATCTTCCATCTTTTCTCATATAGTGAAACTAAATTCTTCCTGAAATTCTCTTCACTCATACTGAGTTCTATCAGTCTTTTCCATGGAGCTACTGTTTGTGGGTTCTGTATTGTACTCTTTTCTGTATCCTGCTATCTCAAAGGCATGGGGAAGAGGATAGGACTGGGGAGCTCAGCTTTTTTTGGCGAAAGATCTGGGCTTGCTTGTTTTCTCTGGATTTTACTAAATGCCAAACTTCTATCGGCCTGGTTTCCTGTGTTCTGTCTCTGTGGGGAAACCTTCAGATTTGCAATTTTCTTGTCTCTGCTAAGATTTTGAGGTAGGTGATTAGCGGCTTTAATAAGGATTTCAGATGTCTTCTCTTTACTTCTTTTCACCTACTTTTCTCCCTATTGATGTGGTATTGGTGAGACTTGCCTATTCTTTTTATGACTCTCCCTTTCCTATTCTTCATTTGGTGTCTGTGTGTTGGGCACACACCGTGTGTTGGAATAGCACCCAGACGCACCTCAATAAATTTTATTTCTTTGGTTGACTCTTCTCAAAGTTATTATGTCAATTGTATCCCTTTGTTTAGCTCCTTTTATAGTTATATTTTTATTATTCTGCTTTTTCTATTTATGTAATAGGGTTTAGAGAAGAAAAGTCAATAATCCATATTTACCCATCATTCATTTACCTTGCTTGAATTATTAAAACTCAAACATAAATCTTCTAAGAGATAATTCTTACCTGACAGGCCAATGTGGAAATAAAGTATGTGAGGTCTGAACTGGATCTAAAAGGATAACCATACAGTTTTTAATTTTAAAAAGAGCTTTGTAATTTTAAAAATTGAAACCTTTTGTCATTTACAAATGAAATGCAATAGTGTACAAACACTTGTCTTTTTTTCAACCATTCCAGCTTTTCAATTTTTAAAAATTATTTTTGTTTCTATGTGCTGCAGTTTTTTCCTGTGTCACTTATTTTCTCAAACACTAACGTCAGTATTTTCACTAGAACACATAACTTTCATATACAAAAGCAAGCAGACACTGGGTAGCCTGTGAAATGCCAGGGCTTTGCTGATGGTCCAGCAGCAGAAGGCAATCACTTTCACACTTAACCCAGACATGCCTTTTTATTTTATTTTACTTTTTATGTTGGGAAGATTGGCTTTGGATGAGTGCACAGTTTGTGAAGAGGCTCACTCTGAGAAAGGAAGAGGATGACACATCAGGCTAATCAACCCAACAGTCAGTGAAGTGACAAGTGCTAAAGTGACATAAGGCCTCATTGTAGAAAATTCACTGATTCTGCACGAGGCCTTTTTACCCTGTTTTGCATCAATGGGCAGAAAACTTCCATTCACCTTTCACTACTCATGGTGCAGTCTGGAAAAACTTCATGAGATTTGCTCTCAGACATACACCTCCATACCACTGGATGCTTATACAAATGAAATATGTTCAAATCTCTGTGAAAGCTGCATTATTGTGAACAGCAACCTCTCTAACTTGTTTTCTGCTATTGCTAGGATGCATCCACTTCTTCTTTCTAAGTTCTATGAAAAACTTCCATGTTAAGGAACTGGGAGAATAAGACAGAAAATAACTACGTAAAGTAAACAGTTTCTTCTTCGATTCAAATTGCTGTGGCTAATATCAGACTGCCATTCCAGAAGTACCTGAGGAGGACAGAGGTGTTTAAGGAAACAGTTTCTCCTTGGATTCTGATTTCTGTGGCTGATATCAGAGTGCCATTCTAGAAGTACCTAGAATGGACAGAAGTGTGCGTATGGACCGGGCGCGGTGGCTCAAGTCTGTAATCCCAGCACTTTGGGAGGCCGAGATGGGTGGATCACGAGGTCAGGAGATCGAGACCATCCTGGCTAACACGGTGAAACCCCGTCTCTACTAAAAAAAATACAAAAAACTAGCCGGGCGAGGTGGCGGGTGCCTGTAGTCCCAGTTACTCAGGAGGCTGAGGCAGGAGAATGGCGTAAACCCGGGAGGCGGAGGTTGCAGTGAGCTGAGATCCGGCCACTGCACTCCAGCCTGGGTGACAGAGCGAGACTCCATCTCAAAAAAAAAAAAGAAGAAGAAGAAGAAGTGTGCATGTGTTGTAGGCACAACATCGTGATGAATCAAGAGACAAGAGACAGAAAGCAGGATAGTTGATAACCAGGTTCCCCTGCCAGGGCGTGTGTTTTGAAACGATACCAACGCTTACTAGCTTCATAATATTGGGCACGTTACTTCCTTAATCTCTCATCGCATCAGATTCTGTATATGAAAGATGAGTATAATAATAGAACCTATCTAATAATATTATTTGATCATTATTTAAAATTATATATGTGAGATGTTATATTTCTGAAAATTTATCTCTATCTCCACACACACAATTAACAGTGCCTAGCACATAGTAAGTCCTCAAAAAAATGTTAAGTTATATAAGAAACAGCAAGTAGTGATTTTGAAACTGGAAAGGTTCCCTTGTCCCCCTCAGAGGGCATACGATGGAGGTGTGGCTCACTTCTTCAGTGCCCCACTGCTCAAACCGCTAGGGAGCATGCAGACAGGCAGGCTATGGGGCTCCGACTCCCCGAGAGTATCTAGGGGTGAATGTTTACAGCTGCTAAGGCCCCAGTGGGTGTGTGTTACAGGGTGCCCTTTTGGTTTGTCGTCTATAGGTGGCTTGTGTTAACCTGCTCAATTAGACCCTCTACCTTGTTGCAAGGAAGGAGGGCTTTCTGTATCCCAGGTTCTTGCCTTGGTATACCAGAAGAATCAGATCACACATGGTCTTAGAGAATGAGTGCACAGTTTTTTTGAATGGAAGTAGCTCTCCACCACTGGGGAAGCCAGAAGGGAGAGGGTCTTCCCCTGGAGTTGGGCCACTCAACAGCCCCAGCTCTCCTCCAACTACTCTGGCCAAACTCCACCCCATCCTGCTGGTGAGTGGCCTGCTGGTGTGCTGGTTTCTGTTCATGTGCTCTTCTGCCAGCGTGCTGCTTCAACATCCTCTTGCCATCCAGCCACTTGTGTCTTTTCCTGCTAATATGCTCGTCTCCACATCTGGCTGCCTGTATGTCTGCCCACTCAGGTCTCGGGTTTATAGGCCCAGAAGTGGGGTGTGGTGGGCCAGAGTGGTCTCGGAAAATGCAGCATTTGGGCATGAAAGCAGGAGCGCCTGTCCTCACCTAGGTCCAAGGGGGTGGAACCCTAGCCAGGGACCTGCCTTTCTCTACCCAGCACTCCTTGATCCCTCCCGTATCATTCCGCCCTCTGAAGAGGTACATCTAACTGCCCTTAGTTAGAATATGGATGATGACTGGTCTTAGCTTCTTCCTGCTGACAGGGGGCATTGTTCTGGGGAAAATGGCAGTCAGACTCCTCCTAGAGGTCTAAGTGTTCCTAGAGAAGGGGAGTCATCTTCTGAGGCTGCAGTTGACCATTTGGATTTTGATGGTTTCTAGGCTTGAGAGTAAAAAAAAAAAGTTTTATAAGGTTAAGTGTGCATGGGTTAAACATGTGTATTATACAAGGAAATAATTTAGTGCCAAAGATTACAGAGATAAGAAGTGAAATATACCAACAGCAACATTCTACCCCGAACTGTTTCAGCCTGGTGAAAGAAATTAAACCTTGTATGGGAACAATTAAATTTTAGAAGAGAAATAACTATACTTGTCATGTCTTTTAGAAATTAACAGGTGCATCCTGGGCATTTTCGGGTTTGTGGGCTTACATGGTGGTCATCAAAGCTTTTGCCTCTTTCCTGCATCTCCTCTCACTTTTCTGGGACTCCCTGTCTCTATTATAAAAGACCGAGGTGGCCATTTTCAGGAGGTCCATTAATATACTATCTGGTCCCAGGGCCCATTTTTGCAACTTCCTCCTGATGTCAAGAGCTACCTGGGTAATACATTTATCCTTTAGGATTAGCTGTTCTTGACCGAATCAGGAGCTAGAGGTGTACTTTATCAAGGCCGCTCTTAGCCTTTCCAGGAAGGCAGTGGGATTTTCATCAAATCCTTAGTCAATCATAGACAAGTTAATATAATTGAGAGGCTTGGTCTTAGTCCTACATAAGTCCTCCATTATGCACACCTGAAAGTGTCTCCTTTTCCAGTCTTCCATCTCGTCATTAGAATCCCATTTAGGGTTATTTACTGGTATTGCTTCTCTCAGTTGGATAATATTCACCCCCTTCTCTGACGCTATATATGAAAGAAAGCTCATCCCCAAATCTCTCTGCTACTGACAGAGCAGCCCGCTTCTCCGTGTCCCTCGGGGTTTGATTCAAAAGTAACATAATGTCTCTCCAGGAGAGTTCAAATATTTGGGTGTAATTCCAGAAAGCCTCTATTTATCTATCAGGTCATCTGAAAACTTGCCAAGATCCCTCTGAATTTGCTTTAAGTCCTGTAGGGAGGAGGGGACCTGGACCTTACTGGGCCCAAATTTACTGGGCATTTGTTGGAGGGTTAAGAGTGAGACTGGGGTTTGTCTAGAGCAAAGATTTTTAGGAGGGGCCAAGTGAGAAGCCGAAGCTGCATAGGGGTGGTCCAGGTGGACCCTGAGGAACAGTGCTGGAGGCAACTGGATCCTCTGCTGGGGATGCCCCTGGAACTCATATCTTTAATTACCTGGGCTCGCCTCTTTTGACCTTCCCTGAGATGGCAAACAGGAGGGCAGTCCTACACTGTGAGCAAAGGTCTGGATTGCCTTGCAAGGTATAGAGAGCCTACACATATGATGCCTCAGATCATCTGTCCTTATGTCTACAGAAAAGTTCCAATTGCCAGATGGTATTGAAATGAATGGTTCCTTCCTGAGGCCAAGCCAGCTTTTCCTGTAAATCATAATTTTGCCAAACCTTTTTGCAGAGGACTAGGAGGCACTTTTCCTCCAGATTCTGAGGCTCAAAGCAGTGCCAGTGGTTCAGAATACACTCCAGAGGAGTATTAGCTGGGAGTGGTGAAAAGAACTGGTTGACAATTCTGAAAGACAGTGAATAGAGGCGTCCCTCATTCCCTTTCCTCTTTCAAGCAAAGACTCAGAAAGTGAGCATTCTTCTTTCACTTTCCACCGCTTATCCCTGAGCCCCGGTGACCTTGGCAGGTGCCGGCCATGGGTACTGATGCAGTGTGTATGCACGAATCAAGGAAAACCTGGAGAATGGGAATTAACCGCCCTCATCTATGTCCCCATTTCTCCCTGCTGTCGACAAACCTTGAGTTTCCTGAGCCTGTTTATGCCATGAAGCATGGCCTCTTTCTGTGAGGTGGGGGGTTTAGTTGACAGGAATCGGTCCTGCCCATTTACATCATGCTTGTTGCCTGGCTTTGAATCCCTCAGACTTGGTTTCCTTTCTAGGGCCTCAGCCTGAAATTTGGGGTCTAGTTTGGGACTGAAAAGTTATTTTAGAGACTGTTTATATCTCTTTAGAATGTCTCAAATGTGCCCTATTGAATTTGCAGTTATCAGCCAGCAGGGGCCATTACTCCATTAACCTTCCTGTCAGAAAGAGAGTTGGTGGGGGAGTCCTCTCACTTAGAAAAGGAAAAAGAAAAAAAAAAAAAAAAAAGAAAGAAAAAGAAAAGCAGTTTAAAAGGAAAAAGGGGAATATCCTGGGGAAGAACCCCTTGCTTAGTGCAACTGGACTCCTGTAATCCTTATATCTTTCCCCCATTTCAGACCAGGTTGAATTCCTTGGCCAGGGAAAGGTTCCATCATCACGGTGGGTGAGAAGCACCTATCTGTTGACCCCGTGGGGTCGCGTCTACGGTCGTCCCAGCTTTGTCCTGCACCCAGTCGTGGCTGTTGGGCTTGGTCTTTGCCTGCTGCGGGTAGGCCTAGGCACCCAAGCTGCGAGGGGAGAGGGTAAGGAGAGGTGCTCCGAGCTATGTGTGCCTGCAGCCATTAAGGTGGAGGCATACATGGCACCTCTAGGAAAATTGATGTGATTTGCAACTTTGGCAGCTGAACCTAATGCTCATTTTACTTAGTAACATTGCCATAGTCTGTAGCAAAACTCTGAACATTATAAAGAAAGAGGTAAGAGCCATTTCAAACCGTGTGAGAGAGAAAAGAGACGAAGTCTGGGGATTTTGACTGACTGGTAAGGGCAGAGTTTTGTTTGTTTGTTTGTTTTTTATTTTTATTTATTTATTTTTATTATTATACTTTATGTTCTAGGGTACATGTGCACAACGTGCAGGTTTGTTATATACGTATACATGTGCCATGTTGGTGTACTGCACCCATTAACTCGTCATTTACATTAGGTATACCTCCTCCCTCCCCCCTCCCCACAATAGGACCCAGTGTGTGGTGTTCCCCTTCCTGTGTCCAAGTGATCTAATTGTTCAGTTCCCACCTATGAGTGAGAACATGCAGTGTTTGGTTTTCTGTTCTTGCAATCGTTTGCTGAGAATGATGGTTTCCAGTTGCATCCATGTCCCTACCAAGGACATGAACTCATCCTTTTTTATGGCTGCATACTATTCCATGGTGTATATGTGCCACATTTTCTTAATCCATTCTGTCACTGATGGACATTTGGATTGATTCCAAGTCTTTGCTATTGTGAATAGTGCTGCAATAAACATACATGTGCATGTGTCTTTATAGTGGCATGATTTATAATCCTTTAGGTATATACCCAGTAATGGGATGACTGGGTCAAATGGTATTTCTAGTTTTAGATCCTTGAGGAATCACCACACTGTTTTCCACAATGGTTGAACTAGTTTACAGTCCTACCAACAGTGTAAAAGTGTTCCTATTTCTCCACATCCTCTCCAGCACCTGTTGTTTCCTGACTTTTTAATGATTGCCATTCTAACTGGTGTGAGATGGTATCTCATTGTGGTTTTGATTTGCATTTCTCTAATGGCCAGTGATGATGAGCATTTTTTCATGTGTCTGTTGGCTGTAAGTATGTCTTCTTTTGAGAATTGTCTGTTCATATCCTTAAGGGCAGAGTTTTGAAGGGAAATAGAGTCTCTTACCCGCAGGAAAGAGAGAGAAGTGGGAGGGTTTTGGAAGAGAGGCAGACCCTACAGTTTCACATTTATTCACACTCGTCTCCCAGGATCCCGGCAGAGCTTTCATTTGAAATGGGAAAGGGTCCCTAGTCCCCCTTGCAGGGTATGCAATGAGGATGTGGCTTGCTTCTTCAGTGCCCCACTGCTCTAACCTCTAGGGGAGCATACAGATAGGCAGACTGTGGGGCTCCAATCTTACGGCAGTGTCTAGGGGTGAATGTTTACAGCTCTTGAAGCCCCAGTGGGCATGTGTTACAGGGTGATCTTTTAGTTTGCCCTTTGTAGGTGGCTTGTGTTAACCAGCTCAATTAGACCCTCTAGACGGTCACAAGGATGGAGGACTTTCTGTAGCCCAGGTTCTTGCCTTGGTGTACCGGAAGAATTGGATCACCTGTGGTCTTGGAGAATGAGTGCAAAGTTTTATTGAGTGGAAGTAACTCTCCACTGATGGGGAAGCGAGAAGGGAGATGGTTTTCCCCTAGAGTTGGGCTGTTTGGCGGCCCCAGCTCTCCTCTGACTACCCTAGCCAAACTCCGCCTCAACCTGCTGGTTGATGGGCTGCCAGTGTGCCAGAGTCTGTCAGTGTTCTCTTTTGCCAGCGTGACCCCTTGACGTCCTCTTGCCGTCCAGCCACTTGTGTCTTCTTCCACTGATGTGCTCCTCTCAGCCTCTGGCCACTTGTGTGTCTGCCTGCTAGCGTCTCAGGTTTTCATAGGTCCAGGATGGGGGTGTGGTAGGCCAGGGTGGTCTTGGAAAATGCAACATTTGTGCACAAAAGCAGGAGTGCCTGTCCTCACCTCAGTCTGTGGTGTAGAGCCTTAGCCAGGAACCTGCCTTTCTCTACCCAGCACTTTCCTGCCCCACTTCCGTATCACTTCCTACGTACTGTAAGGTACGATGTCCTTGGTAAACCCAATTTTTAATAAACTCTAAAAGCTGTTTCCATTCTAAAACTAGTTATCATCTGTACTGCTTTGAGGATTATAGTTAGTTGTAGTTCATACCACTTATTATTCCTTTCACAAAGTTTTATATAAATAACATTATAACCACTTCCTTAATGAACTTAACATATCGGTATAACTTACTTATAAAGACACTTTGTCAGTTTCTGGATGTTACTGCAGCCTGAAGAAATTTAGGAAATATGCATTGTGAAAAAGTATTAGGGATAATGCACTTTAAAGCATTTACTTCTTCAATAGTTAAAAACGATTTATTTGTTTCAAGCTCAATCTGATTTGTGGTTTAAGAATCTTTGTAGTCCTTAAGTTCCCACAACAATCTTGTGTTTGTATGATTTCACAGGTAATTAACTGAGCAAGTAATTAAACAGATGAAAGCACTTTTTCTTATATAAGAAATAATAAAAATATACCAGATACTAGACCATAGGCCAGACTGTCAGTGAAATAAAACAATGAGGCAGTGGCTCTCTGAGTTACTGGAGCCTCTGTTCATAGGTTGACCATTAAGTAATGTATTAAACTGTAAAATGCTAATCTAGTCAGGATTTATTGTTCACAAATTAACTAGATAACCCTCGAAAAGGCAGCCAAATTACAAAGAGACAGAATGACAGTCTTTTTGCTTTAGTGTGTCTTTAAATTTCTGAAAACAAATTGGGTGCACATAGAAGTGAAAACATATTTAAAAGTTAATAAAAAGAATATGACACCATTTAATCAGTAATAATAATTACTGGTTGCTTTTATATGTGATGTTGCTCCATTCGATCTTAACAGCTATTTGGTAAAGTAGATGGGGCAGATGCTACTTTTAATTTCCTTTCTTCATATTCAATAACTGAGGCTCTGGGCAATGCAGTAATTGCTCATGGTCTCCCCTGGATGTATAGCACAGGCAAGGCACAACCCCAGGCAAAGCTACCCCCACATTTCTTTGTCTTGCCACAGTATAACAATGCCACATAAATAATTTGAAACCTTTACTTCGAATCAATTTTGTGATCACTTGTAATAGTCAATTCTCACACTGCCATAAGAAATACCTGAGATTGGGTAATTTATATATTTAAAAAAGAGGTTTAATTGCAGGGTGTACAGGAAGCATGGCTGGGAAGGTCTCAGGAAACTTAGAATCTTGGCAGAAGGAGAAGCAGGCACATCTTCACATGGCCAGAGCAGGAGGAAGGGGTGGGTGAGAGGTGCTACACACTTTTAAACAACCAGGTTTCATGAGAACTCTCTATTACGAGAACAGCAAGGGGGAAATCTTCTCCCATGATAATGTCAACATTCATCAGACCCTTCTTCCAACATTAGGGTTTACAATTGGACATGAGATTTGGGTGGGAACACAAATCCAAACCATATCACCACTTAAGAAGGGGAGGGTGTGGGCAGAGTGAAGGTAAAGGAATGCAAGCATGGAGAGAATAGGGAAAGGAGAAATAAGCAAGACATAGTGCAGAGCGGAGAGGAGATGGAAAGAATGAAAAATAAGGAGGCTGCAGTGTTAGGAATAGGGCTCACAGGTTACAAAGTGGATGTCACGCTATCTTTAATATTAGGATGTAGATATGTAGCTATTCTAGATAGTCTTTTAGAGTTGTTGTTTTTCCTTGCTGGGAAATAGTCTCTCTGATTGGTTCTCATTCTTTGAAGTTTTTATATTTCTTTCTTTAGTGTTTTCTTTCATTTATTTAAATAAATGCTTATTTCTCTATGGAATATAGTTTTATGCATGTGTTTTAAATGACTTCAGTTTTAGAAATGTACTTTAGAACTCTATATTTTAACCACTTTTTCTCCTTAGTCTAATTGTTTATTATTGTTTTTAAAGAGATTCCTCCATGATCAGAGAAGGTACTCTTACTCCAGGGATAAAAAAGGTTTAACTATAATTCATTGCTCAACAACTGACTTGCCAGTTGTAAATGTTTTAATACAAATGTTAATCCTGTCTTATCAGGTCCTGTATTAGAAAAATCAGGTGACAAATTTTTGTACAATTGAACTTTTGGGTTTAACACTAAACTACAATGGGGTTGTTATGAGTAGTATTATTTTTCTCTGCCTTGATTTTCTGTTACCTAAAATCAAGTGGTATTACCTTTGTTCCTGTTAACTCTACAGGTATTCTGAAATATAATTTTGAGAATAAATAGTTCTAGAAAAATAGACTTATTCTATTTGCACAATTTGAATTAGCTTTATGCTCATTCAATTAGCTCAAATGAGTCATAAGAATTTGGATATCTCACCTGGTGGTATTCTTTAGATCAAAGCATTACTACTGGGTTTTAGTTCTATAATGCTACCAATTCCAAATCCTGAATTTACTGCTTTCTTGTGGGAGCATTTCCTTTCGTTAGGGCATGTAAAGGTGCCTTGGGTCTTCTTTTACCTTATGGAAAAATAGGAGAGAAGATAATAGCTTAAAGCTAAAGAATTAGATTCTGGAACAGAGTGATTTACAATATTGGTGAGCTGCCAGAGATCAGTTCTAGTTTCAGCCCTTCCACTATATGGCTGTGTAACTTTCAGCGAGTTATCAGTTCTCCATGGGCCCCCAATTCCCTGATCTCTAAGTGAAGATGGAAGTAATTAGGAGGTTTAAAAATTTTTAACTAAAAAATCTTTTGTCTTTTTCAAAATTAACCTTATATAGAACCCCTAAATTTAGATCAGGTAAAGTCCTGATTCTTGAGGATATGGTAAGAGCAGGAACCAAATCCTAAGCTTATTGAATGTACCCATACATCATGATTTCAAAGTCACTGGGCTAAACAATTTTAGGGACACTTCCATGTGTAAATTCATTGAGGTCTGTTTTTCAGAGGGAATAATCTGATTTACTTTCAGTAGGGAAATCTCTATTTGCTCAAAAATGTCAAGTTGATACTAATCACCAAAAAAAAAGTCCATTGTAGAACACATGTGTGTTGATGTTTGGTTCTTGTGACCAGGAGGATGTTTATTTGTCCTCTCATAAAAGTAAAGGGCTTTGAGAGGCGGAAGTGGGCGGATCACGAGGTCAGGAGTTCAAGAGCCGCCTTACTAACATGGAGAAACCCTGTCTCTACTAAAAATGCAAAATTAGCTGGCTGTGGTGGCACATGCCTGTAATCCCAGCTACTCGGGAGGCTGAGGCAGGAGAATCGTTTGAACCTGGGAAGCGGAGGTTGCGGTGAGCCAGGATCACGCCATTGCCCTCCAGTCTGGGCAACAAGAGTGAAATTCCGTCTCAAAAATAAATAAATAAATAAATAAACAACCAAATAAATAAATAAATAAAAAGAAAGAAAAAAGAAAAAAAGGAAGGGAAGAATAGCAACCAGTAATTTTGACAGTTTTTTTTTTTTTTTTTTTTTTTTGAGACGGAGTCTCGCTCTGTCGCTCAGGCTGGAGTGCAGTGGCCAGATCTCAGCTCACTGCAAGCTCCGCCTCGTGGGTTTACGCCATTCTCCTGCCTCAGCCTCCCGAGTAGCTGGGACTACAGGCGCCCACCACCGCGCCCGGCTAATTTTTTGTATTTTTTAGTAGAGACGGGGTTTCACCGTGTTAGCCAGGATGGTCTTGATCTCCTGACCTCGTGATCCACCCGTCTGGGCCTCCCAAAGTGCTGGGATTACAGGCTTGAGCCACTGCGCCCAACTGTCATCATAGTATAACTTTATGTATAAGTTAGATGGCTCATTACAATTTCAGCAGTGAAAAAGAAAGCATTATAGCCCTTCTAATATACGATGATTTTTAGTTACATACTTGAATTTTTGGTGGTTTATATGAAGATATATTTGCCCAAAGATTTTGTTTATTTAACTTGCAATATTTGTCCTTAGCTAGGCTAAATCATAAGCCAGCTTCATGAAAAGAAAAATTTAAGGCTTCTCTGCTTTCAAATATGAACAGTTATTATCTACTCACACAAAGCAAGGAAGTCAAAAAAGAAAGAGCAACTTTGCCACAGCTAATCTTTCCCTTAGACTGTGTGGGAGTAAAGCTTTTATTTCTTATAAGAAAAAAGATAATAAAATGTCCAACAGGTTGACGAGTTGCAAAATATTCTAGGGGGTCACTTTTTTTTTTTTTTTTTGAAATTTTATGAGGTATCAGGACATTTGACACAGTTGTAAATGTAATGTGTATTTTAAAATCAATATGATAAAAATGACTTGCTACCCATGCCCCAATTTGGAATTTCAAATTAAACTTATCCCACAAACATCAGAAAATTGAGGAATAATTAAAAATCTATGCTGACCCTCTTTTTATTGCCTGTAATTTACTCCGTGTAAACATTCAGCACTGTATGCTGTATATTTGTTTCTTGAATTTATGTTTTGACAATGCATGAAATAAAATGTTTCAGATACTTCAGAAAAGCTTTATAACTTAACCTCAGAAGAGTTCCCAGATTTCAGCAGCCAATTACTGAATATAAGTCAGACTTCCACAGATTTCCTTAAGACCTCACATGTGAGGGGTCCCTGTGGAGTTGAGGAATTGAGGTAAGTTAAGCCTGCAGTTTATATATTAATATAGTATGTAGTAAAATTTTGACAAGCTCCAACTAGTTATCTTTATTATATATAGAAAGACTGTCCTCGTGTGTGTACTTCATATGACCATTCTTTATAGAATGTTTGGGTTCTTTGCTGATCTATTATCAAGATTTAGTAAAAGGCTTATAAAGTTGTTACCTTAATGTGAAGAGATCGTTCTCTACTGCACAATATGTATCATAAAAATGAAAAGATATTTGGAATATAATAATCCTTCAGAATTTCTTATTATATTGAAAAACAATTGCCTTACTTGAATTAATTAACCTAATACATTTCAATACTTTGTATTAATAGAATCCTACCCAATGTGAATAAGGTTTTTAGAATCAAATAGTAAGTTTCTTTCGCGAAATCAAATCTAGATAATTAACAATAACATTTTAATTTGTATCATATCATTCTTTCCTCACATAAAATACATTTAGGGACTTTAGGGATGGTTGGATTAGCTTATAAGGAATGTACGTTGCACTAGTAAATGTTTCAAAACAGTAGTCTATTGTTTCAGTCTATTATTGACACTGCAATTCCTTGAAGAAGGAGCAGGATTTCTTTTAGAAAGACTAAAACAAGTATAAAATAAGTTATTTGTGTTGTAAATTTCTTTGATTGAAATTTAATTGAAATCTGAAATTGTAGTAAAAAGGGAATCAAGGGTTTCTTATTCTTTCTGGAGGAGGAAATCATTGAGCTATTTGTCTTGGTTTTTGCATTTCTTTCTCTTCTAAAACATTTTTTTTTAAGACAGGGTCTCAACATGTTGCCTAGGTAGGTTTCAAACTCCTGGGTTCAGACTATCCTCCTGCTTCAGCCACTTAAATAGCTGGGACTACTCAGGCCACTGCACCGAGACTGGATTTTTGCATTTCTATTATCATTTATATATTTTTTAAAGGATCAATATAAGATTGATATTTTCTTCCCTTAGATAAATCATTAAAAACAAACTAAACCTACAAGTATTCTCATCATTTATAAAACAAATGACATTCAATACTAAAAATATAAGGGGACCTTACTAACAGAATAAAGCACGTTTCTTTTTTGTTTTTGTTTTTGATTTTTAAAAATTTTTTTTCTTTTTTATTGTACTTTAAGTTCTAGGGTACATGTGCACAACGTGCAGGTTTGTTACATATGTATACATGTGCCATGTGGGTGTGCTGCACGCATTAACTCATCATTTACATTAGGTATATCCCCTAATGCTATCCATCCACCTTGCCCCCACCCCACAACATGCCCCGGTGTGTGATGTTCCCCTTCCTGTGTCCAAGTGTTCTCATTGTTCAGTTCGCACCTATGAGTGAGAACATGCGGTGTTTGGTTTTCTGTTCTTGTGGTAGTTTGCTGAGAATGATGGTTTCCAGCTTCATCCATGTCCCTACAAAGGACATGAACTCATCTAAAGCACATTTCTTTAAAATTAAAAACCTCATGAAACAGTCACTAGCTCTTTTTTGTTGGACCAGTGAAAATTGTAATCACAATGAGATTTTCATTGTTCCACAGACCGTGGTTTATAAGCTGCTCATTTAGCATGTGCTGAGCGTAAAAAGTAATCCAATGAACAGTTATATCCATCACAGAGTGAAGTATTTTATATTATTTAGTAGCATATATAGGTTGAGAATCTAGATTATTTAGGACAAAAAAATCCTAATTGTGTACACTTTTGTCTGCTCCCCACCCTACCTTTGTTCCCAAACCTTAGATACTCAGGTGTTACAGCTTCCATCAGTGCCCCCTGCTGCCACCAATAAAATGCAACAAAATAAAATAACAAACAAATGCTGTCATTAATTTTTGCTTTGGCATATCTTGACTGGCTATCTACATAGTCCTAATTCATAGTGCACAAAAGAGGTGATTTATCTGGCAGTCTATTCACCCTGATTCTTTTAAACAGCCAATGTGATGATGAATGTTCTTAATGATGACCCTGAGGTTCTGCAGGTTTCTAAAGACACAATCAGAGACCATAAACTCTCTCCTTCCTTCCACTGTGGCTTTATTTCTTGGGAGAGGGAGAATGATGAGAATTTCTCATTAAAAGGAGGCTTGCTATATTGGGCACACTGAAAATTATGGTCCCAGTCTGATACAGCCCCCTCACATCTGCTTGCCTCCAGCAACTCCAACATATGTAGTATTGATCAGAAGATAAATGAAGAGTTGAAACCTGGTTCTGTATATTGTGTATTGATCTTGTTATGTATTTTCAGCTGTTCTGGAAGAGATACTGAAATTCAGTCTTTGCTGTCACTTTCTGAGAGCAGTACAGATGAGGAGGAGGAAGATTTTCTCAACAAGCAACATGTCATTACACTACCATGGTCAAAGAGTACTTAATGATTATTTGTTGATTACTTTTTCCATTTGGTACCCAGAGTAAAGCAAACAACTGAGAAAAGTAAACAAGTGATTACCTGTCCAAGTGCTGGAGATTTTGATTATTAATGTCTTTGAAGTTTCAAGGCTACAAACTAATAAAAGTAAAATTACAAGTTCAAGGGCTTATTCTTCCAATGATATATTATATGTCAACTACTAATCTATATTGCAGATTATATTAGTAAAATATGGTGAATTTGAAGAAATAACTATTATAACTGTGTCTATAAAACCTACTATAGGGCAGAACATGATTATACTTAAAGTAATATTTCATTGTCCAAATATATTTTAAATAATTATGTTATCGACAAGAGTGTGCATTTGACAGCCAAGTCACACTAGTCAGTATCATCAATTGAACCTATAACTACACTGTTTATTTTCTGGTTTTTGATATTTATAGAAGTTCTGGTATCTTCAAAAGTTTGCAATAAAAGAAAAAAAGAGGACCAAAAATAAAATGGATGTGAAACTTTTCATACTCTGCTCCAGCAAAACACAGTAAAGACCCCTAAGCATCTTTTTTATCTTTTCTTTCTTTTTTTTTTTTTTTAAGAAGGTCAATGTAGTGATTAGCTTTATGTGAAAATGTGACTGGTCTACAATACCTGAATGATATAGGTTGACTGTGTCCCCACCCAGGTCTCATCTTGAATTGTAGCTTCTATAATCTCCAGGTGTCCAGGCAGGGACCTGGTGGGAAGTAATTGAATCATGGGGCAGTTACCCCTATGCTGCTGTTCTCGTGGTAATGAGTTCTCATCTGATCTGATGGTTTTATAAGGGACTTTCCCCCCTTTTGCTCAGAACTTCTCTTTGCTGCTGCCACGTGAAGAAGAATGTGTTTACTTCCCCTTTCACCATGATTTCCTGAGGCCTCCCCCGCCATGCTGAACTGTGAGTCAGTTAAACCTCTGTCGTTTATAAATTACCCAGTCTTGAATATGTCTTTATTAGCAATGTGAGAACAGACTAATACACCAGATACTTTGTCAGACCTTATAATTGATTCATGAATAACACAGCAACTTGGGACACCATCCCTTTGCACAGCCAAATATCTGTGTATTACTTTTTACTCCCGCAAAACGTAACTAATAGCCTGTGGTTGACTGGAAGCCTTACCTATAATATAAATAGTCAACTAACACACATTTTGTATGTTACATGTATTATATACTGTATTCTTACAATAAAATAAGTCATAGAAAAGAAAATATAACCAAGAAAATCATAAGAGAAAATGTATTTAATATTCATTAAATAGAAATGGATTATTATAAAATCTTCACCCTTGTCTTCATATTGAGCAGGCTGAGAAGGGGAAGAAAAAAGAGGATATGAGTTTTGTGTCTCAGGAGTGATAGAGGCAGAAGAAAGTCCACGTATAAGTGGGCCCTCACAGTTCAAACCTATGTTTTTCAAGGGTCAACTATATTCTAGATGTTTCTGTGGGAGTATTTTTTAGATTAGATTAACATTTAAATAAGTAGACATTGAGTAAAGCAAATTAGTTTACATAAGGTGGGTGGGCCTCGTCCAATCAGTTTAAAGGCCTTAAGAAAAATAAAATAGTTGAGATCCTCCAAGGTAGAGGGAATTCTTTCTTCAGACTGACTTCAGGCTTGAGCTGCAGTATCATATCTTGTCTGGGTCTCCAGCCTTCAGGCCAGCCCTGTGGATTTTGGACTTGCTATTCCCACAATTGCATGAGGCAATTCTTGAAAATCTCTCTTTTCCTATAGATAGATCAATTGGTAGATAGATAGATAGATAGATAGATATAAATATATAGATATAGATATGTATAAACACACACATCTTATTTGTTCTATTTCTCTGGAAAACCCAATACAGCCAGTTTGAAGGACTGTTGGGATAGTCAAAAGAAAGAAGACAAGGGGAATTATTTTGCTGGTGTTGAGAAGTTGTAGATTTTGATACTGGTGGGAGTCCAAAGTTTATAATCTTATAACTCAAGGCTTAAGAAAGAGAAGAAAACATGGGATGATAGTTTTGTGGTCATCACTTTGTGACATTTTAGGGCAGTTTCCCTTTATGGAGTTTGTTGACTTAACAGAAAAATACCCCTGAAAGTTGGCCAGGCTCTGGCAACAACGTAGCCATGACTCCAGACTCAAACTCTTTTGTCTTCCCTGTGAGCCTGGGTAGTAACTTCTTATACAAGACTGATGGTTGTTTAGTACACATTTACCTTTGATACTTTTTCGTGTCATTGATAAACTGTACTGAATTCACACACATCATCTACTGATAGGATAGAAAATTATGATGAAGAGACCTATAGCCATTTCCATGTCCTTTAATATAAAATTGCATTCTATTGAAACTGATTAACAAACGTGGACAATAAGCAATCAAGAAAGCAAGGAATATTATCAGAAGAAAATGTTGCAAAAGACATATCGTTTAAAAGAGTGTGACTCCTCCGCAATTTTTACTGCCCTCTTAACACGTCCTCTGTCACAATCCCATAGACAGACAACAGTGAGTCACCAATGAATCTTCATCATTTGTGTCCAAAGCTCTTTTGGCCTCTTGTCCTGACACTGCTGGCTTTCTGAATTTTAGTATCTATAGTTAAAATGAGGATTACTGTTCATCTTTTAACATAAAAAATATATATACATATTTTAGCATATGTGCTCAGGTTTAATGTTTCATGACTCTTTCTCCTTTGCTCTAAGACATCTTCCTTTTCCCTTCTGATGAAGAAACAAATTGTTCCTCTGGGTGTGATTTATACTAGTGCTTCTCTCAGATAAAACGAAAGTGGTGTTGTCCTTTTCTTGTTAGGGAAGGATTGGAGCACAACTATTTTCTCTTGTGTATTCAGACATAGCTTGAGTCTTTTTTGAACTAGCTCAGAAGATCATTTTATATGATGCTACTACCTTTTACAATATCAGCATTTTGAAATAAATATTAAGCTGATAATTAATTATCATCAGTACATCTGTGGCCAAATCTGATATAAAAAAATTGTCATTTGACTTCCAATATGACATTGAAATTAAACATGAGGGTACTCTGTGGCAGCGTAGACCAGATCCCCTTCTGCCTTTATTTGCTTCCAATAACCACACATGTAGAAAGTTCTTTAATTCCATTGCCATTAGTCTAATGAGGAAATAAAAACTAAGTAAAATTAGAGCCTTTGCCTGAAGCAGCTTCAATGTGTTCTCTCATTTTAAAGCTCATACTTAAAATTGCTTCTATAGGCCTGGTTCTAACTGTGGAACTGAGAGAGTTATAGATATTCCACAAGAACCTCAGCCATATTACTAATAGTGGAGTCAGTACAGTGCGCCTTTAACAACTATCGGATAAATGACCACCTGATTTTACATGTTTGTTGAAATTTGTAGTTTATACCCAGACTTGTCTAGTGCTGTAATAGTCATATGAAATTCTGTAATTTTACAGCTCTGGACATGCACATGCTGGAGACAAATTAACATTACATTTTAAAAAATAGTTTTAGTATGTTTTATATCCATTGAAGTAATTCATATGTAGTGCATGCTGAGTATGTCACACAACACAGGCCAGTGGTGTCTGTTACCTTTAAGATCACTTAATGCTGGGCATTTTATGTGAGGTGCACAGAAAATATTTCTTGAAAAAAATAAATGTTATGAAATGGCTTCTCAGCTATTTTAAATAATATATCGATTCAGAAAAAAGCAATTCTCTCTGTCCCTTTATTCAGTTTTTGAAAAGATCTTGAGCAATGCTCATCTTACCCTTGTTTTGGCACATGCTATTTGTCATCTCAAGTCTCAAAATGTATCTTCTCAAAGAGAATTTATCTAATCTCTATCCAAATTAATTCCATTTGTCCCTTTTTTCTTTATTCTTTCTCATTGCATCCTGCTTTCTGCTTCATAACACTTATAATTATTAATATACAAATGTGATTTTGGAAGGTATGCCTCTTAACTAGACTATACTTTTTTTTTTTTTTTTGAGACAGAGTTTCGCTCTTGTTGCCCAGGCTGGAGTGCAGTGGCACGATCTCGGCTCACCACAACCTCCACCTCCCGGGTTGAAGCGATTCTCCTGCCTCAGCCTCCCGAGTAGCTGGGCTGCAGGCATGCACCACCATGCCGGGCTAATTTTGTATTTTCAGTAGAGACGGGGTGTCTCCATGTTGGTCAGGCTGGTCTCAAACTCCCGACCTCAGGTGATCCACCTGCCTCTGCCTCCCAAAGTGCTGGGATTACAGGCGTGAGCCACCACGCCCGGCGACTATACATTTCAGCAGATTATCTGTCCTGTTCACGTTGACTGCCACATAACTCAACCTCCATCAGATGCCTAGCTCAGAATGGGAGGTCATTAGTAGGTGAATGACTGAATAAGTGAACATGCAGGATCCAGTTTAGAAGCCCTGTCAGTCCCTACATTTTCCCAAAGGAAGATGATATATATAGTGAGAAAAATAGGGTGTATATCCACGTTGTCAGATTATACTACTTACTAACTGGAAAATCACTAATATGAATGTATTTCTTAATTATAAAATGGAGAAAAAGATACTGACTTTCCTTAGCTCAAAGGAATGTTGTGAAAATCAAATGAAGTCATGAATGCAAAAACACTTTTGCAAATGGAAAGTGCTTTGCTATGCTTATTATCATCACTTTTTGTGAGCTTATGCTATAATCTTTGAATATATAGACAAACTAATGTTGGATAAATAAGTGAATTTAGGTGCAGGTTGACATAAGTGACCCACAAAAATCATTCAATATCAAAAGTAGAGAATGCTTGCAGTGAGATGGATAATTAGATTGAATGATGTAAAAAGCCGGTGTTTATGTTAAAAGCTAGATATATAAATTAATTTATTAAAAATCTTTCTGAAATGTTGTCTCATCTGTTTATAGCTTTCTTCTATTCTGTGTAAATTCAAAGCTCTTTTAAATATTAAAATTTTACCAGCATTTTGTGAACACCTTGTGCATCATTCTTTCAGATAGGAGAAATTTTAAAAATGTATATACTATTTATGCCTCCTTAAATACGTTTTTGTAGGATATTCTGTTTCATCATAATTTTCACCCCTGGTTATTTATTACTAACCATATTTGCATGAAAACAATGTTTATTTCCTCAGAGATCATCTCTGCCTGTAGTTTATACCCTACCTAAAGTCATAATTCTTTGTTAGTGACACAATGATTGTTTGTTGGGTAAATGATTATGATGTTGCAAACAGGATTATGAGTTTAGCCGGGGAATAACCAGCAGGCATAGATGAATTCTGAGGAAATAAAGATCCTCCTATTTTAATGCAAATGTCTACTATAGTTAAGCAAAAGAAGATGATATTTTTAATGTTCTCCATAAGGTGACACTTATGTTTAAAATGAAAAGAATTTATTGATTGATGAGGATTATTTTTTCAAATGTATAGTAACAGTTATGAGAATATAGTTCTGAAAAGACTATCTACATGCTGTTACTTCTGCCAGAAGGAATCAATATGTGTACTGCTTTCTATCCAGAAGAATGTATATATATATTCACATTTTTATCTAGAAAAAAATTATATATCTACACATTCTAATTACAAATTCTTTAAAAGATTTCCAGGGGGAAAATAGACTTCATCTATATTTTATAATTAATTAAAATTATATACTTAACATAAATGTTATATACTTAACATAAGTATGAGATAAATCTTTTAGAGTAAACTGTTATATAATTTCACTTTTTTTTACATAGTCAAGTTTTTCTAGGATTTATAGGATTTTTATAACATTTTGTTGTTATTCATTCTAATGATGAGTATTCTTAAGCAGTTTCTGGAGGTGCAGGCAGGAAATGAGCAGATGCACATTTTATTTAAAAAATATTTATCATATTTACTTTCTCCTCTGACCTTCCATGTCATAGCCCTATAAGAATACCTTATAGGTTAGGCTACTGGATAAGTTAGGATTTGTTTTGTTTTAATTTTATATTCCAAGAAACACTAAATAGCAGTGAAATTTAAAAAGTATATTTCTTTGGTAAGGAAATTAAGTCTGGTGGCGGACAGTCAAGAACTACTACAGCAACTACATCTTACTATGTTATTTCAGCCTTCAAGATCACCTCACTGTAAATTTGTTTTGTTTGTAATTTTTTAGCCATTACAATGAGTTCCAGGCATCAAGAAGGAGGAAGTGGGAAGAGTAAAATGGGCATCTCCTAACTGAGGTAGCTTTCTTTAAACAATACTTCTTGCATCTTATTGGCTTGGACTTAGCCATGTGTAGATGCAAGGGAATTTGAAAATGTGGTTGATTAAGTGGGAACATTGGTTCTTAGAATAAAATTGGGGTTGTATTCCTAGAGAAGATGAGGAAAGTGGATACTGAAAGCAACTGGCATCTTTGTCACAGTCTCTACTGTTAGCCTTATTACTGATCAATAGCTACTTGTTTCCAGTATACAAGAATTTTACAGTTAATGTGGTTTGAATTATGTGGTAAAACCAATTCTTTTGAGATTTAAATAAGTCGCATTTAAGAGACACTATTGTACTTTAATCACCCAGTTTCTTATATAATCAATTCCTCTTTTTTAGTCTTTTTATGTCTTTACAAAGGCATCTTTTAGTTATACAAACAGAGACCTCATCATTATTCAGCTTCAAGTTTTCACCTTAGAACTTCTCAAAACACATTGCACATTTCTTTAAAGTTCAGTATTTGGGCTAATGGCCAAATCCAATCTGCTTTTGCAAAGACTTTCAATGCACTGTGTAAAAAATGGTATGATGCAACACATTTGTTTCTAATGAGTGTTCCAATATTAGGGTATTTTGAAACCTGTGATGGAAATTTTCACAAAAATACATGGAGAACAAATATAAAATAATACATTTTTATAGGAATGTTAAATATTAGTACAGTAGAGCCAGGAATTACAGATGGTCTTGGAGATAAAGCCTCACTATTTTGTTCCCATAAAGCAGTATTTAAATCTTTTAAACTCCATGTGTAAAATGAGAGATTAATTGCTTTCCAACTGAATTCTAGGGATACTTAGGATTTCCTGATTAGGGAAAGGAGTATAAAGAAAGACTGAATTGCTGGACAAAAAGCATGAATGCCTGGATATATTTCATGTAAAGGGATTCTTTATAAGACAGAAGAATGAATTCTACCATAACAGTTTGAGATCTGTGGCCTAAAGCCCTAGGAAGTCTCTGGCCCCCCTTCTCAGGCTGCTTTTCTGGAATTTCTGTTGTCACAGGATTGTTGAGATATGTGATTGGATATACATCCTTTTGCTATAAAACCAGACTCCAGAGAGTCACACAGAGAAGATAACCTCTTCACAATTCATTGAAACTGTTCCAAGAAATAACCCAAATTTAGATAGCTGTCTATAATTCTAACTGACTTCTATTTAGATATTTGTTTCTTCAAGTACAGATACCCACTCAAGATACTTAAAGGGGGGTTATTATAGTGAGATGTAAAAGTGTATGGGAATGTCAGAAGAGGAACCATGGAAGAGCTCACCTCAAGGGTAAATAAGGGTTTCTGGGACCTGGGGCAGCTTTTCTTAAGGATGGACATTGATGATCATGGGTGCTTTTCTTGGCTCACTGGCTCTATTTCTTTTTCTACTGGCTGGCTTCTTATGATCATTTCTACCTTTTGCTCACTCCTGAGCCATTCGTCTGGATTCATTCAGGTCTTTCACTCTATCTCAGAGCCTTCCTCTCAGCTTTACTCTGACAGATATTTAAGTTTGTTTGTTAATTCTACATCTGAGTTAATTCTACAAACCTGAGTTTGTTTCTTAATTCTACATCTAATTCTAGAAGCTGGATCGTTTTATGTTTTTGAGCCAGGCAACATGATAGCCTAAGGAGGGCCCAGAGTTGGTTCAGTTCCAAATAATTGTTGCCAGGCCAGGGTGAGGGAAGGGGAAGAAAAAAGGATGGGTAATTTGTGTTATTGAAACATGGCCTCAACAGGCCCAGAGTTATGACTTAAGGCAGTTTTTTAAAATTGCAACGGCTCTGGTATGCCATAGTCTCCCCTCAAGGATTCTCAGGGAAGGGACACAAAGGGAGGTTTACAGGGCAGAATGCTAAGTGTTAAGGTGGGTGTGAGGAAAGGAACATTAAGGAAAAAGAGTATTACAGGCTTTCATTTTATAAAAGGTGAAAGATGACAATTCAGAACCACTCTGGCTCTATGGTAACCATTCAGGTCATACCTCTAGTCCCAAACCAGTGTCAACAAAACAGCGTAGTGTTCTCACTAGACCTCTTCAAGGCCATTCTTTCACATGTAATTTGGGTGTAATTCTCACTTTATCCTCAGAGAGCCATTGGTGGACATGAATAGCCTGGAGCTTTATTCTGATTTTGTTTTCTAAGTTATCATCATAGTCACCTCTTGATTTCCAAGGACTGGTCTATTTAACAAGCTCTGAAGTGAAATTTTACACCTACTTCCCCTCTAGGCAAAGCATTCCATGAGAGTCCTAAGAGACTTCCAGAAGTGGCATTGCAGATGTAGCAGGTGCTTTTTCTCAACTCGTCTGACATCCAGGGCCAGATGATTCTGATGGCAGCTCAAGTCTGTCTCACACAAATTCCCCTTTATTGGCTCTTGAAATGAGCCATTTTCTTCTTTATGGAGGAGGAACTAAATCCAACAGATGCTTGTGATTAAAATAAGTGATAATGATAATAGAACTTTTACCAAGGATGTGCTTCTTCCTGCTATCAGATACATGCCAAGGTGAAAACGAGCCATTTATCTGCAAATAAACATTGCAATAGGAGTAAATGGTTTATTTTCCAAGTTGGAAACGATTTTTCTTTGACAGCATCGCTCTCCTTTTAAGATTTTAGGTTTATTATAACATCATTAAAAACACATTTACTTGGTATTAGTGAAACACAGTTCATTGTGCTGTTTTGTGAAACACAATTTTGACAAAGTTAATTAAAAAGCAGTCTCAATTTAATTTTTCATATTTCTAAAAAGTATATCCCATCTTTTCGTGAATTAAAGTATCTGACTCACTGAGACTTCTTTGAGTAAATGGAATTTTATTTTCTTTTTCTACAAACAAGAATGATAGACTACAATCATATCAAATGGCCAATTTTTCATTGTATGGTATTTTCTTCTCTGGAATGTAGAAGTAAAAATGCTTCAGTTTCTGATTAGATTTAAAGAAATTATTCTATTTCATTGTATACCAGTCAATATAAATGCTACCTCAGAAGAATGAAAATGTATTTCCATTTTCTTTATGGAATCCCAACTGTACGAAGTTTAAGTTCAGGTTAAACATCTGATTTCTTGGAATGAACACCTTTTAAAATACCCACCACAGATTTGGGAAAACTTGTTTAAAAAGGAGGCAGAATTCCAATCTCCTGCTTAATCCAAAAAGTCTCTCTTAGTAGGGGGATGGCATGCTGTCATGTCTTCCACTGCAAAATAGATTTCTCTGAATAATATCTTTAGCTTTTCCTCTCACAATTATTTCTGCTCCCCTCATTAGTAAAATTTCTCAAAAGAAAGTGTATACACACTTTGATTTTTTTTCACTGGCTGTGTTCTATTTGACCCGTTCAAATTAGGCTCTTGTTCCCACTCTTTGATTGCAATGATCTTGTCAACAATGACCTTCGTTTTTCTCAGAGGTCATCTTAGTCAGGGTCTCAGCATTATTTAAAGTGGTTGACCAGTCTATTGTCCTTAAAATTGTGCTTCACATATTCTTAAGGACACCACAGTCTCATGATTTTGTTTTTATTTCACCAACTGCTCCTTTACAGTGTTGTCTGAAATTTCTTCTCCTTTTTTTTACAGCCTCTGACTGTTGCTATGCTAAGGGAACAGTCTTTGTCCTCTTGGAGACTGACAATCTCTCTAGCTGATTCTGTCAAACCCCTAATGCGTAATTTCACCTTACACGTCATCACTTAATGCTTAACTCCAGATTAGTGTACTGACATACCCAAAAGAGAACCGTAAATTTTCATTGGCAAACTGGCTTTTCCTTTGGTCTTCTCCATTTTATAATTGACAACACTATTTACCTAATTGCTCAGGCGAAAGACTCTAGTAGTTTTCTTTGAATCCTCTTTTTCTTCACAGGCTCATATACATTTTGCAGTGAGTCTCCTTAACTCTATTTTAAAATACATGCGAAATATTGACTTTTCTAACTGCCTCTATCACTCTCACCTGACCTGATTCATTCTTCTCACACTGATCCAAAATCTCCACTTCATAAAACAAAGTTATCTTTTAAAAATGAAGATAAGATCATATTCCACCATGGTGCAAACTCCTCCACTGGCCTTGCATTACAATTAGAACTAATGCTTACTTTTCCCCAATCACTACCAAAGCTCACTTGATCAGGTCACTGCCTCAAAACTTGCTCCTCTTTCTTGAGCTCACCCTGCTCTGAGCACCATTGCCTGCTTGCTGTTGTTTGGACTCAAGGTGGTTCTAGTTTCAGGACCTTTATACTGACTCCCTTCTTTAGCATTCTTCCTCTAGATTCTTGAATGAATGTCCCTTTATATTATTCTTGTCTCACCTTAAATATTTCTCAAAGAAGTCTTTACTGGCCACTGTATATAAAGGAGACATTCACTGTTTCACTCTCTCCTCTTGCATCTTTTTTTTACAATATTACTACAGAAAGTATTTCTTCACCTTTTTACTAGTGCCTTCCATTATTGGAATATGTTTCCTGATGGCATATGTTGTCTCATTAATAACTATGTCACTAGTGGGTGTTTGGCACAGAGAAGGTATTTATTGAGTATCAACTTAATAAAGAAATGCTGTTTTTCTTGGCAAAGATTTAGAAAGGGCAGCTGCTAAACAAGGTTTTCTATAGTAACTTCATATCATATGTTGAGCACTTACAATATGTTGTAAGCATTTCTCATGTGCCTCACAATAATTTTATATGGCAGATACTGTTTATTAGTCCTCATTTTGCATATGAGAAAACTGAGGCATCAAACGCTTAAATAATATGCCCAAGGTTAGTGAGCAGTAAGTGGGGATGCTGCATTACGAATATAGGCATTCGAATTCCAGATTTTATGCTTGCTAACATAAGCAATAATTTCCGCTTCAATGAATTTTTAAAAGATAGCTTACTATTGATTTATAGAGCAGATATAAACTTTAGGTGCTTGAACTGAACTTAGGGTTTTCTTAGTAAAATTTCTGAATATGGCCTTATTACAGGTGAGTCATGGTTTAATTCTGTAAAATATGTTTCCTTGAAAAACATTGTTTAAATACATCTCCTGAATTGTCCCCAGCCTAGTACATCTTCAATAAGTCTTGATTGAATAAAATATCAAAAACAAAACCTAAGCATGTGGTAATTTTTATACTCTTATTATTACAGTGGTCATTTTTCTTCCAGAGGCAGAAGATGTAATTTTGTTGATGGATGGGAAGTGGCGGTGAGAAAGCTAAAGCCAGCATGTGGCCTTTCTGTCCTTGACTGTAGGCTCAGGTAGCACTTGGATCATCATATTTCCGAAGTATGCCTACTCACAAAATAATTCTATGAGATATTTTATTTAATCAACAGTCAGTGTCATCCACCTAATACACATTTTCGACAATTCATTATGTGTTAGGCCCCGAGGCAGACTTTGGGGCATAAGTGAATAAAATATGAATTCTGCCTCAAGCAATTTATGGTCTGATAGAGACATTAGAGACAAAAATAATTGCATTAATGAATGCAGATTGACCTCATCTCTGTGAGGTTTGTATCAAGGAAAGCTTCACAGAATAAGTGATGTTTAATTCGGGTTTTAAGAATGAGTTAAATTTTGTCCTCTCAATTTGGATAGATGGGTGGGTAATGAAAATCACTCCTGACAAAACGTATGTAGCAGAAATAGCTCAAATGAAGAGGGCATCAATTGTCTTTGGGGGCCTCTCATTAATAAATTCATTAATGATCATTTAGTTTTATAATTAGGCAATTTGTAAACTGAAGACGAAAGATATTGAATTCATGCACAATTCCACCTGCTAAGTTTATCTTAAGGTTTGCCATCAGGGATTAGCAGATCCTTCTAACCTCTAGGGATCTGCCATTCTGTTCTATAGGAGCAGGAAGCAACATAGTCTGTTTTTTCAAGTTATACATTAGATAGTGGTAACAGGGTGGAAAAAGAGCAAGCGAGAGTTCCACTGATTCATGGGAGCAAGCTAAAGCCAGCCCTATGTTGTTCAACCAATGATGAACTTCTTCACCTTCTCAAGTTCCTGGAAAAACAATCACCAGGAACTCACAGCAAAATGAAAGATGGAGTCATGGGCTGTCTTTCTTTTTGATATTTTGGAAGATAGGAAGGATTATCTAAACTGTTTCAGAGATATTTAACTACTGTATTGTCAAATGCAGCTTAGAATTCAACACAGATAAAGACTTTATGTCAATGCTTTTCAAACTACACAAAGGATTAGTGGTTCCAAGAAGCCCCCTAGAAGTGGAGGGCATCATGGAATGCAAACGCATTGTGGGACAAAAACTATTCAAGTTTTGGTCACAGAAACTACTTCTATCTCTTCCCTGTCATTCTTTTGTGTGAGATTTTGTCCACCAAAGATATTTCATCTTAAATGTTTAAATAGCACTGTTCTAAGTCCACTATAATGAGAAATGAGTCTTTCTTGAGACTGCTTGTTTAATTGAGTGGACTACTACCATGCACATGTCTAGTGCAACATAATCCACAAATGCAGAAAATGGACTGCAGAGCACTTTGTGGTGGAAAAACTCAGCTTGACTCAGAAGCTGACTCATTGTTCTGATGATGCACTTTTATCAATTTAAGAAGCACTTTAACTCTTTGGCCTCTGCTGAAAAGAAGTTTAAGAGGAAACACTTTAATATATGAAGTGACTCTACAACCTCTTTTTATCTACTCATAGTTATAGGAAGCTGAACAAATAAAAGAATTTTTAAGTCTTTTCATTTAAAAATACTCAGTATCAGAGGATTCTTTCTAGTTTTAGAGAGCATGTTTGAAGATATTTTTGGCGTGAAACTGTAGAGATCAAGAGGGCCCACACCTAAGATATATTCCCTTGAGTGGGACTGGCACTGGGGCTCAGGGAAGGAGTCATTATCCAGCTACAGACAAGGAAATAGTTTTAGCCCTACAGGCAACACAATGAAAATGATGGTGAGGAGCAGTTAGCTGAGCCCCTGCCATGTTCCTAATATTCAGGACAGCAAATAAAGTAAGATCAAGGCAGGACTACAGCAAGACAAGATCAGGGGTATGTAGTCATCAAAATAGGACTCAGAAATAATGGGATACATGTAGGCTTGGTCAGAGAACTGGGTGGAAGTCCATTTCTTAGCTTGAGGTCTTTGGAATATTGGGAAAAGGGGTCCCTGAAGAACTTTCAGGGGGTTTGTGAATCCTGTAAAATTGTAAACTTATGTAATTTTGTACTGTGGAAAGAGGCCATACCTTTCTTCAGAGTTTTAAAGGTGACCACCTATGCAAATGTTTCAAAATTTTTAAATGAAACTAAAGGTTAGATTTGTGTAAGACCAAGATGGACTTGATGCTGAGATATCTGAATAGCAAATTTGCTTCCCAAGGAAGGATAAGAGAGACCCTGAATGTATGCAGGAGTCAGTCTACCAGTAGGGTTAGCTGGCTCCTACTTTGGGGAGAGGTAGAGGAAATCAGGTAAAATGTAATGCTTTGTCTCTCCTAAAGGCTTCTCTTCTTATTCAGAATTAGAGAAATTTGCAAGAAGTTTTACTCCCAGACTTACTAATGGGGTATCTGGATGCTTCCTTTCCACTAAACACCATCTATAATAGTCTAGGACATGGATTCATTCCTATATTCATCAAATGCTTATTTAGCACCTACAATGTACTAGACTCTGCATAGGAATATGGTACTTTCTAGCTCTTATGAAACATACATTCTAGTAAAATTTTCTGACTATAAAGAAGATAATAAGTATTTATAGATTATAGTTAGAGATACTAAAGGAATAAACTGGCTTCTGAGATGCATTAGTTAGGACATACTGAGTTATGTTAAAATTGGAAACATTTTACTAAAATTTGTGGATAGCTACAACTCATATCATATATCCATTGTCACCTGATTGGGGCTTCCACCTTGGCATAACAAGAAGATACAGGCTGATGAAATCTCTTCCACCTGTAACATTATTGATTATTATGTATAGGGAAAGAGAATAAGGCAAGTACATACTCTCTAAACTTCTGGCAAGAAGTGGCATGCCATCCATTCATATTTCTTTGGTTAAGTAAAGATAAATGATGGTTGGGGAGCTACTAAAGTAGTCATTAGGGAGTAAAGAAAGTTTTCTCTAAAGATGTGGCATTTCAGTTGAGATCTGAAGCATGAGAAAAGACTATACGAAAAAGATAATCAGGTGAAGAGGAAAAAAGCATCTAGTCAGAGATAACATTCATGGCCAACATTGAGCTTGGAATTCTCTAGGAACGCAAGAAGATTGATGTCACCTAAAATCTGTTCCCATCAGATTTTCTAATAATTTGATAGAAAATTTGTGTGGTAAATGCTAGTTCTACTACAATATTCTTCACCAGAAATCTGTAACAATGTTCCATTCCAGGTTTCCTTGGGTTATATGGGTCTTGGGTTATATGGTTATACTTTCTCACAACTCTACAGATTACTCTTTACTTAATAATAAGGGGAGGACAACATGTCATCACTCATTTGTTTCTAAAAGTCTAGAAAAATGCTATCTTGGCATTTTACGTGCCCATATAATAAAATGGTATTTATGTGGGGGTTACAAAAGACCTATAAATATATGTTAACTATATGTCTGATTCAAACATGCCCAGTCATACTGGTCTTGCAGAAAGGAATTACACATTGGAAATTTGGGAAGTCTGAAAATTTGGCTCCAACTCTTATTATTGTTGTTGATGTTATTAATTTTATCATTATTATCTAACAAGGCTTGGCTTCTCTGAGCTGGGGTTTTTTTTTATCACAGTCACTGGCAGGGCTACTATTTATAGTTGTGCAGTTTGTGCTGGACCGAGGGAATGAGTATGGGCTAAAATTCACCATATACTCTGAAAAACTACATGCCCTCATGAGGGATCTATATCCATCTGAATAGCCTTTTATAACTGAAAGGAACCCTGTGGATAACTAGAACCCTGTGCACCTGAATTCAGGCAACAAGAAGAGCAACTGATCTTGTAAAAAAGCACCTGAAAAACTGTACTGTTCCGTGAAATCTCCAGTGTGCTCTCTGGATCCTCAACCATCAGAGGATCCCAGTTGATGGAGTACTATGGTAGTATCGAAAGTTACTCAATTTGCATGAGTTTAAGACTTGCAGAGCACCCTGTTTCCTGGTAAACTGACTGAGGCAGTAGTTTGAGTAGGAAGATGAATAGTATACAGAGAAAAGAAAGACAATCCGAGCCCCTGATAGTCAAATCAGTCTTGGTGACCAGTGGGATGATTATGATCCAAGTCAGATTACTCTTCTATCTATTTAGCACATAATGAGGGCTTAGTCACTGTGTTTTCAATGATCACAAAACAAGTCAGAGCCCATCAGCAAGGGGCATTGGGGTCTGGGTTTGAGCTGGAAGTAGGGAATGTGTTGGAGCCATCTTATTCTCTGTTAAACTATTTATCCCATGTATAATTTAGGAACCTAGTTGTTATTCCTACCATTTGTGATGATGGTGAAGATAAGAGACACTGTTTTCTTAGTGTTTTGTGAAGTGTTCAATACATAGCAGGTATTTAAAAAATTAAGAAATAAGGGTAGGAGCAGTGCAGAGGAAAAGAACTCACGGCAACAGCAGTGAACACATATTAACTGGAAACTCAACTGTGAACCGGGGCTGCCTTTCTTTCTTATACTTGGCTAAACTTGACTTAAACTCCATTCTCACCTTTACGAGATTCCACAGTTTCTCTAACTTGCTGGAATTTACTGCCTTTGTCCTTTCTTTGTGTCTATTCCATATCAATACATACTGCTTCAGTTCCTCCTGCTAAGTTGCAATTGTGGAATAACCAAAAAAAAAAAAAAAAAAAGGGTCCTCCTGCAACAAGAAACATTGTGAAGGGTGGCATTTTGTTGAAGTTATTTTTGTGGGAAGGTGATAAAATGTAAATTCTGTGGAGGATATTGTTGTCTCTGGTGGTAAAAAGAAGGGGATACTAGGCTGGACTGGGAAGAGATTGAATATGGTAGATGAGAGAGAGAACAGTGGAAAATGACACTGAAGTTTTAAGTAAAATTGTGAGATAGTACTGCCATTTGCAAGATATTTTATAACAAGGGACAAATTTCAAAACAAATATTACACATGACTATATATTTAATTTATGCCATACTATTTTCCAAATATATTTTTACCAGAGTTAAAACTATCCACTCTCACCATTTTAATGATGATGATTTTAACTTATTTTACTATTAACTATGGCATTTTTTTCCAAACGTATTTACTTATTTATTGACAGATAAAATTGTACGTATTTATTATCTACCATAAAATGTATTGAATACCTTGTAGAATGACTAAATTTGGCTAATTAACCTGTTTATTACCTCATATAGTTGTCATATTGTTTTGAGAACACTTAACATCCATTCTCTTAGCATTTTTCAAGAATATATCATTATTAGCTATAGTCACCATGTTGTGCAAGAGATTTCTTAAACTTATTCCTCTTATCTAACTGTAATTTTGTATCCCTTGATCAGCATCTCTGTAATGATATATATCATGTTTATAGAAAAATAAAGCCTTTAGTATGGCAGTTTATTAAAAAAAACATGAAATTAAGCACATATAAATCAATTTATTTATGAGAAGTCTGAAAATAATACAGTAAAATGTCTTTAACTGATATGCATGAGAATGTGATGGCTGGTTAATTCAGAGGCTTATTGGGAAACCAATCTAGCCCTGATATGGGAATAATGGACTATGAATTGGCATGCAATTGAGCCTGTTAATATCTTGTTTCCCACCCGCTATGTCCCCTCCTGTTGGCATGTCTGCCAAGCAGATCGACCTGAGCTGTTGGATAAGGTTAAAGTGCTTCAGGCATTAAAATCTCCAGTCATTTCACTGTCATCTACTGCTAATTTCTTTTTAACATTTCAAAAAAGAAAAGTAGGAACAATTAACTACAGTAGAGATATCATTCTGTTTTAATGCCACACAGTTTATATGTGGAGCAATAAGGACATAAAAATTGAATCTTGGGGCTCACTAAGAACACCTTTAATAAGAGTACAACAAAAAAGCTATGAATTCTTAAGGACTAAAAATATTTGAACCTGGACCAAGAAAAACATAAAATAATGATTTTAAGGCAAAAATTTAATCTGAATTACCAAGTTGACTAATCATTTGTAAGGGGTTCTTGTTCATTAATCATACTTCTGACAGCAGAGAAAGAGTGTTAGTAGAAAGTTAAAAGCTAGAATTGACATGAAAGATCAATTTAACCCAACTCAATGATTTTATAAAGGAAACCTGAGGTCCCGGAAGGTTAAGTGATTTGCCCAAAGTCATAGAGCTCGAGGCAGAGCTAAAACTAAATTTCAACCTTTAAGATTCTGACACAAAATCCCTCCCAGGATGTTTGACTTATAGTTTTCCAGAAGATCTATCCCAAGAAAAGTCTATTTGGCTTTTTATTCCTTTATTGAAAGAAACAAAAACATTTTCTTGAAGACTTACTGTGTTTGCAGCACTATGCAGAGAATTTTAGATTTAAGAAGAAATAAGACCTTCACTTCAAGGAGCTTAGATAAAAGATGGGTGGGTATTACAATGATTAACTCAAGCAAAAGGCCAGAAATTGGTATGGGGTGAGGACTCTGAGGGGAAGGCCTGACTGGTGGGTGGGCAGGGAAGTCAAGTGGAGTCTCTAATGATAACTAAGTGACTGACAGATCAGGAAGACAGAAATCAGGACCTACTGCTGGGCTATGAGACTTTTTTAATTGATATGAATATTTGTACACATTTATGGGGTACATATGACATTATGTGACGTGCATAGAGTGCGTAATGATCAAGTCAGTGTATTTGGGTGTCCATCACCTCAACTATTTATCATTTCTCTGTGTTGGCAACATTCTAAGTCTTGTAGCTATTTTTAAATATATGGCACATTGTTATTAAATATTGTCACCCTACCGTGCTATAAAACATTAGACTTTATCCTAACTATATGTTGGTACACATCACCAATCTCTCTCTATCCCACTACCCCAACAAAAACACACCCTTGTCAGCCTCTGGTGTCTATCATTCCTTTTCTAAAATTTTTTATGTTTCATTTTTATTATGTAAAAAATTTTAAATTTCTGTGGGTATATAGTAGGTGTATATATTTATGAGGTACATGAGA
This sequence comes from Theropithecus gelada, assembly GCF_003255815.1. Classification (NCBI taxonomy): domain Eukaryota; kingdom Metazoa; phylum Chordata; class Mammalia; order Primates; family Cercopithecidae; genus Theropithecus; species Theropithecus gelada. Next base: position 123,809,877 of record NC_037669.1, read on the forward strand.
TATTTTGATACAGGTATACAATGCATAATACATTAGGGTAAATGTATTCATCACGTCAATCATTTCTTCTTCCTCAATGTTACAAATAATATAATTATATGCTTTTAGTATTTTAAAATGTACAATAAATTGTTATTGACATAGTTACCCTGTTGTGCTATCAAATACTAAATCTTACTCATTGTATTTCAACGAATTATTTTTTGTCTACATTAACCATCTTCCCCCACCCCACCTCCTACCCTCCACTAACTTTCCTGGCTTCTGGTAACCATTGTTCTACTCTCTATCTCCTTAAGTTCAATTGTTTAAATTTTTAGATCTCATAAACCAGTGTGAACATATGAAGTTTGCCTTTCTGTGCCTGGCTTATTCCACTTAACATGATGACCTCCAGTTCCATCAATGTTGTTGTAAATGACAGAATCTCTCTCTTTTTTTTTTTATTTTTTTTTTTATTTTTTGCCAAATAGTACTGTATATGTATTTTGCCAAATGGTATTTTGCCAAATACCATTATGTATATGTGCCACATTTTCTTAGCCTATTCATCTGTTGATGGGCACTTTAGATTGCTTTCAAATCTTGTTTATTGTGAATGGTGCTTCAATTAACATAGGAATGCAGCTATATCTTGAATATACTGATTTCCTTTCTTTTAGGTATATACCCAGCAGTGAATTGCTGGCTTATATGGTAGCTCTATTTTTGGTTTTATGAGGAACCTCCAAACTGTTCTCCTTAGTGGTTGTACTAATTTACATTCTTACCAACAATGTATGAAGGTTCCCTTTTCTCCACATCCCCACTAGCCTTTGTTACTGCCTGTCGTTTGGATAAAAACCATTGTAATTGGGGTAAGATGATATTTCATTGTAGTTTTGATTTGCATTTCTCTGATAATTGGTCATTTTGACATCTTTTTATAGATCTTTTTTCCATATGTATGCCTTCTTTCGAAAAATGTCTATTCAGATCTTTTGCCCATTTTTAATTTTGAGTTGTCTTTTTACTTTATCGATTGTTTCCTCTTCTGTGTGAAGCTTTTTAACTTGACATGATTCCATTTGTCCATTTTTCCTTTCATTGCTGGTGCTTATGGGGTGTTACTCAAGGAATCTTTGCCAGTACAATGTCCTAGAGAGTTTTCGTAATCTCTAATTGTGGTAATTTCATATTTTGGGGTCTTAGATTTAAGTCTTCATTTTGATTTGATTTTCATAGTCAACAAGAGATAGAAGTCTAATTTCATTCTTCTGCATATGGATATTCAGTTTGCCCAGCACCATTTATTGAAGAGACTGCCCTTTCCCCAGTGTATGTTCTTGATGCCTTTGTCAAAAAATGAGTTCATTCTAGATGTAGAGATTTGTTTCTGAGTTCTCTTTTCCATTCCATTGGTCTATGTGTCTGTTTCCATGCCAGTACCATGCTGTTTTGGTTACTATAGCTCTGTAGTGTAACTTGAAATCAAGTAATGTGATTCCTCCAGTTTTGTTCTTTTAACAATTTTAGGACCATTTTTCTATTCCTGTGAAAAATGTCATTGGTATTTTGATAAGAATTGTATTTAATCTGTAGATTGCTTGAATGAACATATTAGCAATATTGATTCTTTTAATCCATGAACATGCAATACCTTTCTATTTTTTGTATTCTTTTTTATTTCTTTCATCAATATTTTACAGTTTTCATTGTGGAAACATTTCACTTCTTTGGTTAAGTTAATTCCTAGGTATTTTGTTCATAGCTATTGTAAAGAGAATTACTTTCTTAATTTCTTTTTCAGATCATTCATTGTTGGCATACAGAAATGCTACCGATTTTTGTATGTTGACTTTGTATTCTAAATGTGTTTATCAGTTCTAACAGTTTTTTTTGGTACTCTTTAGGTTTTTCCAAATTTAAGATGATATTATATGAAAACAAGGGCAATTTGACTTCCTCCTTTGCAATTTGAATGCCCTTTTTTTCTTTATCTTTTCTAATTGCTCTAGCTAAGACTTCTAGTACTATGTTTACTAACAGTGGTGAAAGTGGGCGTTTTTGTTATGTTTCATATCTTAGAGGAAAGGTTTTCCTCATTCAGTAGAGATACCAGCTGTGAGTCTGTCATAGATGGCTTTTATTGTGTTGAGGTATGCTCCCTCTATACCTAATTTTTGAGGATTTTTATTATAAAGGCTGTTGAATTTTATCCAATGTTTTTTCAGCATCAGTTGATCATATTGTTTTTATCTTTCATTCTGTTGATATGATGTAGCACATTGATGAATTTGTGTATGTTTAACCATTGTTGCATTTCTGCAGTACATCCCACTTAGTCTTGAAAAATGATCTTTTTAATCTGTTTTTCAGTTTAGTTTGTTGGTATTTTGTTGAGGATTTTCACACTAATATTCATCAGACATACTGGCCTGTAGCTTTTTTTTTTTTTTTGGATGTGTCATCATCTGATTTTGGCATTATGGTAAAACTGGCCTCATAGAATAAGTGTGAAAGTGTTCCTTCTCTAGTTTACAGAATAGTTTAAGCAGAATTGATATTCATTCTTATTTAAATATTTGATAAAATTCAGCAGTGAAGTCATTGTGTCCTGAGCTCTTCTTTTTATTACAACTTCGAACTCATTACTTGTTATTGGTCTGTTCAAGTTTTAGATTTTTTCATGGCTCAATCTTGGTAAGTTGAATGTGTCTAGAAATTTATCCATTTCTTCTGTGTTTTTCAATTTATTGGCACATTGTTCCTCATAGTAACCTCTAATAATTGTTTGAATTTCTGCAATATCAGCTGTAATGTTACTTTTTTATTTCTGATTTCATTTATTTGGGTCTTTCCTTTAGTTAGTCTGGATAAAGGATATTGATTTTGTTTACCTTTTAATAAATAATTTCCATTCATAGATCATTTGTATTTTTTTAATCCAGTTTCATTTATTTCCTCTCTAATCATTTTTTAAAATTTTCTTCTACTAATTATGTGTTTAGTTTTTGCTTGCTTTTCTAGTTCTTTAAGATGCATCATTATGTTGTTTTTACTTTTATGATGTAGGCACTTATAGCTATAAACTTTCCACTGAGTACTGCCTTTGCTGTACCTAATATGTTTCGGTATGTTTTCTTTCTATTTTAATTTGTTTCAAGATATTTTAAAATTTCTTTATTTCTTCATTGACCTACTAGTAATTAAGGAACATGCTGTTTAATTTCCATGTGTGTGTGTAGTTTCCAAATTTCCTCTTGTTATTGATTTCTAGTTTTATTCCATCATGGTTAGAGAAGATACTTGATATAATTTCAATTTTTTTGAGCTCTTAAAGACTTGTTCTGTGGCCTAACTTATGATCTATCCTTGAAAATAATTTATGTGGTAGAAGAATCTGTTTTCTGTAACCTTTGGATGAAATGTTCAGTAAATATCTATTAGGTCCATTTAGTGTATAATGCAGATTAAGTCCATTTTTTTTTTTTTATGGATTTCCTGTCTAGTTAATCTGTGCAATGATGAAAGTGGGGTGTTGAAGTCGCCAGGTATTACTGTATTAGGGTCTATTTCTGTCTTTAGCTCTAATGTTTGTTTTATATATCTGGGTGCTCCAGTGTTGTGAGCATATTAAACTTGTTATATCCTCTTGCTGTATCGACCCCTTCATTATTATATAATGACCACCTCTATCTCTGTCTCTCTTTTACAGTTTTTTGTTTTGAAATCTTTTTTTTTTTTTTGATACAAGTATAGCTACCCCTTCTCTTTCCGGTTTCTATTTGTATGTAATATATTTCTCCATACATTGATTTTCAGTCTATGTGTGTCTTTATAGAGCAAGTGTATTTCTTGGAGGCAAAAGATTGTTCAGTTTTGTTTTTATATTCATTCAGCTATTCTATGTCTTTTGATTGGAGAGCTTAGTCCATTTATATGCAATCTTATTAGTGATAATTGAGAATTTAATCTTGCCATTTAGTTATTTGTGTTCTGGTTGTTTTGTGGTCTTCTTTTTATTTTTTTCTCTCACCCTCTCTTTTTTTTAGTGAAGACGATTTCCTCTGGTGGTATGCTTTAATTTCTTGCTTTTTATTTTTTTGTGTATCTGTTGTACTTTATATTTGAGGTTACCAAGAGGCTTGCAAATAATATCTTATAACCCATTATTTTAAACTGATGGCGACTTAAAAATGATTGCATAAGCAAACAAGCAGAAAGAAAATAGTAAAAACTTTACACTTTAACTCAATTCCCTCACATTTTAACTTATTTTTGTTTATATTAATACCTTTATTGTGCTATGTCTTGAAAGGTTGTATTTATTATTTTTGATTAGTTGATTTTTTAATCTTTCTACTGAAGATGAGATTATACAACCCAATTACAGTGTTATAATATTCTGTGTTTTTCTGTGTACTTACTCTTACCAGTGACTTTTACTTTCAGATGCTATTTTAAAGTATTATTTTATGTTTGGGGGTTCATGTGAAGGTTTGTTACATAGATAAACACATATCATGGTGGTTTGTTGTATCTATTATTACTTCTCCCAGGTACTAAGCTCAGCACTTAATAGTTATCTTTTCTGCTCCTTTCCCTCCTCTCACCCTCCCGCTTCAAGAAAACATCTTTGTGTTCATAAGTTCTTATCATTTAGCTCCCACTTAAAAGTGAGAAAGAGGCTGGGCTCAGTGGCTCATGCCTGTAATCCCAGCTTTTTGGGAGGCCAAAGTGGGTGGATCAGAAGGTCAGGAGATCGAGACCATCCTGGCTAACACGGTGAAACCCTGTCTCTACTAAAAAAATACAAAAAATTAGACAGGCGTGGTGGCGGGCACCTGTAGTCCCAGCTACTCAGGAGACTGAGGCAGGAGGATGGCATGAACCCAGGAGGCAGAGCTTGCAGTGAGCCAAGATCATGTCATGGCACTCCAGCCTGGGCAACAGAGTGAGACTCCATCTCAAAAAAAAAAAAAAAAAAAAAAAAAGAAAAGAAAAGTGAGAACATGCAACATTTGGTTTTCTTTTCCTGCATTAGTTTGTTGAAGATGTTAGCCTCCAGCTACATCCATGTTCTCACCAAAGACATGATCTTGTTCTTGTTCTTTTCATTGCTACGTAATATTCCATGGTGCACATGTACTACATTTTCAAAATCCACTGTGACATTGATGGGCATTTAGGTTGATTTTATGTCTTGCTATTGTGAATAATGCTGCAATGAACATTCACATGCATGTGTCTTTTTTTTTTTTTTTTTTTTTTTACATGTGTCTTTATGGTATAATGCTTTATATTCCTCTAGGTATATGTCCAGTAATGGGATTGCTGGGTTGAATGGTAGTTCTGCTTTTTGCTCTTAGAGGAATCACCGTATTACTTTTCACAAAGATTGAACTAATTTACACTCTTACTGTGTGTAAGTGTTCTCTTTTCTCTGTAACCTTGGCAGCATCTGTTATTTTTTAACTTTTTAGTAATAGAAATTCTGACTGATGTGAGGTGGTATCTCATTGTGGTTTTGATTTGCATTTCTCTAATGATCAGTGATATTGAACTTTTTTTCGTATGCTTGTTGGCTTTCATGTATGTTTTCCTTTGAGAAGTGTCTGTTCATGTTCTTTACCCAGTTTTTAATGGGGTTGTTTTACTCTTGTAAATTTGTTTATGTTCCTTATAGATGCTGAATATTGACCTCTATCAGATGCATAGTTTTCAAAATTTTTCTCTTATTCTATAAGTTGTCTATTTACTCTGTTGATAGCTTATTTTGTTGTGCAGAAGTTCTTAGGTTTAATTAGATCCCACTTGTCAATTTTTGCTTTTGTTGCAATGCTTTTGGCATCTTCATCATGAAACCTTTGCCCATTCTTAGGTCCAGGATTGTGTTACCAAGTTTGTCTTTTAGGATTTTTATAGGTTTTGGTTTTACATTTAAGTCTTTAATACATTTTGAGTTGATTTTTGTACAAGATATAAAGAAGGAGTCCAGCTTCAATCTTCTGCATATGGCTAATCAGTTATTCGAACACCATTTATTGAATAGGGAATCTTTTTCCCATTGCTCGTTTTTGTTAGCTTTGTCAAAGATCAGATGATCATAGATGTGTGGCCTTATTTCTGGGTGCTTTATTCTGTTCCATTGGTCTCTATCCCTGTTTCTGTACCAGTACCATGCTATTTTGGTCACTGTAGCCTTGTAGTATAGCTTGAAGTCAGGTAACATGACTCCTCTAACTGTTCATTTTGCTTAGGTTTACCTTGTCTATTAAGGCTCTATTGTTTGTTCCATATACATTTTAAAAGAATTTTTTCTAGTTCTGTGAAGAATATTATTGGTAGCTTGAGAGGAATAGCATTGCATCTGTAAAATGCTTTGGCAGGATAGCCATTTTAGTAACATTGATTCTTCCTATCCATGAGCATGGTGGCTTTTCCATTTGTGTGTGTCTTCTCTGATTTCTTTGAGTAGTGTTTTGTAATTCTCATTGTAAAGATCTCTCACATCCCTGGCTAGCTGTATTCTAGATACATTATTTTTGTGGTAATTGTGAATGGGATTGCCTCTTTAATTTGATTTTCAGTTTGGTTGTTGGTGGTGTATAGGAATGCTAGTGATTTTTGTACATTGATTTTGTATTTTGCAACTTAGCTGAAGTTGTTTATCAGGTGAAGGAGCTTTTAGACGAAGACTATGGGGTTTTCTAGATGTAGAATCATGTCATACGCAAACAGAGATAGTTTGACTTACTCTCTTTTTGTTTGGATGCCCTTTTCTTTCTCTTGCCTGATTGCTCTGGCAGTCAGAACTTCCAGTATTATGTTGAATAAAAGTGATGAAAGAGGGTCTCCTTGTCTTGTACCAGTTTTCGAGGGAAATGCTTCTAGCTTTTTGCCACTCAGTATAATGTTGGCTGCGGGTTTGTCATAGATGACAGATTATTTTGAGGTGTGTTTTTTCAATACCTAGTTTATTGAGAGTTTTTAACATGAATCAATGTTGAATTTTGTCAAAACCCTTTTCTGCATGTACTGATATAATCGTATGTTTTTTTCCCGTTAGTTCTGTTTATGCGATGAATCGCACTTACTGATTTTTGTATGTTGAAACAACATTGCATCCCAGGGATGAAGCCTACTTGATCATGGTAAATTAACTTTGTGATGTGCTGCTGGATTCAGTTTGCAAGTATTTTGTTGAGGTTGAGGATTTTTGCATCGATGTTCACAGAGAACATTGGCCTGAAGTTTTCTTTTTGTCTTGGGTCTCTGCCAGGGTGTGGTATCAAGATGATGTTGGCCTCACAGAAAGAGTTGGGGAGAAGTCTCTCCAACTCAATTAATTGGAATACTTTCAGTAGGAATGGCACCAGTTCTTCTTTGTACATGTGGTAGAATTTGGGTGTGAATCCATCAGGTCCTGGGATTTTTTTGGTTGTTAGGCTGTTTGTTACTGATTCAGTTTTGGAGCTCATCATTGATGTGTTCAGGAAATTAATTTCTCCCTGGCTCAGTCTTGGGAGGGTGTATGTGCCAGGAATATATCCATATCTTCTATGTTTTCTAGTTTGTGTGCATAGAGGTGTTCATAGTCGTTTCTGATTATTGTTTTTATTTCTATGGGGTCAGTAGTAATACACCCTTTGTCATTTCTAATTGTGTTTATTTGAATCTTCTCTCTTTTATTTTTAACTAATCTAGCTAGTGGCCTATCTATTTTACTAACCTTTAAAAAATACAGTCCCTGTATTTGTTGATCTTTTGAATTGCTTTTCATGTCTCAGTTTCCCTCAGTTCTCTGATTTTTGTTATTTCTTGTCTTCTGCAAGCTTTGGGATTGGTTCGGTTTTGCATCTCTAATTTTTTTCCATTGTGAAATTAGGTTGTTAAATTGAGATCTGTCTAAGTTTTTTATGTGGGCATTTAATGTTATGAATTTTCCTCTTAACACTGCCTTAACTATGTCCCAGAGATTTTGAAATGTATTTTTGTTCTCATTATTTTTGAAAAACATTTTTATTTCTGCTTTAATTTTGTTGTTTACTCAAAAGTAATTCAGGAAAATGTTGTTTTAGTTTCCACCTAATTGCATGATTTTGAACGATTTTGTTAGTCTTGACTTCTATTTTTATTGCACTGTAGTCTAAGATTGTGTTTGCTATGATTTTGGTCCTTTTACATTTGCTGAGGATTTTTTTTATGTCCAAGTGCATGTTTGATTTTAGAGTATGTGCCATGTGATGATGAGAAGAATGTTCATTCTGTTGTTTTGTGTAGAGAGTTCTGCAGAGGTCTATCAGATCCATTTGGTCTAATGTTGAGTTCAGGTCCTGAACATCTTTGTTAATTTTCTGCCTTGATAATCTGTCTAATACTGTCAGTGAAATATTGAAGTCTCACACTATTATTTATTTGGGAGTCTATTTCTCTTTATGGGTCTCTAAGAATTTGCTTAATGAATCTGGGTGCTCCAGTATTGAGAGCATATATATTTAAATTAGTTAGGTCTTGTTGAATTGAGACCTTTACCAATACGTGATGTCCTTTGTTTTTTTTTTTTTATCTTTGCTGGTTTGAAGTCTGTTTTGTCTCAAATTAGGATAGCAATCCCTGCTTTTTTTCCGTTTTCCATTTGCTTGGTTGATTTTTCTCTATCACTTTATTTTTAGCCTATGGGTGTCATCATGTGTGAGATTGGTCTCTACAAGACAGCGTACCGTTGGGTGCTGCTTTTTTTATTCAGTTCGCCACTCTGTGTCTTTTAAGCAGGGCATTTAGTGCATTTCCATTCAAGGTTAATATTAATATGTCATTGTGCCATTAGCTGGTTATTATATTGGCTTATTTATGTGGTTGCTTTACAGTGATACTAGTCTGTGTGTTGAAGTGTGGTTTTGCATTAGCTGGTAACTATCTTTTCTTTCTATATTTAGTGCTCCTTTCAAGATCTCTTGTGAAACAGGTCTTCTGGTAATGAAGTCCCTCAAAATTTGCTTATCTGAGAAGGATCTTATTTCTCCTTCACTTAGGAAACTTAGTTTGGCTGGACATAAGATTCTTGGTTGAAGATTTTTTTTTCTTTAAGAATATTGATTTTAGGCCCCCAGTCTCTTCTGGCGTGTAAGGTTCAGCTGAGAGGTCTGCTATTAGCCTGATGGGGATCCCTTTGTAGGTGACCTGCTTTTTCTTTCTAGCTGCCTTTATAACCTTCCTTCGTTTCGACCTTGGAAAATCTGATTATGTGTCTTGGGATGATCTGCTTGTGTAGAATCTTGCGGGAGTTCACTGTACTTCCTGAATTCGACTGTTAACCTCTCTAGCAAAGTTGGGGAACTTTTCATGGATGATATCCTGAAATATGTTTTTCAGGTTGTTTGTTTTCTCCCCCTCCCTGTCAGGGCTGCCAGTGATTCATAAATATGGTCTCTTTATGTAACCACATAATTGTTGGAGGTTTTGTTCATTGCTTTTTGTTATTTTTTCTTTATTTTTATCTGACTGCCTTATTTCAGAGAACCAGTCTTCAAGTTCTGAGATTCTTTCCTCACCTTGGTTTATTCTGCTGTTAGTACTTGTGATTGCATTGTGAAATTCTTGTATTCTGTTATTCATCTCTGTCACACCCCCATTAGGTTCTTTTTCTATGGGCTGTTTCCTTCTTCAGCCCCTGTATCTCTTTATTGTGATTCTCATTTTCCTCGGATTGGGTTTTGCCATCTTGCTGAATTTTGGTGATATTTGTTCCTATCCATATTCTGATTTCTATTTCTGTCATTCCAGTCCCCTTGGCCTGGTTAAGAACTCTTGTTGAAAAACTTGTGTGATCATTTGAAGGATATATGGCACTCTGACCATTTGAGTTACTGGAGTTCTTGCACTGGTTCTTTCTCATCCCCGTGTGTGGGTTTTCCTTTAACTGCAGTGTAGGTTGGGTGTGGGTTTTCCTTTAACTGCAGTGCAGGTTGAGCACAGTCACTAGACATATAATCTTGATGTTTTCACCTGGCTGAGGCTTTGTGTAAGGTCTTTATTTGAAGCTGACTTCCTGTCTCTGGTTCCAGAGGGGTGGTATGTTGGTGAGATAGTTTTGGTGTTGAAGCTTTGGGGTGTGATCCAGCAGGCGACACTTAGGCTTATTGGTCAGTTGATAGAATCTTGCTCAGTTCTATGACTCCTCTATATTTCCCCATAATTGTTGTCATGGTCCCTGTCAGTGCTCTAAAATTGTGGGTTCCTTTTCCCTTTGAGTGCTAGCTGTAGTTCACGACTTGGCACTTCTGGATTGCCAACTGCAGCTCTAGAGTAATCTCAGTGTTTATGTTCCTGCCCCAGCTTAGAGGCAGCAGAGGAAGAGATCTTAGTAGTGGTTGTAGCCAAAGGTCATTTGCTTGACTCCTGGGAGCTCCACCCCAGAGAGATGTAGATCAGCAGTTTCTCAGTGCAGTGAGCCTAAGATGAAGGGTTTGTGCTGTGGGCCCAAGCCAGGGATTCCTTGTCTGGTAACAAGCTATTTGGAGGGGTTGGTGGTGGGGGGGTTTGTGGGTCTCATGGGAGATGGACTTGCCTCTTCTCCTTGGGTCAACTGCAGCTTGTTGTAGCTGTGGATAAGGCTTAGGGTCTTTGTTCCTTCAGTAGTCCCAGGATGGCAAGGGCAGTTCCACTGCAGAGGCAGTGGCAGAGAGGCTTTCAGTTGCTCCTGCAGTCTTTGTCCAGGGAGGTGCTGAGTTGGTACTGGCTCAAAGGCTCTGGTGGGAGGTGGCTGGAGGCCCAGGCCTGGGGGAGCAGCCCAGTGAGAAGATACAGGAATGGACACTCGGGTAACAGTCCGGCAACTTTTCTGTAGAACTGCTGTGGTATGCTTAGGGCCACCTCCAGTCCTCAGTCACATCAGATTTTCCAGAACTTGAAGGTGTAACCAGGGAAGGCTGCAAAACAGCAAAGATGACAGCCTATTTCTTCCCCTGGGAGCTTTGTCCCAGGGAGGTATAGACCTGTTGTTGGCCCAAAGGCACCTGTAGGAAGTGGCTGGTTACCCTGGTTTGTAGATCCCACCCAGTGAGGAGGAATGGGATCAGAATCCACTTAAAAAAGCAGTCTGACTACATTTTTATAGTGTAGCTGTGCTGTGCTAGGGGATCCCTTCCACCTCCAGTTGGCTCAGACTCTCCAAAGCCCAAAGGCTGGAATGGCCAACTCACCCATACAACAAAGATGGTGGCCCATTCCTCCCTCTGGGAGAGCCATCCCAGGAGGAATTCAGATCTCTGTTGGCTGGAGAGTTTGGGTGAGGGTGGCTGGAGGTCCTGGTTTGAAGGTCCTGCCCAGTGAGGAGGAATAGATCAGGCACCTGCTTAAAGCAGCACTCTGGCCATGTTTTTGTAGAGCAACTGTGCTGTGCTGGGGGATTCGTTCTGCCCTGGGTCAGTTCAGACTCTCCAAAGCCTGAAGGCTGGAATGGTTCAGGTACCCAAACAGCAAAGATGGCAGCCTGCCCCTCCCCCTGGGAACTCCTTTTTAAGCAGGTACAATGCTGCTACAGTTAGCTGGCTGGAATTCCAAGCCAATGGGTCTTATCTTGTGAGGAGCTATGGAAGTGGGGGCCTGCAGGCTATTACTGCTCAGCCCCCTGGATTCAGCCTTTTGCCTAGGGGTATATACAGGAGTCTAACCTCCCACTTTGCAGAGCTGCAGCTACTTTTGCCAGAAAGCCCAAGTATCTGTCTCCAGAATCTCCACACAAGCCTGAGTGGCTGCTCTGCGAAACTCCATGTAGCTCTGTCTGTCAGGCTGAATGAAGACTGAAGGCCCTAGCGAGTGGGTTCATAAGGAGATCTCCTGACCAGAGAGTTGCAATGATCTGTGAGAGAGGTGTGGTTTCCTGGAGCCACTCATTCTCTTACCACTTTCCTGGGCTGGGGAAGATCTCCTGACTCAATTATGCCTCTAGATGGGCCATTGTCTTGTCTTGTGGGTCAAGTTGTTTCCTTGATTAATTCCAATGGGTATACCTGGATATTTCTGTTGAAGGTGTTCTGTTTACTCACTCCTTCTGTTCCTTTCTGTGAGAATAACACACACTAGCTGCTTCTATTTGGCCATCTTGGCTACTCCCCCTAGATGATTTGTTATTGCTTGTTAGTCTCTTTTTCTTTCACACTGATGACTCCCTTTAGTGTTTCTTGCAGGACAGAGCTGGAGTTGATGAAATCTGTCAGCTTTTGTTTGAGTGAGAAAGTCTTTATTTCTCCTTCATATTTGAAGGTTATTTTTATTGAATATACTATTCTAGGTTTAGTTTTTTTTTTCCTTCAGCATTTTAAATATGTAATTTCATTCTCTCTTGGCCTATAAGGTTTACACTGAAAAGTCTTCTGCCAGACGTATTGGAGCTCCTTTGTATTTTTTTTTATCTTGCTGCTTTTAACATCCTTTCTTTAATCTTGACCTTTGGGAGTTCGATTATTAAATGTTTTGAGGTAGCCTTCCTTGGATTAAATATGCTTGGTGTTCTATAGCTTTCTTGTACTTGAACATTGATATCTTTCTCTAGCTTTGGAAAGTTCTGTGTTATTATCCTTTCAAATAAGTTTTCTACCCCTATTCCTTTCTCTAGCTGCTCTGTAAGTCAAATAATTCTTAGATTTGCCCTTTTAAGAGTGTTTTCTAGGTCTTACAGGAATGCTTTACTCTTTTTTATTCTTTTTTTCATTATGTCTACTCTGATGGTGTCTTTTTGAATCATCTGTTTTCAAGTTCACTAATTTTTTCTTCTTCTTGATCAATTCTGCTGGTAAGGGATGCATTCTTTAGCATGTCAATTGCATTTTTCAACTCCATTTCTGCTTAATTCTTTTTAATTATTTCAATCTCTTTGGTAAATTTATCTGATAGTATTCTGAACTCCTCTGTGTTATCTTGAATTCCATTATGTTTTCTCAAAACAGCTAATTTTATTTTATTTTATTTTAAGACAAGTCTTGCTCTGTCACCTAGGCTGGAGTTCAGTGGCATGATCTTGACTCACTGCAACCTCCACCTCCCAGGTTCAAGCAATTCTCATGCCTCAGCCTCCTGAATAGTTAGGACTACAGGTACATGCCACCATGCATAGCTGAGTTTTGTATTTTTAATAGAGATGGGTTTTCACCATGTTGGCCAGACTGGTCTTGAACTCCTGAGTTCAAGTGGTCCACTCGCCTTGTCCTCCCAAAATGCTGATATTACAGGTGTGAGCCACCACTCCTAGCCAGCTATTTTGAATTCTGTGTCTGGAAGATCATACATCTTTTGTTTTTCCACTATTGTTCCCTGGTACCTTATTTAGTTTGTTGATATCTTGATTTCCTGGGTGGTCTTGAGACTTGTGGATGTTCATTGGTATCTGGACATTAAAGAGTTAAGTATTTATTGTAGTCTTTGCTATCTGGGCTTGTTTGTACCTATCCTTCTTGGGAAGGCTTTCTAGGTATTCAAAAGGACTTGGGTCTTATAATCTAAGTTTTTAGTCATTGCTACTGTATCTGCGTTAGTAACGCTCGCTATTTCTTGCAGACTCATAGAGGTACTGCCTTGGTGGTCTTGGATAAGATCCAGAAGAATTTTCTGGATTACCAGACAGAGCCTCTTGTTTTCTTCCCTAACTTTCTCTCAAAGAAATGGAGTCTCTCTGTGCTGAGCTTTCTGGAACTGGGGGAGGGGGTGACACAAGTACCCCTGTGGCCACCACTGTTGGGACTGTGCTGGATCAGGCCAGAAGCCAGCACGGCACTGCATCTCACCCAAGACCCATGATAACTAATGCCTGGCTAACACCTCAGTTTACTGAAGGCTGTAGGGCTCTACAGTCACCAGGTGGCAATGTCAGCAAGGCTTGTGTCCTTCCCTTCAGAGTGGTGAGTTCTTCTATCCCTGGTTGAGCCCAGAGATGGTGTCTGAGAGCCAAGGCCTGAAGTCAGAAACCTTAGGAATCTACTTGGTGCTCTATTCTTCTAAGGCTGAACTGGCCCAAGTCAAAAGACAAAGTTCTCCCCACTCTTCCCTTCTCTTTCTACAAGCAGAGGATTCTGCCCCATAGCTACTACCATCCCAGGCTCATGGCAAGTACTGTTTGGCTACTACCTATGTTCACTCAAAACCCAAGAACTCTTCAGCCAGCTTGTGGTGAATGCTATCAGGCCTGGGATTCTCCCTTTAATGCAATGGACTCCCTGCTGGCCCAGGGCAGGTCCAGAAATGTTGTCCAAGAGCCAAGGCCTGGAATCAGGGATCTCAAGTACCTGCTTGCTGCTTTTTCCCACTATGGCCCAACTGGCACCTAAGTTACAAGACAAAGTCCCATTTACTCTTCCCTATCCTTTTATCAGTCAGAAGGAGACTCTCCTCACAGCTATCACAGCTGGGTATGCACTGGGTCACATACGAAGTCAGTATGTCTCTGATTCTCATCTAAGGCTATGGGAAGTAATCCGCGGCTATGACTGCGGATCACTGACAGCTCAAGGGCTCTTTAGTCAGCAGGTGATGCTGCCAAGACTCATTCCTTCCTTTCAAGTCTGTGTATTCACTTCTATCTCAGGATGTGTCTAGAAATGTTATCCAGGAGCTAAGGCCTGGAATGAGGACCTGCAGACCCAGCCTGGTACTCTCTCCTTCTGTAGCTGAGCTGGGATCCTACTTGCAAAACAAAGCCCTCTATACCCTCCTCTCTCTTTTCTTCAAGCAGAGGGAAAGAGTCTTTTCTGGAACTTTGAGCTGCACCGCCATTTGTTGGAGGAGAAGGAGCACAAGAACTTCCTTAGCCACCTCAGCTGGTTTCTTGCTGGGTCACATGTCCCCAAGTCCACTGGCTGTGAGCTCAACACAGCACCAGAAGTGGCCCAGGATTTCCAGTCCTTGTGGCCTAGACTGACTTTCAAGTTTCTTTAGTACCCCAGAGCACTTTAACCCACAGTGACTTGGCTTGATAGAACTTAGGTTCCAACCACTGGGATGTGTGACTCCCCTGTGCTTAGGACTGGTATAATGCTTCCTTTATGGGCACTGGCTGAGTTCTGCCTGGTGTTGCTTCCCACTGTGACAGGGAAACACTGAGTTCCAATGCTAGGAATCACAATCACTGTACTTTCCCTCCCCCAAATGCACAGTTTCTTACTACCATGAGGCCACTTTTGGGGATGTTAGAGGGGTGGTGTAGGCAATTCAAGAGTGGCTTTCCTACCCACTTCTGTCCCTCTTTCAGTGATATAAAGTTTAATCCAGGTACTGTGACTGCTCAACTGATTTTTGGTTCTTATGAACGTGCTTTTTTGTGTGGATTGTTGTTCAACTTGCTGCTCTGTGGGGAGGATGACTGGTGAAGACCTCTGTTTGGCTTCCTTGCTCCCCCAACTCTACCCTGGTTTCTATTATTCTATTCTCTTCATCTATGAGATTAAATTTGTAGCTCCTACGTATGTGTGAGAACATGTGAAAATTGTGTTTCTGTGCCTGGCTTATTTCATTTAACAAGGACTTCCAGTTCCGTCCATTTTGCTGTAAATGACATGATTTCATTCATTTTGGTGGATGAACAGAATTCCATTATGTATATATACACCACATTTTTTTAAAGTGTGATATTTTTGGGTATATAGTCACACAGATCTATGGCTTGGATAATAGAGGCAGCATTGGATTTCAGTCTGAATCACTACCTGGGATAGAATAAGCTGAAGGACATTTTAAGTGAAGGGGACCACACTAGGAAAAATATATGATCTTACATTTGTGAATTATTCTTTTTTTTTTTTTTTTTTTTTTTTTTGAGACGAAGTCTCGCTCTGTCGCCCAGGCTGGAGTGCAGTGGCTGGATCTCAGCTCACTGCAAGCTCCGCCTCCCGGGTTCCCGCCATTCTCCTGCCTCAGCCTCCCGAGTAGCTGGGACTACAGGCGCCCGCCACCTCGCCCGGCTAGTTTTCTGTATTTTTTAGTAGAGACGGGGTTTCACCGTGTTAGCCAGGATGGTCTCGATCTCCTGACCTCGTGATCCGCCCGTCTCGGCCTCCCAAAGTGCTGGGATTACAGGCTTGAGCCACGGCGCCCGGCCAACATTTGTGAATTATTATTAATTTAAGAAAGGTAGAAAAATGTCTGCTCAGGACCTTGAATCATTTTTAAATCAGGTTATTTGTTTCTTTGCTATTGAGTTGTGTGAATTCCTTATATAATTTGAATATTAGACCCTTATCAGACATGTGATTTGCAAATATTCGCAAATAGGCTGCCTTTACATTTCAGTGATTGTTTCCTTTGCTGTACAGATACTTTGACATAGTCCTACTTTATATCTGTTGTTGTTGCATGAACTTTTAGTGTGATATCCAAAACATTATTGCCAATGCAAATATCAGAAAGCTTTTTTTCCTATGTTTCTTCTATAAGTATTGTTGGTTTAAGTGTTATGTTTAGGCCTTTAATCCATTTTATGTTGATTTTTCTATGGGGTATGATCCATTTCATTCTTTTGTATGTGGATGTCCAGTTTTCTCAAAACTGTTTATTGAAGAGGCTGTCCTTTCTCCATTGCATTTTCTTGGTGACCTTGTTGAAAATTAGTTAACTATATATGTTTGGATTTATTTATGAGCTCTCTATTCTGTCCCATTTGTCTATGTGTTTGATTTTATGCCAGTACCATAATATTTTACTATTGCATTGTGATATAATATGAAATCAGAAAAATGTGATGCCTCCAACTTTTTTTTTCTCTGGACTGTTTTTGCTATTTGGGGTCTTTTATAATTCAATGCAAATTTTAGAAATTTTTTAACTGTGAAAAATGCCATTAAAATTTTAATAAGGATTACATTCAGTCTGTATATTGCTTTGCATAATGTGGGCATTTTAACAGTATTAATACTTCCAATCCAAATTATTCTATTTTTCCCATTTATTTTTGTCTTCTTCAATTTTCTTAGGAAATGAAATCAACATTTTGTAGAGGTATCTGTTCATCCATGCTCATTGTAGCATTATTCACAATGGCCACAATATGAAAAACTCAGCATCTATCAACAGATGAATGAATACAGAAATTATAGTATGTTTGTGTGTATGTATGTATTGATATCATTCTGCCTTTAAAAAGGAGATACTGCCATTTGTGATAATATGGATGAAACTGGAGGATATTTTGCTAAGTGATATAATCCAGACACAGAAAGAAAAATACTACATGATCTAACTTATGTTTAAAATCTAAAAAAGTCAAATACATAGAAACGGATAAGAGAATGGTGGTCACCGGAGGGAAGAGTAAGAAATGGGGAGAAGTAGGTCAAAGAGAACAAATTTGCAGTTAAATAAGATAAATATGTTTAAAAGTCTGATAAACTGAATAAGAACTAGAAATAATAATATAGTACTATATACTAGAAATTTCCTAAGAGAGCAGATTTTAGGTGTTCTGAACAAACACATACACACAAAGATACAGATGATTGATTGTTAAGTATTCATTTTGCTATATATATAGCAAAAAAAAAAAAAAAAAAAAGAGAGAGAGAGGGGGTGGAACAATTACTACATATTTTTTTCTGACTGTAACTGCCCAATCTGTCTAACTGCCAGAAAGTAATACTTTACATTTGCTTACAAGACAGCTTAATTAACATAAATTACTATTTTATTCTGAGATGTAATAGTGGAGCTATTACAGGTTTTGAATACTGGCTCCACCAATTACTTATTAGGTTTCTGAAAAAGGGCAAGTTATTTCTCTGTGGCTTCATTTCTTCTCCTGTAAAATGCAGACAAAATATGCAATAGGAACGTCATGATATTCTTGTGAGGGATGAAAGAGTAAAACTATCTAAAGTGCTTCCAAAAATACTTGGCATATAGTAAGTCCTGCATAAATGTTAGCTGTTATTATCTCCTTTGATTGATTCAGTAATTCTATAAAGTCAGCAGTAGTACATAATTACCCCATTTAACACATGACCCAGATATCACTTGAGATCATAAAACTACTTAAGATCCTTACATGATTGATCATGGATAATGGAAGACTAAAGCTCTTCTTAAGGGTTTTTTTTGTTTGTTTTCAAATTCTTCATGGCTTACATTCTCATGGTGGCCTTAGTTACTTCACCCCAATCCTGAGAACTTACTGTTTCCCATTGAGTAATTCCTCCTCCCTCCTCATAGTATCATTCCTTCTCCCTCTGCAACTCCCACTATTTACCATCAACCATCATTATAAAGCTCTTCAGTGTAATAGAACTTCTATGGAAAAGTTGATGGCTTTGATGAGAGGTCAAATTTCACCCTACATAACAAACAACTTAAAATTGTATTTTAGATCTTTTTCCTGCCCTGCCACAGAAATTTCTAATGCCTGGTTTATCTCATGTTGTGCCCCCATACTCTCACCATGTCTTCTCTCTCTGTCTCCTCCTATTTCTTCATTATTTTTTCCTTCTCTTCTCATCTGCTCCATCAATAGTAAGAACCAAATTTATCTCATTTTCTCATGCAAGAAAACTAAGCCTTTCTTTTTTTTTTGGTCTGAGCTCCTGTCCTCAATATCTTATCTTCTGTCTCAAGTACTTATCGCAGACCTTTTCTAAACAAAGACATTCTCTCCCTGAATCTGGATCAACTGTTAAGAAAATTGATTTTTCTTCTGCATTATAAACTTACAAGTAAACCAAGGCACTTAAGATAATTTCTGTGGATGACTGGAAGTTTTCTATGTGATATTCAACAGAACAAGAACTTCAACTGAATTCCTTGAACTAAATTCAGTACATTGTCTGTTGTCTTCTTATTTAAGGAACAGCTATGAGATATTTTAGTGTCTTAACTTTTGACATATTTATTATGTGTTCAGTTGACAGCATTATGCTAGAGATGAAAGTTTCAAAGATGAATAAGACTTAGTCTGTGTTCTCAGAGTACTCAAAAATTTATTGTGGGCAACTGAATGCTTTACGGGTTACAAGGAAAATAACCTCGCATCAACTAGAGTAGTTCTGCTCTTGCCAATATTACATTTGGGCTACGGTCTAAGATTTTTATTAAATACTTTCTAATTTTAACAAAATAAAATAAAATAAAAGAACAAAATAAATACAACAGGAAGATAATTGCTTATAAGGATAGGTTATTGTAGAATTTCTTTGGCTCACCATTATATGCTTCCTTAAGCAGCCCTGATATTTTATGGCTAGTAATTTTATTCATTTCTTTTTAAACAAACATATGGTGTCTTAAAATTAAGAATATAAGGAGAAAATAATTTCACTTAACCCTACTTATGTGTTTGTTAACTTTTCTGTATATATTCTTTAATTTTTGTCTTAGCATACATACACACACAGCCAGATAAATTTTTTTCTGCATATAATTGGTGTTATGGTCTACATTATGTCCCCTCAAAATTCACATGTTTAAATCCCAACATCCAGTACATTGAAATGTAAGCATATTTGAGGATAAGGTCTTTCAAATGGTGATAAAATTAAAACGCTTATGTTAGGGTGGGGCCCTCTCTTAATATGACTGGTGTTGCTATAAACAGAAGAAGAGACATTAAGGGTGAATGGACACAGAGGAGAGGTCATATAAGGATACCTTGAGAAAGTGGCCATGTGCAAACCAAAGACAAAGGCCTCAGGAGAAACAAGGCTTGCCAGCACTTTAATCTTGAACGTCTAGCCTCCAAAATTATGAGAAATTTTTGTTAAGTCACCTAGTTTGTGGTATTTTGCTATTATAGTTCAAGTAAACTAATGTAATTGGCATCATGCTTTTCCCACATTTTATATTAGATCATGATCATTTTGCCGTGTCAATAAAAATTCTTCATGAAGTAATATGACACTGTGGGGAAACAGCATACTTTAATAAACTATTCCCTATTGTAAGACATTCAGTTTTTGTTCCTGTTTTTTAACAGAACCTTCAAAGTTGAGAATTAATGAAATGATGGGTCCCTCAGGTGGTCTGAATAGGAAGCTATTGGGTTGATAATCTGGGGGTGTAATTATGCTGACAGTTTATTTCTACCAAGAGTGGTAAAACAGGTTTTACCTTTTCCACTGAAACATGCTGCTTATTGCAGTGGTACCTCATAACTGCTACAACGGCATGTCCATTATGAACTTCCATTTTCAGGGTTTTAAAACACAGCTATTAAGACTTGATTTGGAACAAAACTGCAGAATCAATTTTCAAGTTTTCTTTTTTAAGGCTTTTATTCTTGAACTTGTGACTGGGTTTGCATTTCATTCAAACAATAAGGGAGATTGCTAGCAGAAACTTACTAGTTTCAGATATTGTCTTTAGATTCTTTAAATCTAATAGCTTTGCTTTAAAATAGAATTTCATAGACCATTACTTGATCATATTGATTAGTTCAGTTTACTAAATTATTTTAAAACAAAATCACAGAGATATTAAACTCTAATGAAGGTTGCATATCTCCAATAGCTGTTTCTCAGTGATTTAATACACATTCTGATAATGCTTCTCACAAATATGAGGCAAAGAGAATGATGGCTCAGTACTGTGCTCTTGTACGTTATTTAATAAAACTAAACTTTTCCTGAAACAATGGAACTTTATGCCATTATATGAAGACCACTGGATATTTAATCAAGAACCTCAGGTTCAAGCCCTTTTCCCACTAAGAGTCCGTGTGACCATGGATATCTCCAGTAACATTATTATGCCTCAGATTGACTGCTGACATGGTAAATGTAATGCCACCTGTAGCCCCTACTCTATCCATCCACAACTCATAGGGACCAAATGAAACAGAGCAGGAACATGCACTTTCTAAACTGCAAGTGGTAGAAATTATTGTT
Source organism: Theropithecus gelada (assembly GCF_003255815.1). NCBI lineage: Eukaryota > Metazoa > Chordata > Mammalia > Primates > Cercopithecidae > Theropithecus > Theropithecus gelada. The sequence goes on from NC_037669.1 coordinate 123,830,714, forward strand.
ACTTAGCATGTAGGTGAAAACTATGTTGATCATTTAAAACAGGTAATGCATATATTTGTGGTTTGTTTAGATGAAGATGGTGTATGACATGAAACTGTTGTGAGGTTTTTCTAAAATAAAGACAACAAGAAATTTCGTAAAGAACATTTTCCATCTTGTCAGAGAATGTATCTGTATATGTTCACATTTCTATTTTGACTGTTTTGAGAAATAGCTTTTTCTTTAAGATTATTTAAAATGCAGAGACACAACAAGCAGCAATCTGAATTTCCTGGAGTTTGATGCACCCTGTTATTTTTAGTTATTTGAACTATTATTTCTAGAAATTGGTGATTTACATGGAAACGTTAGCCAGTTCTATGTTAGTGCAATTTACCTCATGAGTTTCTGATTTGTTTATATCAGTGTAACCTAAAATAGATAACCAATTAGTGGAGATTAGTTCAGCATTATTCATTTTAGGTGACTAATGGAAGCCATCAATAATGGGGCATTTACATATTAGTTTGAACAAGGGAATTGGTCTTTGACTTTTTAACTGTTCAATGAGGAATAAGTAACAGGAAAAACATTTTAGTATTGTGGAAAGAAGGATAGAAGGGTCTTGTGTTAAAAATACCTCTTGGCGAGAAAATTTTCAAATCACTGAATAGTTTTAAAATAATATATGTTACAGAAATACCAGATAGATTTCTGTTCTCAATCTACTCCTACCTAACCGAACCCTAGTCTAACACATTAACCTTGGACTGCTATATGAACAAAATATAAATTTTGACTATCTTTCAGTTACTGTGCATTTGCATCTATATTTTGCTTTGTAATACCTGGGAAACTTTTCCAAATTGTTAACTATCTTGGGCCTATCGAATCAGCACTCTTTGGGATGAACTATAGGAATTCAACATACAGGGGATTTTGAAGCACAAAGAAGTTTGAGAACAACTGAATTGGGTGCTTAATTCATCATTACTCAGGCCCATGATGCCTATCATTGGTCATGTTATTCTCTCTACTTAGGAAATTCTTTACCAGCAATTTCATCTTTCCATCTTATCCATCTTGTAAGGCCCAATTCCAAAGCTACTTCTCCATGAAATCTGACCTGAGCCTTCCAAATGGATAGGACATCAATTAGTTGAGATTTCTTCTGGTTTTGTGGCATACTTTGTTGGCACATACTTTGTCTACTTCACAGTAATTATTTGGGAAATGTCATCCTCATCACTAGAACTAACCTGTAGACTCTTTGAGGAAACAGAGCATATTTACTTCTCTTTCTTTACCACATAAGTGCCTGTACTCATTATTCACACATATTCTTATATATTGTGAATAACTGAATAAATATTTATCAAGTGGAATTCAAATAATGGCTTCAGACTGCATGAGGAAATGGGATAAAGAAGAAAGAAATTGATCCAGATGCTTATGTAGTTACTTAGAGAAAGTAGACTGGAATTCAAGCCTCAGGACACTCTGGGAGTCTTTGACACTTTTCTTTAATTTCAGGTTCCAGTTTCAAAACCTGAGCCTCTTCAAAAAGCATGTATAAATGAGATGATGCTGAAGACTAAATGCCCTCTAGCAGTAAGCTTTACAGATAAAAATACCTGACACTTAGTTAAATTTTAATTTCAAATAAAAACATTTAGTATAATTATGTCTCATATAACATTTGGGGCAATACTCATTGTTTATCTGATATTCAAATTTAACTAGGTCTACTGGGTTGAATCGTGCTCCCTTCTCCTCTGCCAAATTCATGCCACCTAGACCCTGAGAATGTGACCCTTATTTGGAAATGCGTCTTTGCAGATGTAATCAAGTTAAAATGAGGTTATGCTGGGTAAGAGTAGGCCTTAAATTTCATAACTGATGTCTTGATGTCTTTAGAAGAAGAGACATAGACAGACAGATACACAGGATCATATGAAGACAGAGGCAGAGATTAAATTGATATGTCTGTAAACCAAGGTACACAAAGGATTTCTTGCAACCACTAGAAGCTAGAAAAATCAAGGAAGGATCCTTCTGTAGAAACTTTGAAGAGACCACAGCTCTCCTGACATATTGATTTCAAATTTTAAATCTCCAGAACTGTGAGAAAATGAATTCGTGTTATTTTAAGCACTCCATTTGTGGAAGGTTTTAATGGCAACCTTTGAAAATGTACATGCTTGGTGTCCTGTATTTTTATTTGCCAAATCTGTTAACCCTATGGAGGATATCTTCAGTCTCCCTAAAATACGTATTTAGCCATATTACTAGACATCTAATGGTCGTAGAATGTATTGTGACTATAATCTCAATAGACATTTGAATTGATTGTGGGAGGAAATGGCTTTTCGAGAGAATCCAACATTAAACAAAAATCCACTGGTCTCTTGCATTACCATGTGCATGTAACAAGACTTTTAAAAAATTTCCCTACTAGTATTTCTCTACTTACTGTGAGAATCATGATGAAAGAATAAGTTTTCACGTGTGATTTCCTGAGTCATGTGCATACAATTCCACGTATGTATGTGAATTTCTATGGACCTGCATATAATTCTCAGGAGGGAGGTCTCCTGCCCACAATTCCCATATGGCTTGATAATTCCTTGCCTGAGAGTCTCACTGCCTGAAATATTCTCCAGATGCTGCAGCTGATATACTTGATAAAATATGGCCAGATGAACTGGAAAGTTCATGCCTTTGCAGTGACCCTCAACCAACAAAAGACGAGAGCTGGTGAATTCATCAGCTCTCAGTGGTACAATTCAATTACGAGGCATATTTCACAATCTCTCAGATGTCCCCAGTAGGATTGAGTCCCAGTTGCCCACAAAGGTGACCTGTTCATCAACTCACGCTTTAATGCCTTCCCCTGTTTCTCTATCTCACTTCCCCATTCTCTTATGTGTTTCCTGAAGTCACCTACCCAACAATTTTTGTCTAAAACTTCATTTCAGTGATTTGTTTTTCTTTCTCTCCTGTTACTTTTGGGAGAACACAAAAAAGAACAAAGTGAATTTTTAAACTTAAAAAAATTTTTTTTAACATTTTAAAAACTATGTTTTAAAATAAATACCATTGAATTGCGTTCCAGAAAGGTTAACTTCACGTGCACTCTTACCAAATCACCTTTACTTTCATTTTTAAACTGAATTAAAGACCTACCCAAACTTCTGAATACTCTGTGACAAAGATAACCCTTGGATGCCTGATAGTTACAAAGCACTTCTGAAGGTAGGTTTGTTATTAACAAATCCATTGGCTTTACTTGTAATGAGTTGTTCAAAATGCCTAACTCAAAAAATAGCTATGTATTTACTCAGTGGTTTTAAAGCTTTGTGCTTCCATTCATATCTGATAAGTATTTTCTTCTCTTTTATTTGACTGGAAATCTGGCACAATTTAAAATGGGGACATTTAGATAAGACTCTTCCACAATCACTATTATATAGCTTAAACTTAATTTTTTTTCCATTTGAAATAGCCACAGGATCTATATTAATACATTTTTAATTGACTTTTAAAAGAGATGTACCATCCAGAAATTTAATAGGTGAGAGTACTATTGATTTTCTTGTCTCTGCCACACTATGTTTCAAGAATTTTACAAATAATATTTTTACCTTATCATATCAAGATATCCATGTGTCTGTGACAATAAAACAGTCAAGGAAAAGGAGGGCTCCTTAGTTTTTAAAAAGTCCTTATAACAATTCTACTCAAATTCATTTAAGCATATAAAAATACTGTAAACAAAAAAGGAAAGCATAGGTATGATTCTGAGAAGCTGTTTCTGTCACACTAGATATAACATTATCAGAACATGCCTCTTCAAGTAACCAAGATGCTTGGAGAAGGGTTATTATAGTTCCATCTATTTTGGGTACTTGCTAATTCTCAAATGATAATTTAAAAAATCAATGACAATTTTCTAAAAGAGATCCTACAAATAAGCTGATTTTTGTTAAGGAATGAATCCTGGAAATAATTTCTTCATTGTTGATCAATAGATTTTTGTAAAATAGCCTGTAAGCACATTGATATGGTATTTACAGCTCAGACAGCAAGATCTGTATCATAGATAGATTCCTACCTTGGTTCAACTCCAATAGTCCTAGAGAACTAGAAAAGATGAACTCTTGTGGTACAAATGATTATGACAAGGAAGTAAAGACAGAAACATCTAATATATATCTTCCAAAGCCAACTCAGCCTGGGTAAAGATTACTGAGACAAATACTGAGGAATCACTCCATTACTAATTCAGTAGGACTGATTGAAGTGCTCAAACAAATAACGACATGTTAAGATATAAGAAATTGATAATTCTTGATTACTTATTTTATCCCCCAAAATGTGACTTGCCTTTGTAGACTGCCTTAGGCAAATAAGGCTTGATGGTGATAGGCCAGGTAAGATTTCTTATTATAAACGTCTTTATTTTAATTGTGGTAAAAACAGTTCTATTAAAAATAATATTATGTGTAAAACTATAGAATATTTACAAAACTCAGAAAATTTCTTCGATAATGGGTCTCCTAAATCACCAAAGGAAATAGGTAAGAAGACCAAGGCTTCTTATCTATTTCCAATGATAAGACAGGGACTGTATAACTTGTTGGATCAAATATCTGGATACATACTCTAGTTTTCATATGTCATTATTATTTCATACAATTTTTGTGCAAACATTAGAAAGTAATATAATTTTCTATACAGCATAGCAAGAATAGCAAGATTTGATGACCATTATTTTTAATAACAACTTAATTTTTTAAATAAAAAAATCAACTTTTGGAATATGATTCATTCTGACAGCGTGTCAATAGCACAGTATTTTTTGGAATTTTTCTTATTGTATATGCTCTCAAAGATATATGTCAGTCTAGATTTTCATGCAGCTAACTATGTAATTTAATATGCTGAAGTGACAAGTTACATTTTAAATTCTTAACTCCTCAATGAGAAGAGATCTAGTAGTTTTTTGTAAAATTCTATTCTGTGGATATTATCATTTTTTGAGTGGTTTGCAACTGGTCCACCATTGAATGGCTTTTGATTGAATGACTGTTTGTCACCAAATGGAAGGCATCACTGGTAAGAAATAGTGCACTGCAATCATTTCCATATACCAGCAGTTTCTGCTCATATATTGTATGTCAATATCTGCTTTATGTTTTGACGTTTTCTCCCTTTGCTATCATTGTCCTCAAAGGAAGAAAATTATGGTAGAAATTTTATAACCTTTAGAATGGGATGCTTGGAGTGGCTACTCTCATTTTGGTACTATTTCACCAGAGATTCTTTTTGTTGAATTAATTCGATAATATCTATGTGTTAGCATAGGAAAGTGATACTTTTTTTTTAAACTTAGGTACCCAAACACAACTTCTTTATACTTTAAATCAGTTTTAAATATGTTTTCCTTTATTAAGCCAATGATTAAAATATTTTAGTAAAAGCCTGAAATCTTAATACCCTAGGAGCTTCTATTGTCAATAGTATTAGCAAATGAATGATGCCAAATTTGAAGTATTACTGAATAAATGAGAGTCATTTTACCATCCAGAATATTGCTACCTTAGTAATTATTAATTGTTGATAAGTCTGGGCTACAGATAAAGGTCCACTTAAGTTATGTATTTACTTCAGAATCATCTGCTTAAATAAAAATCATATGGGATATAAATCCCACACATTGATTTTATTGATTGTTTTATAGATGATTTTAAATATAGCCGGGATGGACTCATGTCTAACCAGCTTTTCTAATGCCAATATAGTGATTGGTATGTTTTACTATTTAAGTAGTAAAAAACTTTTTGTAAGGTGATTAGACTTATTTTAAATTTTCCTCTTGCTCCATAAATTGCATTTATTTCTTTCACAATCAGTGTGATATTTGAATGTTGATGAAATAGAATTGGTTTCACATGATGATATCCAGATTCTTATCAAGACTCTTCACGAACCAGTCCTCAGTTTGTTCTAAAGGGTTGTTCTCCTGATCATACCACAGACACTGATACATCAGTATCAAAGGGGCCTTTGTAATAGCTAAAGAAATGGGTTGTGGGGAGGCAAAACTCATCATTAGAGTTTTCAGTGATATCACTATGTGATATATGTCATGCAGAAGAATGTATATTGGCCATAATAATTTTAACAATTAATGGGATGAGAAGATACCTGGGAATAGCTTCACTGATTTCAGATATACCCCAAATATTGCTGTGTGTATATTTTGTTTTACTATTGAATTCATTGTGAAATCCCAAAGTGATTTAACACAGAGAAGATGAAACTCCTGAACTTCAACTTTAGGTGAAGACTTGAGTTTGTGTGATGCCAGATGGTGTAAACTCTTGTGACAGTTTTTGATTAGTTTATGCTAGGAAACACTGCTATAGGTTCTGGCAGGTAGAGATGGCTTGGGGCTTTCTTTAGGCCATTATAAACATCAGATTTGATGCATTTAAAGGCTACTGTAGGCTTTAATTTTAACAGCATATACAATGATTTTATAAACATGTTTGCCCTTGAAGAAATCCCCAAAATGTTAATGTTAGAGCAGATGGTGTGACTCTGCAATATAAGAATTACTGTGCCTATCAAGAAGAAAAATGGTTTCATTTAATTTCAGTCTGATAAAGACTAATGCTGATTAAATGTAAGTTCAACACAGCCACACATCTTGAATTTCTACGTAAAAGATTGTTTGGAAAAGGGTTAGTTTGGTATATGTTTTGTTTCCAGGTTCTAAAGTGTATTTCATGTTGATTTTTGGGATACTTTATATTATTTTATTCTATAATAAGAAAGCCTTCCTGTTACAGTTACTCAAAAGTTACACTAATCTCTTATTTCCAGCATAAGAGTAAATTTGAATGGTTAAGCTGAGTTAGTGATAAATTAACTCTGAGAGAAAACCCTCAGAAAATTGTAGGACTTTAGTGTTCCTTGGGATGACCTTTGATACTTCATCTGCTCCATCTCAGCCAGGTCTTTGCTGTCACTGACTATTATCCTCCCAAGACTACCTTCTTCCCACCTTGGACCATTATTTAAGGAGGAAGTTGCATCTAATACAAATTTTTCTCTTTGGGGGTAAAACATGGAATCTGGTTACTAAGAGAGATATGATGGTACTGGTTGTTTCTGAGGACTGTGTAGAAGATAGTGCTGGAAACTTTCTTACCTTTCTCATGGCCTGAAACCTTAAAGGATAATTTCTAGGAAGGCAGGAGCACTCACTGCTTCTGGTGCTTGTCAAGGGTCATTGCTTCCTCCTGGTGCTCCAGAAAGAGAATACACCAAGCCTTGGGAAATTCCTATACAAGGGAAGGGCCTGAAGCTGGAGCTTCATTAGCTTCTTGGTGAACCAGCCTCTAGTTGTGTAGGTCAGACTACAGTTCCTTAAATTCTTTCTACCTAAGGTAAGAATAAGTCCTGGTGGCTCTAAGGAGCCCAAGCTAGCAGTTGGGAGAGTCAAAAACGTCCACTTGAGCAAAATGAGGACTAGTGGTGACAGTGGAAACCAAATAAGTCTAATAAAAAAGTCATTGTTTATCTTCTGCTTTAGCCCCCAGAATTTTGTCATTGACAGCTCTCTGGCTGATCATTGCCATATTTTTTATATTTACTCAGTTTTACATACTTCTCATTTCCAAATTCTGAAATACACACAGGAGTCCCAGATCAAAACACCACTTTCACTCTGTGAAATAGTTTGGGGAGTTAACCTTGGGCTTGAAATTGAAATACATCCTGCTTCCTTTGCCATGAATTCATTCATTCACCCAGTCATAGACATGGATGCTAGATAATGCAGATCTTCCCTCCTAACCCTGCATAGGTTACTTCTAGTGTGGAGGACAGAATTCCAAGGAGAGATGCAAGTAAACTGAGCTTTTACAGTTTTGTGCTCTATGAATCAGTTTTAAAAATTGAGAGAGAGATATATATATACACACTATATATTACACATATATTTAGTATATATTTATGGGACATGTGATATTTTTAATAAAATAATTAAATCAGGGTATTTGGGATAACCATTACCTCAAACATTCACCATTTCTTTGTATTGTGAATATTTTGAATCTTCTCATCTAGCTATTTTGAAATATACAGTAAATTATTACAAAATCTAGTCACCCTACCATGTTATTATACAGTAAAACTTATTCTTTCTATCTAACTTTACGTTTGTACCCATTACCAACCTCTCTTCATCTTCCCCCAATCTTTCTAGCTTCTAGTAACCATTAATCTACTCTCTACTTCCATGAGATCAACCATTTTACCTCTCACATATGAGTGAGAAAATGCAATGTCTGTGTTTCTGTGTCTGGTTTATTTCGTTTAACATAATAACCTGCAGTTTCACCCATGTTGCTGCAAATGACTGGATTTCATTCATTTTTATGGCTGAATAGGTTTCCACTGATTATATAGGTCACATTTCCTTTATCAATTCATTTGTTGATGCATACTTCGGTTAATTCCTTATTTTGGGTATTGTGAATAGTGCTGCAATAAACATGAGACATTTTGGAGTTCTCCCATGGGAGAACATGGGAGAACCACCAAAATGGTGGTGGAGAAGCAAGCTGACTTTATTATTCACCACAGAAAACCAAAAACAAACATGCATTGCCAGGGAATTTATGGAACTACAAGATTGTAGGGAACTACAATTGGTCCTGTCTCAATCTCAATAGAAGCAGGAAGAGTACATAGATGGAGAAATGTCACTAAGGATAGCCAGAGACAAAGAGGGGAGGCAGGATGAACATCTCTAACCCTGAAATCTCTCCTCTGTAACTCTGTCAAAAAGACGAAAATTCAGAGTGGCTGTTCAGCAACAGAATGTGTTGAAAGGTTTGTTTCACAGATTTCCTGGGCACAAGCTACTAGACAATCTTCCCACACTACCAGGTCAGCCCCTTTGGAACCACCCCCATTCAGGACATGTGATACTTTGATTGCTTACTAGAACTGAGGCAAATCTGGGTTTAAGGTGCCATCTAATGCCAAAATTAGGCAATAACCTAGTGGGGAAAAAAGAAACACAACCAACAGGCAAATTACAGAGAATCTCTGAGCAAACCTAAGCAATAAAAGCCAAAACAAGCCAGGCAGAGAAGACAGGAATAAACAATAAATACTTCAATGAAATGACGCAGGTGTACATCCACAAAAACGAACAGCAAGCAGGAAACCGTGACCTCCTCAAAGGGTCAGAGCAAGGATTCAGTGAGTGACTCTAAAAAAATGGTGACATGTGAATTCTCTGACCAAGAATCCAAAAAAGCAGTTTAAAGTAAATTCTGTGACCCCTGAGATAACACAGAAAAGTAATTCAAACATTTTCCGGAGAAATATAACAAAGAGATTAAAATAATTTTAAAAATCAAAGAGAAATCTTAAAGCTGAGAAATACATTTGCTGAACTAAAAAATTTGATAGTGACTCTTAACAGCAGAGTAGATCAGGCAGAGAAAAGAATCAGTGATCTTGAAAACAAGCTATTTGAAAATGCATAGTCAGAGAGAAAAGGAAAAAAGAATGAAAAGGAATGAATATTACCTATAAGATATAGAAAATAACCTCAAAAGTGCAAATCTAAAAATTATTGGTGTCCAAAAAGGAGCTGAACAAGAGGAAGGGATAGGATTAAAGAGAACATCCTAAAAGCAATAAGAGAAAACAAGCAAATGACATATACACGAGCTCAAATTCATACAGACTTTTCAACAGAAACTACACAGGCCAGGAGGGATTAGAAGGACATTTTCAAAGTCCTGAAAGAGAAAAATTCTTTTATTCAAGAATACTATACCCAGCAAAAGCCTCATTGAAACATGAAAAAGAGAAATAAAGTCTTTCCTAGATCAAACAATAGTTGAGAGAATTTACTACCACCAGATGTCTTATAAGAAATGCTCAAGGGGGGCTTTTCAATCTGAAAGAAGTAAATAACAATGTGAAAACAAATAAACAATGTGAAAATAAAACATTTGAAAATATAAAACTCACTGGGAAAATTAAGTTACACAGATAAACTCAGAACATTCTAGTACTGTAAATATATGCAATCCACTCATAACTGAAAGTATGAAGCCCAAAAGATAAACCTATCAAAAACAATAATACCTACAGTAATCTGTCAGGAGACAAGCAACATAAAAATATGTAAGTTGATAAAAGATAAAACCAAACTATGCGGAGATCAAGATAAAATGAAGAGATTTTTATTGTTATTTTTTGTTTCTATTTTTTTGTTAGATAAGCTGATATTTGATTAAAATAACTTGCTATATATATGACTTTTGTAAACTTCATGATAATCACACTGCATAAACCAGTAATACATTCACTAAAATGAAAAGGAACAAGTAAAGTGTACTGCTAGAGGAAATCACTCTTGAGGAGAGAAAAATGAGGACCTTCACAACAAGATCACAAGATCTCTTACTAATACTTCTGTATTAGTCTGTTTTCACACTGCTGATAAAGACATACCAGAGACTAGGCAGAAGAAAGAGATTGAATTGGACTCATAGTTCCACATGGCTGGGGAGGCTTCACAATCATGGTGGAAGCCAAGGAGGAGCAAATCACATCTTATGTGGATGGGGGCAGGCAAAGATAGAGCTTGTGCAGAGAAACTCATTTTTAAAACCATCAGATCTCGTGAGACTCATTCACTATCAGGAGAACAGGAGAACGGCACCAGAAAGAAACACTCTCATAATTCAGTCACCTCCAACTGGGTTCCTCCCCCAACATGTGGGAATTGTAGGAGTTACAATTCAAGATGAGATTTGGGTGGGGACACAGCCAAACCATATCAATTCCTGAGATTGTGGAAGATCCAGAAATGTGGCAATGGAGAAAGATGATTCCATCCAGAATGGTGAAGCTCATGGAGGCTCTTAATTTATAAATTTGCTGTTGCCTCCACAGTTAGCCATACACATTGCCTGTGACCTGGTCAGCAGAGACAGATTGTTTCTCTTGATTCTTCAGAGAGTGGATGTGACAAAACCTGTTTGAGGTTTCACCAATTCTTACTTCTAAGGTGGATGCTCCTAGATGTCTAGAATGGGGTTTCTACTTTAGTAACTTGGTTGAAATAGAAAAAGGTTGGTAGGTCTCTACAAGTCTCTTGCCCTTTCAGGATGGAACCAGCAGGGTCTATATGCTGCTTGGTGGTCACTGCCTCCAGGACAATGCTGGGAGCTGTCCTAAAGCTTTCAGGCCAGGACTGAGCCATGCCTTAGTGAAGACAAGCATAGATCCTAATTTCTGTACCTGGTTTAGGAGCCCCAGTAGTCTTTTTGTGCCAAGATTTTCCAAAGTTCACCTCAAAGACTGTTCAACTCACTGGCATCCTCTTAACAGCACTCTGTGCCCCAACCTCAACTCCTTTTGGTGTGAATTTCAGTGAATGGTCCTGCAGCAGAGGAGTGATAACAGCTGACTGAGTTGATAATCTCATGACCACACAAAATTCTAGTAATAAAAACATGTACATAAGTTTTAGTTCCTAAGAGAAATGTTATATTTTGTCTTATTTCATCTTCACAATTCCATAAGAGATTATTTTATTGATGATGAAATTATGGTTTCACTTTGTCAAAGTTTTTAAAATTGCAAATGATGTAACTGTAGTTGAACAAAACTTATTTTATGATTCCAAAGACCATAATCTTTCCTCTGTACTATCTAGACATTATGCATATAATGTCCAAAACTTATACATGTACATGACACGACAGTATTTATGAATAAGGATGTAATTTCAGCATTATTATAAAAAGGAAAATAGAAAACTAAATGTCTATCAATAACACATTTCTAAATAAAATACATATGTCCATGTGATTCTATGACATTATGAAAAAGTAGGGTAGCTCTACCTGGACCCTAACAGAAGAGTGTTTAGTGAAAAAGGAAGTTTCAAATAACTAAGTAAAATATGAAAAATCTGTTAAAATTGTCTATCTGCTGCAATGGTGGATATGTCATTATATATTTATCCAAAAACCCATTGAGTGTAAAGCATTAAGAGTGAACATAGTGTAAACTATGGATTTTGGGTGATAATAATACATCAGTGCAGTTTCACGGCTCATAATAAATGTATCACTCTGGTGTGGGATGTTGATTGTGGCATAGGCTATTCCACTGGGGTGGCGTTATATGGAAAGTCTGTATGTTCCTCTAAATTTTGCTGTGAACATAAATCTGTTCTAAAATAAAAGTCTATTTAAAAAAATGTATACGTCTGTATGAAGTAGACAATATTCTGAAAAAAAATTGTACCAAACTATTGATAGCAATTACTCTGGGATGTGGAATTCATGAGACTCAGGGGTGTGTGTGTATGTGTGTGTGTGTGTACGCATGATTGTGTGTGTGTCTAGCATTCACTTAAGCATTCTTCAAATTATTTTTGAAACTTCTGAGAATCACCACACACTTGTCCTGGGCTTGCTGACATCCATCACAACTTGAAAGACACATATTGTCATATTACCTGGAGCGAGTATAAGAAAGAGTCTCCAGATGCCAATATGAAGAGAGATTTTCTAAAGAGAGTATATTGTATTCAGATAACAGGGAACTGTTTTCTTCTGCAATATTTGAAGGCTTTATATGACTTTCAGTCTTCTAGAGTCATTTAATCTGAGGATATAGAGGGCAGGGACTTTGCCCTGTTATGTTAAATTTTTGGCAGTTTAACATAATTTGCATTTCAGGTGATACTCTAGACCAAACTTATTTCTGAGAAAGAGGCATTCTCAAATATTTTATGAATACCCAAATTGTAGGAATTTTCCAAGTTCACTTCCACGTCTATACATCTCTCAATCCCGAAATGCAACAACTCACCTTCACAAGATAGACAAAGTATGAAAATCTCCTGTAGCTTTTGGCCAGAAGATTCTTATTGTGTCTCTTAAAATCTCAGGGTTTTCCCAATAACTTCTTTTAAGGCTTTTTGCCAAAAAGCCCCAGCTTTGTTGTAATATGCCAGATCAGAAGAAACCTACACCCTTTACCTTTTCCACCACAGCTTTGTTTACATGGGACACTCTCACCTAGGACAAGGTCAAGAATCAGACTTGCTTATTCAGGTATTTTAACTAAAACAACTGGTGGTAAATGAATAAAGGAAAGTTACTACATAAGCAAATGACAAATCAAAGTCATCAGGTCTTCAGAGTCAGCAAAAGAAAAAGGAAATAAGTTTGTTTGTGATCTTAATACCTCTTATCATAAATATTAGATGTGTGTCTTTCTCAGTACCATGGTGATAAATACTTTAAATTACATTGTAGATTTTTTTCTTATGTTGATAACAAACTGATCACATTTATAATATTTATTTATCCTTTAAGATTTATTTTAGACATCATAGCCTATCAGAAAATTTCAATTCCCCTTTTAAAGTGTTGTAAATGTTTCCCTTGTACATAATTACATTACAGAATTTTCACATCATTTTACACAATCGGAGTGTCATCTTCTCCCACTGATTGGTGAGATTCTTTAAAAATACATATTTTGTATCTATCTTTTATCTGAAGATATTACTAAAGGATCAGAAGCAGTAGATACTCAATGAATGTTTTGATAATTGAAACTATGAATGAATGAATAAACAAAATCTGCCCTGAACACCAATACTATGTTAAAAAATTACTTGGTTTCTTTCCCCACGTTTTCCTTCCAAATAATTGTTTTTATGGTAATTCCACTGATCACACAGAGTTTAATTACCTTGGCTTTAATCTGAGTAAGATTTTTTCTCTATTGTGATTTATTTCTTATAATCCCAAGTTATCCTGTTCATCTTTAATGTAGACTTTGGAAAATACGTAATTCTGGAAATTCTTAGGATTCCAGAGTTTGCTATTTCAAGCTATTGTACCAATTAATATAACAACAGAATGCATTGTAAATATTAATTTGTTTTCTCTGGTAAGTTTCTGTTGTGTGATTCAATTCAAAAAATGAAAATCGTAAACCATTTGTAAATTTTCATAAATATTGATTAATCAAAAGGTGGGCAGTTTTATGTCTAACACCAACATTCATTTTGTATCCCGTGCCACCTTGGATAGTAATATACTTAAGTGTATGTTTTCCACGAGTAGTCTGCTTCAGACATGTTATTTGTTGGGTTCATTTCAATTTATTATTCAAATGCTAATTGGAGCTGCCGCATTTTGCATGACTTACAGCTAATGTTCCACATAATGTTTGCTTTCATTTTACTAAGCTACAGCACAAGGGAATTTAGTATGACAATGGAAGGTGCTGTCACTCCTAGTAATAAGAAATATGTTGTTTGATTCCAGCTTCACTGAAAACCTTCAATGTCAGTCACAAATTACCACTTCTCTACTTGCCAGGATTATTCCAGCTTTGTTCTGATGCACAGGCTATTATCTAGCATTAGCAGAATTGGCTCTGAGCACTCCAGATGGGCCACCAATATCCCATGAGCTGCTCTTTCTGGGGTAGGGTGAAGGGAGAAGATTTTGCATAGTAAAATTCTCACATAGAACCACCAGTCTGTGATTTTGCTACTTCTTGTCAAAGATGGATTTCTGACTATTACCGCTATTCTGCTAGATGTGTACTTGTTACTTTTGCCATTTCACTTGGCAAACAAGAATTCTTCATTTTAATAAGGCTGGTATCTTATATAGTATAATGATAGGAGAGGGGAAATTAAAACCAAACAAAATAAAGCTGATCAGCTTGGGTCTATAGTAGCAAACCTCCCCTATTTTAGAATTCTTTACTCTGCAAAATAAACGGTAAAAGCCCCCAAAGCCAAATACTTCAGAGATGTCACTTTCTGCTGTATAGAAACGTAGTATTCTTGTTACAGGTGATACTTCATCCTCATCTTGGAAATAAAAGTACATTTTAAAGTTGAATAGGTAAAATTTAAAATGAGAAAAATATGACATACATTTTAATAACTGCAACAAAAATCAGCAAAATATGACAAGCTACAGAAGCTTTGTGACTATGGCAACCTATTCGAAGTGACTTCATCCCTCTATCTGTATCAGCAACATATCTGAACATGAGTATTTCTTTTTAACTCTTCAGCTCAAACTTCTTTGCTCATTTTATTGATTTTGTTGGTTGCAGAAACCCTTTACATATATATTTGACTGTTATAATGTAAATTTACTGAGGTCTGCCATTTATTTTGAGTCTGTGCTTCTCTTTGTAATGTCGTTCTGAAGCAAAGGAATTAAGCAATGTAGTTGCAGCTACTTAATAGAAGTATTATGGGAGTAAAACCAAGGGGATCCAAAATGAAATAAGGAGCACAAAAGTTAAGCATTATCTCAGAAAGACTTCTTTCAGATCTGCCTCTTAAAATTATTACTCCTTGTTTATAACTGTTTTTTCCATGAGAAATTAGCTTTTTCCCTTCCTTCCTTCCTTCCTTCCTTCCTTCCTTCCTTCCTTCCTTCCTTCCTTCCTTCCTTCCTTCCTTCCTTCCTTCCTTCCTTCCTTCCTCCCTTCCCACAAATATTTGAGTTCATAGCACTATGGCAGCCAGTATGTTAGCTGCTTATGAACAACTCATGGTCCCTAGTTTCATTTTGTTTAGTTGTCTATGTACAAAGGGCATGGATAGACCATGCTTCAAATGGATATAAAATTGGAAACCCCTTTTTGAAATAATCAGTAATATGCAAGAAAAATTGAAATTAAAACAAAATACTCTTTTACTCGTATATTAAGTTAAAATATTATATATACCATTTTTATCTACCAGTAAATATAAGATATAAAAAATTGGTAAAATTTCAATTGTGAGCAGAAACGTAAGCAAAAATCTTTCTGGAAAAACATGAATAGTATTTATGAAGGAAAATAAAGTATTTATCCACTTTGCTATAATGCTGCATATTGAAATTTACCCCAAGAGAAAAAAAAAATTTTGACTGAACATTAAGATGTTCAATGGAGTTTTGTTTATAATGCTAACAAAATTAATATAGCCCAAATGTCTACCAATGAGGAAAGATTAAGCCAATTATATCTTAACTACCTACATTAATGTACAGATGGAAAATGGTCATTATGAATATGTTTCTATTGAAAATACTTACTTGTAGGTGGAAAAACAGTGTGTGTTGAATTCAGTCATAGAATTATTACATATATAGGCAGTACATGGAAAAATGAAAAATGTAACATTCTGAAATGGCAAGGTTGTGAATGATATTAAAGAATGCTATAACTGCAGTTTCAATGTTTTTATATGCTATCAAAAAGCTGAAAAATAGTATACTTTTTACGATAATAATGGGACTTAAGTATTCAGCAAGCAAAGTAATATAACCTCTTTTCTATTTTTCTTTTTATTTAAGGTAAATTTACCTATAGAAAAATCCACAATTTTTATTTTATAATTATAAAACTGTTGAAAAAGTGTAAATTTACGTAACTGGAACCACAATCAAGATATAGAACGAAATATCACAAAAGTTGCATTCCTATTCCTCCAAATTTTACTGTGCCTCTAATAATCAATCACTGCCCCCATCCTCAGATTTGGTTTTTATTGATCCATAGTTTTACTTTTGAAAGGATGTTATGTAAGTGGAATTATATACATAGCTTCTTGGGTCTGGCTTCTTTCACTCAGCATAATATATTTCAGATTTTAAAATGCTGTTGCATATATTAGTATTTTTTTCTCTTTATTGCTAATTGTTTTTTCATTGTATAGATGTACCACATTATTTTAATTCATTCTACAGTGGAGAAATATTTAGGTTTGCTCCAGTTTAGAACAATTACAACCCACGTTTCTATGTATACATTAATGTATAGGGTACTTGTTCTGCATTTTAATTGAGATAAATTTAGATTCACATACATTTGTAAGAAATAATACAGAGATATCATGTATACAATTTACCTAGTGTCCCCTAATCGTAACATTTTATGAAACTACAGTATAATACCACAAACAGCATTGTTGACAATAATGTTGATGATATTGACAATAATTTGGGTTCTTATATCAATTATTTTGGCGGGCAGTCAGCCTGTTTAGGTGTAGCATGCACATTCTGGCCTACTTTTGTGGGCTGTATTACCAAATTTAAATTGCCTGGTTATTTTGTTCTGCTTGGTTTACCTGTTGACACTGTGGCTCCCACTGGTTCCTGCTGGTACTGCTTTTGGAGGTGGAAGGACCTTCCCAGGCTAGGACACTGGGTGTCTCTAGGGAGCAGAGAAAGATCTCAGGCCTGTTGGAATTATGAGGACTCCTGGACCTGGCTGCTTAATGTAACTGGTTTCCTGTTGACTAGTCCTTCAGCCCATCCATTATATATAGGTTTTTGTGTGAAAATAGGTTTTCATTTCACTTGGGTAAATACCAAAGAGTAAGACTTTTGGGTCATAGGATGAGGGCATATTTAACATTATAAAAAATTGCCAAGGCCGAGCAGGGTGGCTTGGGCAGATCACTTGAAGTTAGGAGTTCGACACCAGCCTGGCTAACATGGTGCAACCCTGTATCTACTAAAAATACAAAAATTAGCTGGGCGTGGTGGTGGCCGCCTGTAATCCCAACTATTCAGGAGGCTGAGGCAGGAGAATTGCTTGAACCCAGGAAGCGGAGACTGCAGTGAGCAAAGTACCTGGCCTGGGCAATAGAAGGAGACCATGTCTCAATAAAAAGAACTACCAAAATGTTTTGCAAAATGGTGTACAGTTTTATATTCCTTCCAGAATTATATGAGCATTCTAGTGACTCTGCGCTCTCACCAGCACTTCATATCCAGTTTAGTCTCACCATTAAAATAAAAGTGTAGTGCTATTTCACTTTGGATTTAATTGCATTTTCTTACTTACTAATTATATTGAGCATCATTTAAGTGTTTGCATTCTTACATATTCTTTGGTAAATTATCTATTAAAATATATATTTTTTTATTATTGGCTTGGGAGTTTTTAATATATTTTGGATACAAGTTTTTTTGTAGGTTATGTAGTTTGAAATGTTTTCTTTATTCTATGGCTTCTCTTTTTATTGTTTATCCTTGTCTTTTAAAGAGCCAGTGTCTTAAATGTTGATGATGTCCAGTTTATCAATCAGTTTTTTAATGCATCATGTCTATAATCCATTTTTATTTAATTTTGATATAAGGTAAAGTGTGTCAATTTAAAATGATCAAAAGGCTCAGAATCCAGTTAAAACAGTTTATTTAAGTGCAAAGTATGAAGGTGGCCATCAGGGATCAGAGCTACACCAAAGAATGGTGATAGGTGCTCGTGGTGTGGGAAAAGATGAAAACAATTTGCATGGGCAAAAATGGAAGTGCTGATTAGAATTACATTTCCCATACAAAGGCTAACATGCATACATAGGATTTGATTGACTACTACCGATTATACTTTAAGGAGTTGTTTAGCTTATAAAGAGGTAACTATCACAAGGGTCTCTATCTCTACCATTTGACCTGGGTTTGAATAAAGAATAGGGAGCCTGTATAGTGCAAAACATCTCAACACAAAGGTCAAGAAGCAACAGTCATGCACCGAAGGAAAACGGCCATGTTATGTGAATCAGTTTTCAAGGCTTAACTTTTTCTCTTGGCATAATAAATTTGAAAAATTCTGAAATTTTATTTTCTTTTTACAAATGCATAATTAAAAGTTATTTATGTTTCTCCTGTGGGTATTCAATTTGTTTTTAGTACCATTTGTTGAAAAGACAATCCCTTTTCAATGAATTTCTTCACATGTTTATTGATAATCAATTAAACATATTTGTGTAGGTCTATTTCTGAACTTGTCATTCATTTTCATTGGTCTATAGATGGATCCTTTTTACAACACAGAATTGTATTTACTGTAGATTAAAAATAAGTCTAAGAATCAGTTTGCATGTTTCCTCGGACTTTTCCTTTTTTGTTGGGAACAGATCCCTAAATCTGGCCATAAACGGGCCCCCAAATCTGGTCATAAAAAAAATATCTGCAGCACTGTGACATAGTCACGATGACTATGATGCCCATGCTGAAGGTTGTTGGTTTACCAGAATGAGGGCAAGGAACATCTGGCCCACCCAGGGCGGAAAAACACTTAAGGCATTCCTGAACCACAAACAATAGCATGAGTGATCTGTGCCTTAAGGACATGTTCCTGCTTCAGATGACAAGCCAGAACCCACCCCTTGGTTTCCCATTTTAGTTAAATTATAATCTACAGAAACCATGCTTATCACTGGCTTGCTGTCAGTAAAAATGTGGGTAAAACTCTGTACGTGGCTCTCAGCTCTGAAGGCTGTCAGCCCCCTGATTCCCACTCCTCACTCTATATTTCTGTGTGTGTGTCTTTAATTCCTCTAGCACTGCTGGGTTAGGGTCTTCATGTCTGAGCTGGTTTCAGCAAGTGGTGCCCATACATGGGGCTCGAACCCAGGTTGAAGGGTCACCAGAGCAATGGTTGGAGAAGGTGGAACTATGCCGGAGGACACCTGAGTACTCTTAAGAAATCCCCGCGGTGAGTAAGAAGGAGAGCCTGGAAACTTCAGGGTAACAGTGGGACAAGTGTGGGCTCTGGTTGGTTCCACCTTGGAACATTTTCACACTGATATGAGGGGGAAGAAGAGTATAACAAAGTAATAGAAAAGGTGAGAGAGCAGGTTTGTTTGCCAGCTAAAACTGAAGCGGCAAAGGAGGGAGAGGTTTATCCCTACCCTTCTGCACTCCATCATTATTTTGAAGAAAAAAAGTGGCTTACCCTCCAGATCTTTCTTTTCCAGAGAACATTGGGTGAAAAGTAGTGGCCCCAGTGACTGTTCGGGCAATGCCTAGAGTGACTGCCTTCAGTTCTATTGAGGCGGGAAATCAGCAAGCTAGATGAGAGGGTGATACAGAGGCTTGGCAGTTCCCTGTTAGGATACACCCCCCAGATCAACAGGGAAATAATATAGCTACATTTGAGCCTTTTCCTTTTAAATTACTCAAAGAATTTAAACAAGGTATTAATCAATATGGACCAGGTTCTCCTTTTGTAACGGGACTGTTAAAAAATGTTGCTGTTTCCAGCTGGATGATTCCTAGTGCCTGGGATGCTCTTAAGCTTGCCTGACTCCTGCTCACTTCTAACAATTTAAAATTTGGTGGGCAGATGAAGCTTTCATTCGGGCTGCTTGCAACGCCCAGGCCCAACCTCAAATTAATATAACTGCAGACCAACTTTTGGGTATTGGCAGCTGGGCTGATTTAGATGCAAAAGTGGTCATGCAGGGTGATGCCATAGAACAGCTTAGAGGAGTGTGCATTAGAGCTTAGGACAAAATCGCTTCAGGAGGAGAGCAATACCCTTCCTTTAGTGCTATAAAGCAGGGGCCAAAAGAACCGTATGCAGATTTTATAGCTTGGTTACAGGAGTCTCTTAAAAAGGTGATTGCAGACTCGGCTGCTCAGGATACGGTGTTGCAGTTACTAGCTTTTGACAATGCTAATCCCGAGTGCCAGACTGCTCTGCCACTTTTTAGGGGGAAAGGGCATTTAGTTGATTATATCAAGGCCTGTGATGGTATTGGAGGTAATCTGCATGATGCTACTTTGTTGGCACAAGCCATGGCAGGACTGAAAGTGGGTAAAGGAAATACTCCATTTCCAGGAGCTTGTTTTAACTGTGGGAAGCATGGTCATACTAAAAAAGAATGTAAAAAAAATCAGCAAGTCAGGCTGTCAGGTGTTGGGGAAAAGAAAACTACTGAGCCTGGAATATGTCCAAAATGCAAAAAAGGAAAACATTGAGCTAATCAGTGTCACTCTAAGTTTGATAAAGATGGGAACCTAATTTCGGGAAATGCCATGAGGGACTCATCCCGGGCTTGTCTCCTGCCACAGCCAGTAGTGCCACAGTAGATTTATGCTGCACAAAAGCTGTGAGCCTTCTGCCTGGGGAACCCCCACAAAAAGTGCCAACAGGAGTCTGTGGACCCTTTCCAGCAGGGACAGTAGGATTAATTCTAGGTAGGTCTAGTTTAAATTTAAAAGGAGTGCAAGTACATACAGGAGTCATTGATTCAGATTATAATGGGGAAATTCAAATTGTTATATCTACTTCTGTCCCCTGGAAAGCAGAGCCAGGAGAGCGTATAGCACAGCTTCTGATTGTGCCGTATGTGGAAATGGGAAAAAGTGAAACTGAACAGGAGGATTTGGAAGCACAAATAAGGCAAAGCAGCTTATTGGGTGAATCAAATTACTGATAAACGTCCTACCTGTGAAATAACTATTAAGGGAAAGAAATTTAAAGGTTTGGAAGATACAGGAGCAAACATTTCAATCATTTCTCTACAGCACTGGCCATCTGCATGGTCAATTCAACCTACTCAACTTAACATAGTTGGAGTTGGTAAAGCCCCTGAAGTATACCAAAGTAGTTATATTTTGCATTGTGAAGGGCCCAATGGACAACCTGGGACTATTCAACAAATTGTAACTTCTGCACCTATAAATTTATGGGGGAGAGATTTATTACAAAAATGGAGAGCACAAGTTCTAATCCCAGAGCAATTGTACAGCCCTCAAAGTCAACATATGATGCCTGAAATGGGGTATGTCCCTGGTTCGGGACTAGAAAAAAATTTGCAAGATTTGAAGGAACCGCTTCAAGCGGAAAGACAAAGTTCTTGCCAAGGTTTAGGATATCATTTTTGATGGTGACCATTGTTAAGCCTCCAGAACCTATACCTTTAAAATGCTTAACAGATAAGCCAATTTGGATGGAAAAATAGCCACTAAGTAAAGAGAAACCGTAGGCTTTAGAGGACTTAGTTACCGAACCATTAGAAAAAGGGCACACAGCTCCAACATATTCCCCCTGGAATTCTCCAGTCTTTGTTATTAAGAAAAAAATCAGGTAAATGGAGAATGTTGACAGATCTTACAACCATTAATTCAGTTATACAACTGATGGGTGCATTTCAGCCAGGATTGCCTCCTTCTGCTATGATTCCAAAAAATTGGCCTTTGATAGTCATAGATTTAAAAGACTGTTTCTTTACTATCCCCTTAGCTGAGCAAGACTGTGAAGCGTTTTCATTTACAATTCCCGCAGTAAAAAACCTACAGCCTGCTAAGCGTTTTCATTGGTAAGTGTTGCCACAAGGCATGTTAAACTGTCCAACAATTTGCCGGACCTATGTAGGGCAAGCAATTGAACCTGCTTGTAAAAAATTTTCTTACGTTATTCATTATATGGAAGATATACTTTGTGCTGCCCTCACTTGAGAAATATTACTCCAATGTTATGATCACTTGCAAAATTTGATTTCTTGCACCAGTTTAATTATACCTCCTGACAAAATTCAGACTATTACTCCTTTCTTCTATTAGGGACTTTAGTAAAAGACACTACAGTAGTGCCACAGAAAGTAACCATACGTAGGGATCAACTGAAAACATTAGATGACTTTCAAAAATTACTAGGGGACATTAATTGGATACAACCTGCTCTAGGCATTCCTACTTATGCTACAAGTGATCTATTTTCTTTCCTTAGAGGAGATCCTAGTCTCACTAGCCCTCAGCAATTAACAAAGGAGACTGAGGCAGAGTTACAACTAATTGAGAAACAAGTGCATTAGGCTCAAATAAATAGAATGGATCCAGAGAAGACTCTAGATTTGCTCATTTCTTCAACTCAGCATTCACCTACTGGTGTTATTGTTCAAGAGCAAGATCTTGCAGAGCGGCTTTTCCTTCCACATACTAATTCACAGACTTTCAGTCCTTATTTGAATCAAATTGCTACTGTGACAGGAAATGGGAAAACTCAGATTGTTAAATTACATGGATATGATCCTGGAAAAATTATTGTCCCTCTCATGAAGGCAAAAATACAGTAAGCCTTTATAAATAGTCTTACTTGGCAAACCCATTTAGCTGCCTTTGTGGGTATTCTTGATAATCATTTTCCTAAAATGAAACTGTTTCAATTTTTGAAATTAACTAGTTGGATTCTCCCTAAAATAACTAAATTTAAACTAATTGAAGGTGCTGAAAATGTCTTCACAGATGGGTCTAGTAATGGTAAAGCCCCGTTCTTATTTTGGCTCAAAAGGTAAAGTTTTCCAGATGCCCTATACTTCAGCTCAAAAAGCGGAGCTTGTAGCTGTAATTGAAGTGTTGACTGCTTCTGATTTGCCTATTAATGTGATTTCTGATTCTTCATATGTGGTTCATTCCACACAATTAATTGAAAATACTCAGTTAAAATTTCATACAGATGAATGACTGATGACTTTATTTACCCAACTGCAAACAGCAGTTAGAAATAGAATGCACCCTTTTTACATCACTCACGTTAGGGCTCATACACCTCTTCCAGGACCTTTGACTGCAGGGAATCAAATGGCTGATCGATCGTCTAGTTGCTACTGCAATATCTAATGCTAGACACTTTTACAGTTTAACCCATGTTAACGCCTCTGGTCTCAAACGCAAATACAGCATTACCTGAAAAAAAGTTAAAGTTGTTATCCCGCGATGCTCAACTTGCCAAATGGTGTATTCCTCATCTTTTAGAGGAGGAGTTAATCCTCGAGGATTGGAGCCTAATTCTCTTTGGCAAATGGATGTCACCCATGTTCCCTCATTTGGCAGACTAGCTTATGTACATGTATGTGTGGACACCTTTCTCACTTTGTCTGGGCTACATGCCAATCAGGACAGTTACTTCTGCCTGTTAAATTTCACCTTTTGCAGCATTTTGCGGTGATGGGCATTCCAGCTTTTATTAAAACGGACAGCGCCCCAGGCTGTACTAACTAAGCTGTAGCTACATTTTTCTCTATATGGAATATTAAACACATTACTGATATCCCATAAAATTCTCAAGGACAAGCTTTAGTGGAAAAATGAATC
Organism: Theropithecus gelada; assembly: GCF_003255815.1. Lineage (NCBI taxonomy): Eukaryota > Metazoa > Chordata > Mammalia > Primates > Cercopithecidae > Theropithecus > Theropithecus gelada. Next base: position 123,854,674 of record NC_037669.1, read on the forward strand.
TCTCCCTGGAACAGCAGTTGCAAAAGCAAAAGGGGGGAAATGGGGACTAAGGAACACCACATATGCAATTCAATCTAGCATTATTGACTTTAAATTTTTTGAGCCTGCCTAAAGACCAGATGCTGTCATCAGTTGAACAGCATCTACAGAAACCAGCTGCAAAGAAAGAAACAGAACAACTGATTAGGTGGGGATATCCGATAACAAAAAATTGGGAAATAGGTAAAATAATAACTTGGGGTAGAGGTTATGCTTGTGTTTCTCCAGGACCTTATCAGCAGCCAATCTGGGTGCCATTGAGACACCTGAAACCTTATCATGAGCCAGATGCTGAAGAAGAGATTCTGGGAGGAACCTGAGTACCTGCTGGTTGCAGCCATGTCAAGACTGATGCTGAGGAGGACCCCAATTGCCACGAGCAACAGCCGTTGAACACAGCCACCTACCTGCGGATAGATCAAGAAGCTGTCAGAGATGGCAGAAGAAAACCTGAGGAAACCAGGACAACCAGTCACAATGAGTAATTTAATGATAGCTATGATAGCGGTGATCACCATTGCCATGAGTATTCCTTCAGCAAGGGCTGACACAGAGAACAATTATACTTGTTGGGCATATTTACCTTTTCCACCCTTACGGCCTGTAACTTGGCTGGAACTCCCAGTGGAGATATACGCTAATGATAGCTTTTGAATGCTTGGTCCTACAGATGATAGAGGTCCATCTCACCCACATAAGGAAGGAACTGTTATGACTATTTCTTTAGGATTTGAGCATCCACCTATCTGTTTAGGAAAGACCACTAGTTGCCTACCACCTTATTATCAATCTTGACTGGCAATAGTGCCTGGATGTAATCACTCTATGACACAGTTACACATGCTTTCTGGTCTCAGTATTTACGATAATGAATCTCCTCCTATAATTGAGGCATACCGCCCTCAAAAACCTATTTGTAAGCAGGATTGTACCTAGTCAGAATAAATGAACATACTTATTTGGGAAGATTGCATTGCAGAACAGGCAGAGGTGCTGTGCAATGATTCCTATGGAAACATTATTGATTGGTCCCCTAAGGGGATGTTTAGCTTGAATTGCACCTCTCAGTCTGCATGCCATGGCCACACTATGTTCAACTGGTCTGAGTAAAATGGTCAGATGGTAGAAATGGTAAGAAGTATGGCAAGAGTTCCTAGTATCTGGAAACATGGCAGTATAGTGGCTCCTCATCCTCAAATGATATGGCCCGCTCCAGGAGCTAAACATAAGGATTTGTGGAAACTATTTATGGCTCTTAATAAGATTAAAATTTGGGAAAGAATAAAAAAGCATCTAGAAGAACACTCTACAAAGTTGTCTTTGGATATTGCAAAATTAAAAGAACAAATATTTAAAGTATCCCAGGCACACCTGACCTTAATGCCAGGAACCGGAGTGCTTGAAGGAGCTGCAGATGGATTAGCAGCTATTAACCCATTAAAATGGATAAAGACAGTTGGAGGCTCTGTGATTTCTATGATGGTTGTGCTATTAATCTGTGTTGTTTGTCTTTGTATAGTCTGCAGTCACAGATCCCAACTCCTGCGAGAAGTAGTTCACAGTGATAAAGCCACTTTTGCTTTCATTGTCTTGCAAAAACAAAAAGGGGGGCATGTTAGGAACAGGCCCCCAAATCTGGCCATAAACAGCTCCCCAAATCTGGCCATAAACAAAATCTCTGCAGCACTGTGGCATGCTTGTGATGGCTATGATGCCTACCCTGAAGGTTATTGGTTTACCAGAATGAGGGCAAGGAACACCTGGCCCACCCAGGGTGGAAAACTTCTTAAGGCATTCCTGAACAACAAACAATAGCATGAGCGATCTGTGTCTTAAGTAGATGTTCCTGCTGCAGATTACAAGCCAGAGCCCATCCCTTTGTTTCCCATTTTAGTTAATTTATAATCTATAGCAACAATGCTTATCACTGGCTTGCTGTCAGTAAATATGTGGGTAAAACTCTGTTCATGGATCTCAGCTCTGAAGACTGTCAGCTCCCTGATTTTACCTGTTTCAAAACAAACATATTGGTACATACTAGGTATATCCACACTCTATATTTCTGTGTGTGTGTGTGTCTCTAATTCCTCTAGCACTACTGGGTTAGGGTCTCCACAACTGAGCTGGTCTTTGCCTTTTTCAAAATTGTTTTTGACTAATTTAGTCCATTTGTCTTTACAAATAAATTTTAAAATCATCTTGCCAATTTGTACAAGAAAAAAACCTGTTGAGATATCTGATGTATGACCCAATGACATAGCCCCAGAAATAGAGAATTATTTTTTTAATATCCTTTCCTTATCTGCAATGGTTATTCATCCATACCTTGAAGGCAACAAGATTTTATCACCCTAACTGTAGCTACTAAACACTGTCTTGCCCTAAGTCTTCCATTGGATAGATGAGTTAGAAGAGTTCAGGGAGAACTTTGTGTCTTTTCTACTTTGCTGTTTTCCTTCTGAGCACTTACACTATGGAGGAAACTTTTTCAGACTATGAGTTATCCCTATCCGGTGTTTCTTGTGAGCATCATTTAGGTCTTTGGAGGAGAGTACTTGTGTTGGTGTGAATTCACCTAGTATCTGTGGCTTCCAGAAATTCTATATTCTCATTCTTGCCCACACCTGGACTTTAGGAATGGGTTACTAATTGTACCTGAATTCTTCTCTTCATATTCTTTGGCTTCAGGTAGATTCTCTCCACAGTAAGCAAGTGTTCTTATCTTTCTTCTCCTTGGATTTGTCTCCTTAGATTTTCAGATTAGTTTTTTGCTCTGACCTGAACTCTATGATGGGTCCCAGAAAAGTGGTGAATTTACTGTTGTTGAACAGTAGAAGTAATGTTTTTAAAGCCTTTTGCATCTTAAGCAAAAGTCACGAGTCTCTCTGGTCTCTTCTAGAATATGAAGAAATGTAAGGACAATTTTAACTTTCACTTGAATATGATTTTCAGATTAACCCATTTAGCCAAACTGATCTGAATCATGAACAAAATCACAGTCCCACACAATGTATCCATATTCCTAAAACACTCATAAGAGCAAGTCATCTTTAGTGTTTGAAGTTGCTTTGATCATTTGTGCATAAATATACGGTTGAAGTAAAACTATCTATAGGCAGTTAGTGTTAAAGGATACTACAGCAGACAGTTATCATGTTAGAAACTACTATTTACATAATCTCCTGTCAAAAATTGTATATACATTGTCTATAATTTTTACAACACTACTTTCAAGTAGGGGTTTTGGTTCCATGCTCTACAGATGAGACAACTCAATTCAAAAAAGATTAAATTATATCCCAGGTAATAGAGGTAATAAAAAGCAGAATCATAATTTGACTCTGAGTTTAATTAGCTGCAGGACAAGTCCTCTTTTTCTTTACAACTTCAAAATTTGTGTCACCTCAGATTTTTCTTTCTTTTTTTGAGGGGGCAGGGGACAGGGTCTCACTCTGTTGCACAGGCTGGAGTGCAGTGGTATGATCTTGGCTCACTGCAAACTCCACTTCCCGGATTCAAATGATTGTCCTGCCTCAGCCTCCTGAGTAGCAACAGGTGCATACCACCACGCCTGGCTAATTTTTATATTTTTTAGTAGAGATGGGGTTTCATCGTATTGGCCAGGCTGGTCTCAAACTCTTGACCTTGTGATCCACCCACCTTGGCCTCCCAAAATACTGGGATTACAGGTGTGAGCCACCACACCCGGCCTACCTCAGATTTTACTGTATGATTATAGACTTACTGACACTTGGAAGGACTAGTGGATTTTAATTCCCTTGACTAGATTTAAAATGAAACAACAACAAAAATGAAAAATTGCTATTTAGTCTTCCCTTACCGAAGGATTTGAAAGGAGGAGATGATAGTTGGAGATTTTTGGTTCATAATAAAGTTTTATTTTTCAACATGGCCTCTGTCAGCACTTAGCATATTTTTCATCTTAGAAGTGGTTATAATTCTTAATTTCCTATCTGTTGAAACATGATAGAAGATTTAATATATTAATAGTTCAGTGATTTTACCTGTTTCAAAACAAACATAATAGGTATGCTTTTAATGGGTGGTCAGAGTAAGTTTACCATAAAGCTAAAGAATACAGTTTTAGGGACTCTCATTGACCCCTTCCTTGGCCTAATTATGTATTTGTTATATTGTATTTTCTTAGAACTCCACCTCTCACAGATCGTATAATTTTTAGGGTCCACAAAACTGGTCCCTTCACCCTGGGCACAATTTTCAATCTTCTAGAATTTTAGATATTTTCTGCCAGTTTAGCTATGAAGTTTTGAAATATGGTCTTATTTAACTTAAGCTTATCATGAACTCTCACAGAAATCAGACTGCTCTTTAATTAAAAGAGAATAGTATTCCAATGGGCTATAATTTGTAACAACAAAGCACCTCTGAAAAATAACTTTGGCAAGCAAATGTAGTGATATCTTTTAGATAGTTACCTATCTTTGTTCACCACTGAAAGTTTTGTGTTGTAAAAATTAAATAAAACATCAGGAAATATTCAGATGTATTGCTTTAGAGCAACATAGGAAATGGGGTCAAGAAAACCATCTGGATATAGATGAATGAAAAACATAAATGAATTATTTTTCCATATTTCTGAGTAAATATGAATGCAACTATTTTTAGGTTTAATCTTTGCTGAAGGCTTTTCTTTATGACTGATAATTTTGAAGAAAATGCTATAAACTAATTAAAACCTAATATAAAGGTAATTGTTGCATGTTACATTAGGTAATTCTCAAGAAGTATATTTTCGATCATTTAAAAGACAGTTACAATTTGCAAGAGTTGAATATACAATGGTGTTTGCAAGTGAAATTCACTTTTGAATATGGATTAAAATTATCCTGTGTTAGATAAGAATCACCAACTTAAATTTCATATGCTAACTGAAATATGTCTCTTTGGAAAATCATAATTCCCTTTAGCCACTGTGTATTTTGAATGATGAGTTTTTCCCTCCTGAAAGATATTTGGTTCTATAATTTCAGTTATGTTGACCATATTTACATAATTTTCTTCCTTTAGCAAAATTGTATAATTTATTAAGGAACCACCATATTCTATTAATTAGTATGTACAAATTGCCATACGATTCACTTTGGGATGAGAAAGCAAAAAAAAAAAATGTGAAATAGAGAGTTCATGAAGTAAAAATAGTTCTGAATTTAATATATTCTTATTCTCATTATATGCCACCAACAAGTCTGTTTGTAGTAGATGAAAGTCATTATCCTAAAAGGAGAGTGTGGAGGATCACTTCAGCTTGGGATTTGGCCCAAACATAAATGACTATTAAAAATGGATTTACTTAAAGAATTTAATAAATGAAATGGCCTTAGGCATCTAAATTGGTAATGACTGGCAAATACAAAGCATAACTTAAAGACCTATATTAATGCATTTCCATTTGCCTGACAAAGGGGTGTGTGTGTGTGTGTGTGTGAATCATGTGTCTCATAGTCACTCAGATAAGAGTCTTTATCTTGCTGACTTTTTCAAAAGTTGAGTTTCAGTTTTCAAGAAAAAATTATGTAGATTTGTGAGTTATTTCTCTTAAAGTGACTGTATTTCAATAGAAAAGTCATCTTAATATGCCCTTCTTCACTCTTAATACTTTTTATAGGTTGTCTAATAATAGAGTTGTATAAACCTTAAAGTATTTTGGTTTATTTCAAAATATGAATATTCAATAAAACAGCAAATAAATTATTTGATGCCTTTTTGTTTTTCCTATCCCTGTAATTATAGAGAATAACACTCTTGTTAGTTCACCCAGCTAAGCTATTAAGAGCATTTGTCTAAATAAGCTCATCTCCATGGCTTTCATTATACAGATCATAAAATTATTGATAGCGCTCTCCAAATTGTAGGGTGTACTTTTGGGGAATAATATGTTGCATGAAAAACCATAGCTCTATAATGTTTCTGAAAAAACAAATACAAATATATTTTTTATAAAGTATATATTTTGTATTTGATCAGTTTTTGTAGTTATTTGATGGTGTTTTGAGAGGACTATTTTGTCAGGAGAAAGGGGCTATTGTGTCTAGGATAGGCATGTTTCAAATGTTTACATAAAGCCAGAAGAAAATACTTTGAACAAAAATCAAAAGTAAAAAAAGAAGGTAAAAGTGTGTTCCATAATCAGTATTAAAACATAGTCTATTGTTACAGTAAGGAAAACTTGCATGGTTTATCAAAACATGAGTCCTGAGAAGAGCTAGGTTTGACTAAGTCAGTAGAAAGGAACTCTTTGCAGGTGTATGTATGCTGGGCTAATATTTTGTCCTGCTCTGCTGCTTTTCCAGCTAATGAATGCATGTTATACACAAACCTCCTTTATTTTTACCCTCTTCTTCCAACTTGCAAACATAATGGATATGTTGCCTGATATGTGCAGCAAATCAATACACTGAGACACCAAGTTGCAGCAGGAAAAGAGGTTTAGTCATAGAGCCACTGAACAAAGAGACAAGAGGAAATCTCAACTCCATCTCCCTGAAGAGTATGGGGCTAGTGTTTTTAAGGGTTTTGGAGTGGATAAAAGTATAAAGTTATTGACTGGCCAAAGATTACAGGGTGAAGTCATGAGACAGGGAAATAAACTATTCTCATGCTGATTTGGTTCTTCTAGTGTCAACTGTTTTGCTAAAACCTGGGATCTGAAAAACATCTTAAGCAATTCTTACACAAAAGCCTGAATATTCTAATGTTAGATAATCTATCTATAGGAACAATGGGGATACAAATAAATTCTTAAACAAAATTCTTATAACCCTAACATCAGAAATTCTATCTGTAGGAACAATGGGAAAGTAAGTGATCAGTATCTGGTTCTATGTGACTTTCAGCAACAAGGAAGTGGGTTAAAATGCAGCCTGATGATGCTTAAGTATAACTATATTTCTGTCCAGAATTTTTGTGAACCCTGTGAGGATGACTTGAAATTGAGCTATTGACTATTGGGAAATGGGTAACAGAAGAAAAACTGATGTGTGTTGAACATTAAGTCTATTTTATTACATTTAGTGTACTATGCGGAGACTTTCTTCTGTGAGTCTAAGAAATTTTGGATTTCATGTAAAATAGAGAAATAGGTGCATAGCAAAATTTCTACGTATGTATTCAATTCTTTGCCCTTTCTTGTCAAGAGTTTGGCTGGACTTTGTCTCTGGTTTCTGAAAAGTAACCTCCAAAACCTCATAATAAAAAATTTTGTTGGATTTTGTTCCCAGTTGAGTAGTAATTTCTAGATTCTTAGAATTTCCTTAGTGATAGGAATGTCTTTGTTATTCATGGTGTGCTTTCTGAACAATACCTAATAGTTTAGGCAATTAGATGATTCAGGGTGGACTCCTAGATAGTTTATGCTGTTGAGATGAAGTCGGATAAGAACTGTCCATACTAGAAAGCCTAACCACGTGATTAGGGAGTTGAGACTTTGAGCCACATGCTACCAGCTTAACATCTGGGGCAAGTTAGGGCGATAGGGGTTGAGTTCAACAAGGTGACCAATGATTCAATCAGTTATGCTTATGTAATAAAATCCCAATAAAAATCTGAAAACTAAACTCAGGTGAACTTCCTTCGATGGCAATACTCTGCATATTGTCACACTTCCATGTGCCAAATGGGTAATGCATCTCTGGAGACAATAAAAGCTTTGTGTTTAAACCCTTAAAACCTCACTCTCTGCATAGCTCCCTGTACTTTGTTCTGATTTCTATCCTTTTGCAATAGTGTGACCTTAACCATTAAGCATAGTGTTTTATTGAGTTCTCTGTGTTGTTCTAGTGAATTATTGAAACTAAGGGGGTAGTGGGAACCCCTGAATTTGTAGCTGCAGATTATAAGTGAAAATGGCTTGGGGACCCCAAAACTTGCATCTGGTGTCTGAAGTAAGGGCAATGTTCTGAAGTAAAGGCAATTGTTCTCTTAACCTGTAGAGTTTGACCTGATTCTGGATGGTTGGTATCAGAAATTATTGCACGCCATGAACCCAATCTTCACTTCATAATGAAAACTCAAGAATAAGGATATATTCAATAATATAGCAATTTGGATAAAGGCTGTAAAATGGAATAAAATCCATTTAATTTTAAAATATAATTAAAATTATAATATGAAGCATACTTTGTTAGCAGGCTTTAAATTAAGTATAGAAGAAATGGTTTTCATTCCGACATATTCTCCTCCATATATCACTCAGACACTTCATTTAAGTCAAGCCAATTGTCATAGGCTAGCTGTTGATTACTTTTAATGTCTGAGGGACAAATGTGTTTTTCTTTATTAAATCAGAAAGCTGGTCACTTCATAAAGAACGTGTTAGAAAGTGTATGTTAATTTACAGGTGATAGATAATGCATACATCAACATTCCTATTCAACATAGTATTGGAAATTCTGGTCAGAGCAATCAGGCAAGAGAAAGAAACAAAGTGCATCCAAATAGGAAGAGAGGAAGTCAAACAATCCCTGTTTCAAGATGACAGGATCCTATATATTAAAATAAATAAACACTGCATTTTACATTTAAGAAGTGGTAATAGTGCAGCATAAATCTAATGATTGGATTTAAAATTAATAAGCAAATAATGAAGAAATTGATTAGATAGTCTTGGGAGTCTGGTATGGTGAAGGACAGTGAGTCAATGTAATGACCAGTACTTATTGCTTAGTAAATAAACTAGATGGTGAGGTGTAATAAATAGATGCCTCCATCTGCCTTTTTATTGTTATTAAGGCTGAAGCCTTGTGAAACATCCCTGCAGGTTTAATAATAGTGAGTAATGTAAAACTCAGTGGGCTGGTCACTAGCACATGCAAAATGGATGAATTCTAAGAAGACCTTTATAAATAACTCTGGTATAATCACTAGCTGGCTCCTAAATCCATCTTCTCAGTGGATATGAATTGAAAATAATGAAGTGCTCCATATAGTGAGGCAACTTAGTAGATGATGATGGCAGAAAGGAATTGACTGAGCACATAGAGAAACAACAGAATTTGATAAAATGGTACTGAGTGTTAAAGATTAGAATTTAAAATAATAGCAAGATGAATTTGTTCTTGCAATCTGCTGTACAGCATTGTAACAATAGTTAGCAATACTGCATTATACATTTACCATTTTTTTAGGTAAGTATTCTTACAAAACGCACAGATTTTTTTTCCCATGAGGATATGTTTTATATCTCAGGTTATAATCACAGTACATTTAGATTGGCATATCAAAAAACTTACATGGAAAGTCTTTAGCAATTTTCCTTTTTCTAAGTGACATTTGCAACCACATGGAATGATTAATGTTTTCTCTACCTTGAATAGAACACCACTGGTATTACAGGTGGCTTAGTAAATAGGTATAATATTTAGATTCCATGACTGTACACAACCTGTACACAACTTGCTTTTTTTTTCTTTTAAACCAGCTAGATAACCTGACTTTAAGTTTTGGACTTTATTTATTTATTTTTTAAATTTGGTTGTACTCTACTTCTCTAACAGTGCTGGATGGTTGCTTCACATGTGGATTAGGTTCATTTGTGGAGACACCGTTAGAGTTGGAATGGCTTTTAGAGGTTATTAGTTCATATGGTGTCGCCGTGTGGCCATTTTCTCTCCACAGAGACTGACAAGTAGGCAGGTGGAAGTTGTGCTTGATGACACCTAACCAGTGATGCAGGATAAATGATGTTTCCCAGCCTCCATCTCATCCTTTGGTATTTCCATGAAAGCAGATGATTCTCAAGGTCATTTTGGAATTATGAGAAGAAAATATAAGATAATCATAGAGAGCTGGCTGAGTTACCCTGAAAGTGCTTACCATGGGCTATCTTGTTATATTACATTTTTTTTTAAGCAAGCATTCTGCTGCTTTCAAGCTAACATCTTCCTAAATGACATATTCTTTTCTGGTTCATTGTGAATATTCTCAGTGTTTAAAGTGCTTAATATCACATGGATTCTATACCCTGATTATGCTCCAGAGCCACAGTCGTCATTAATTTCTCTCATTAAACATGATACCCTAAATTGAAGATTATACCCTGTTCAGGACTCTGACCAGCACTGCTTGAGAATACTTTTCTATTTTTGACAGTGATTTTAAAAATTACATTAGCATTCTAACAGACTCCTCAAGCTGTTTGCTCTGATGTGGTTATATCATAAACATAAATAGTAACACATCAGGTCACCGTTATGCGATCCACTATGAGATCAATATTTGCCATTCTATATGTTGTTTAAAATAAGTGCATAGCACGTGAAAGCATTCTCTCTGAAAAAATTAAACACTATATTGGTAAAGTGAGTAAAAAGAAAGAGTTATTTCATCCCATCACTCCAACGCACATCCTTCTCAAGAAGTAACAATTTATAGAAAATGATTCTAGACTTTTTTCAATGCATTTGTTTCTATTATGTGTTGTTTCACACACTGTATATATTTTTGGAAATTCGCTATTTTTCACTTACAACATATATTGACAAACTTTCAATGTCATTGACTGATGTAGACACATAGACTTTCAATGTCACTGATAGATATAGACATATTTTTTATTATTGCATAGTACTACCTCATTATTGATGGACATTTCAATGTTATCTTGTTTTTCCTATTACAATGAAACATTGATTAATGTATTCATTTTCTTCATGTATGTGGGTTAATATTGTTTATAATAGATACAAGAAATACAAGAAGAAGAAACATAATAGGGTCAAAGAACATGTGTTTTAAATTTGCATATTGTATCAGCCATTGCTCAATCAGGAAAATGAAGCCACCGCAAGCATTATGGAATAAGGCAGTTTAACATAGCCTATTCGAATGATTTTATAGACAATCAGCATTTGTTTTCCAGGAAGATGAATTTTGTTGGCAGAGTATAAAGTTGATTTTATGGAGACTATATATTGGAATAATTTAAGGTTTTTGAAAAACACACCTAGGAGTTATTTGTTAAAAATGGTAGAATCATTAAGATAAGTCAGATATATCACAATGGCTAGTAGTACTTAGTGAATTCTTATAATTTTATGATACCTCAGTATCCACTTTGAATGTGAGTTTACCTTTCTCATACCAGATATAGGGCTCAGTCACCCTTGACACAGCTTCTAGTTCTATACCACAAGCAAATGGCTCATGCAAATGGTCAGAGATAAAACCTCAGAGGCATCACTGTTGCCTGGCAGACTAGGCTTCTGGCCTTCTCACTGCTTCCTTTAAATGGACCATTCAGCATTTGCCTGTTTGTGAACTAGAAGTGACCCACACCATATTTCCTTACATGTACTACTAGATGCCACATGCTCATCTCTCTTTCTCTGCCTGACTATCCATTCTGACTTCACATGACCCAGGGATAAAGAACTGCACTCATTTCACCCTTCCTGCCCAGATCTACAGGTAAAAATCTTTGAACTTGTTTACTATTGTGGTACTATATGACATTTGTGCCTTCCATCTCAGTGACTAGGGGTTGCCCCAGGCCAAGATGTTCACTCAGGATGCCAGAGAGAACAGCAGATTGGGCTTGCAATGCCAGAGAAATGGTCAGGCATGTGTAAACTGGACATGGGTCAGATAGGAGCTACAAGGGCATCTGAAAGTATAATCAAGTTTTCCATATGAGGGGCCCTGGATCACAGGTCAGACAACTAATCAGGCATTAGGCTATCTGCCAGGTGAATGGAGTATCTATCCAGTGAAAGGCACACCAAAAAAAAACACCCACATCTAGCTCCCCTTCATTTTTGGATTGCTAGCTGATCTGGTACTAGAACCACAAATTATCTGGGGTCTCTCAAAAAATAATGGCTAGAACATTGATTTTGAATAATGGATTAGGTAAAAATATATCAGGAGGATAGATCATGAGCAAAGGCACAGAGCCTGGAATTCATGGGCCTTACTGGGAAGTAAAAAGTGTTTTAGTTTGGATGGAACACTGGCCATATTAAAGGAAATAATGAAATATAAAGCTGAAAATGAGATCCTATTATGAGGAATGAGGTAGAAAGTTAGTTCCATTCTTAGGCATTAATAATAGAACTGGGGAAAGGATAGTAGTAATGAAAATGAAATGGCTCTAGCTAATTTAAGATGGCAAAGATACAGTCTACAAAATTCAACATGTGAAAGGAGTTAGAGAGTGAAGGAGGAGTCACAAGTTCTGCTCCTGATGTAAATTTGCCATAGCCAATAGTGGGTTAGCCCCTAAGTGAACATCTTAAAACCTTATAAACTATCGCCTTCTGTTTGTAAGTCTGCAGGCACTATTAAAATAGTTGAGTGGAAATCAAATGAGAAATAACGGTTAAGAACTTTATCTGTTGTCCAGACATCTGTACCCTCAGCAAGCTGTCAAAAGAAATGCTGCCTTGGAAGCCAAAGTCACCCAGGGGGCTAATCAGCTTAAACACATGACAAAAGTCAGACAATTCCAAAGTGCTAACAATGTTAACTAACAGTGCCTCCTGCCAAGGAGCTGCGTATCACTGCCAAAATAAAAAGAATGGTTCCCTCTGCCGAGCTTTTGCTTTTTTTTTTTTTCCTTTTTCAACTATACTTAGAGAAGATAGTATTAGAGAGGAACTTGAGAACACTCCATCTGGTGAGAGAGCTGAGTTCACAAAGTTTGGCTAGTTGGGATGCCAAGGAAAGATAGTTCAAAAGCAAATCTATGAGTGTTTGGGAAAATGAAGCTTCTTCAAAAATCTTTTCTCAACCCCAGGTCATTTTTTTGCTTGCCTTCCTTTCCAGTTCTGGCACTGTGAGGAATTAATGACTGTTCAAAATTCTTTAAGAATCACTCTCTTCTTTCTGACTTGATTTCTCTGATGTTCATGTTAAAAGCTCCTAAAGGTCTTGTGTGGCTTCACTTTACTGCCTCATCTTTCTCCATCAGGTTTTAATGTAAAACTGGTAAAAAGCAAAGATGAATTAAAATGTGCATGAGTCATTACTGTGGAGCTATTATGCCTCTGTCTTCTTGTCACTCTGTTCATTGGTGTCACCGGTTACATTTGACTTCATTTCCTACACTTCTCAGTTGACAGGAACAATGAAGCCATGACATTGTAATCTTGATTTTTCTGAATATGACATTTTGTGTTAGTAACTTTATTAGTTACTCTTTTTGCAGCACTTCATATTCGAGGTATCTGTGTGGCTCATCTTATATCTTTATTCTTCTATAAACTTTCAATTTGCCCTGTTAATAATTAAAAATGTGGGTTTGTGAGATCTTCCTGTCCTTTTTATTTAAAATTACTTTGAGCTTAGTCTCTGTTCATTTTTGCATAGATTTATAGATCAAGTTTCCAATTTGCATTTCAAATGTATATGGGTTTCTCAGGTTGCTAATAGAATATAGTCAGTAGTGGTATCGTGGGTGCATTTTAGCCTTATTAGCACTATTCGCTCACCTTTTCTCCTCTATATCTTAAAGTATTTATGTAACACCTACTATGTGCCACTGTTCAAGGCACTACAGATTTAATAGCAAACAAAATACACAAAATCTTTTCTCTCACGGATCTCAGTTATTGTGGAGAGAGATACATAATAAGTGAAATCCAGTATGTCAGATAGTTTTAAGGACTTCGGAAAGGGTACAGTGAGTGCCAAGAAAAGTCATAGGTGGGTTATAATTTAAACAGAGGGTCAGAGAAGGTCTCATGGAGAAAGTCATATTTGAGCAAAAGCCTCAAAAAGTTGAAATATCAAATCATGTGATCATAAGGAGGGAGCAGCAAATTCAACCTGAGGAGGGACAGTGTTCTCTGGACAACAAAGAGGCTACTATTCCTCTGTGGAGTGAAGGAGTGGGGAGGTAGAAGATGAGATTAGACAGTGTAGGAGGTGTCTGCAGCCTGCACAAAGCTTTGTATGACATTGTAAGGACTTTGGTTTTTACTCTGAAGAAGAAGTAAGAGTATTTGAACCAAAGGAGTGACATGATCAGACTTATGTGTGAAGGGATCATTCTGGCTTCTGGTTGCCAATAACCACACATGTGCAACAGCGAAGGCAGGAGGTCAATTAGGAGGTCTCTAGTCTCTTTCTAACATGTGATCTCAGTTCACAAAATTAGTCTGGCTCTAATATTTTTGGAAATGTCATGAAATTTAAGTGTATATTTTATTTGTAAAGGGGTATTGCACAACAGCTTAGCACTACAGAATGGAATCTGAGAGCCAGTGATTGGATCATATTTCTATCCATGAGCTGTACTTTTTTGTTTTGGGCAAGTTATCTAACTTCCCTCAGCTTGGACTCCTCTGTCTGAAAAACTGGGCTAGTAAGGTTGCCTATCTTAAGAATACATTATGAAGATTAAATGAGATAATATATGTAAAGTCCTTTGTATGGTTCCTGGCAAACTATAAACACTTATTAAATATTGGCCATTATTATTGCTTGTTGCTTTTATTATTACATTTTTATATCATTTATGAAAGAATGTTACATTGGAATTGTCAGTATAATATTACACTTTTGCTAAAATGCTAAACATTGAAAAGGAAGTCATGGCTTCAAAATTTAGTCAGTTATGTAAGCAGCACTTTTACCTTAAAGAATATTGAAGAACACAAATGATCTCTTTAGCTGGAAGTTTTAAGGGCAGGATAAATTCTTACCTGCCAGTTGGTGGCCATTGAATATTTTTACTGTTCTGATTCTGCTTAAAAACAGACTAACATACCAGATTAGCCCTACAAGACAACTTTACTTTCTTACTGAGGGTGAATAATAACCCTCAAGTGCCACACAATAGGTCAGTTTTACTCATTTAGCCCTCTGCCTAGCCACAACAGGAATACATGAGAAAAAAAAAATACGATTAGCAAGGAAATGTGTTTGTATTTATTAACACAGCTGTCTTAGTCCATTTGGGCTGCTATAACAAAATACCAAAAACTGGGTAGCTTATAAATAACAGAAATTTATTTCTCACAGCTCTGGAGGCTGGGAACTCCAAAATCAAGGCCCTGGCAGATTCTACTTTCTGCCATGTGAGGACGAAGAATTTCAAAGCAGTCTCTTGGAAGCAGAGAACAGCCCTCAGCAGTTGCCAGCACCTTGATCTTGGACTTCTCAGCCTTCAGAACTATGAGAAATAAATTCCTGTTCTTTATAAATGACATAGTTTGTGGTATGTGAGGTTACAGTAGCACAGAAAGACTAAGACATGGGCTTGCTTAGGTTAGAGTCTTGACAGAAAGATCAGGCATGAAAATTTTAATCTTGGAATATTTTGGAGAATGATAATTTTATATACTTTACTACACTGTTTTAGAATATGTAGCTTAAGTTTAAGTGTGAAAAATGTATTTAGGTTAGGTAGAATTGCTGATTCAATGCAGAGGTTGGGTCAGAAAGGAGCATGCATGAGTGGAGGTGATGTTTGGGCCTGCATGTTGCAGTGGTGACCATACAGAATGGGATTACGAACATTGATTTTACTGTCAAGCACACTCGGCTCAGGGTGCTGCTCAGCCTTTACCAGCAGTTTGACCTTGAGCAATTGTCTTCATTTTTCTAAGCTGGAGATAAAGGGGAGTAAACACTGTTACTTCATATATTTAGTAGGGATTAAATGAAATAACACATTTTATAGTCTTAGAACAATATCTGGCACATGGTAGGTGCTGAATAAACGTCAGGTTGTGGTGCCATTATCACTATTACTATCGGTGAGTAAAAATTTGTAAATCCTACAGGAGCAATACAATTTTATTGGGAGACTCATCTGAGAGGAAAAGAAATCTGAATACTTTATACGAAGTCCACTAAATACTGGGGCACTTCAGTAGGAAATTTCAGGGAACAAAACTTATTTTGAGCCTTCCTAGTTTCTCAGGTAGCTTTTACTTTCTCCATGGATTGATCTAACAACACAGGTTGCTATTTTCAAATTTAGTTAAAAGTGCATTCTGATGTTTGAACTTGATATGCAATTTCCAAAATATCCAAGTTATAATACTCTATATACTGCATTGATTATATAAACAGTATTTTATGAATTATGCCTTTTTTTTTTTTTTCTGGGAATACAAAGAGGAGTTAGGCCCTCTGATTACAAGGGGTTTAGTATCCAGATGAAAGGAAGATATAAACAAAGATCTACCTCAGTGATATTAGGTGTTAAGAGGCATATAAGGTTAAGAGATATAAGGTGGAAGTCCATAGGCCATGGACTTCCGGACTATGGAGAGGATACACCAACTAACTTTTCTTGGGCAAATCAGAAACAGAATTACAAAATAATTACTTTGTATTGTAAATTTGCATTTCATTATTTAGGCAAGCACAGCCAAGAGAAGCGTTTTCTGAAAGATAACAAAAATGCTGTGTGCGTTTTAAAAACTATTTAAAATAACCATAGTGACAGTATCGTGGGGAGAGAGGAATTCTAACAAACATATTATTAGAAAAAAGTAAAAAAGAAAGTGACGCTAGTTTTAAACTCACATCCTGAATATGCATTTTGCTATAACTTAATATATTACCTGGGAATAAATTACCTCATTTCTATGAATTTAGTCTCTTAGCTGTATTTTGGAATAGTTTTCTGCCTAATTTAAAGATCCTGGCTGAAAGGTTCAAATTGAATACATGTTATATTAGTCATGATGACAACGTAACTCTAACATCTCTGTGCTATGTATCTGGCGCAGGTGAGTGGAGGCTCTGCTCCACATAGTCATTCAGGAATCAAACTGACAGTGGTTATTTCATCTTTCAGACAAACTTTTTGGTGGATGTTGCAGGCAGCTTCTAAGGTAGTACACTAGAAAATTCATTGCCTGGACTGGGTGCAGTGGCTCACGCCTGTAATCCCAGCACTTTGGGAGGCCAAAGTGGGCGGATCACGAGGTCAGGAGATAGAGATCATCCTGGCTCACACGGTGAAATTCCGGTGAAACCCCATCTCTACTAAAAATACAAAAAATTAGCCGGACGTAGTGGTGGGCGCCTGTAGTCCCAGCTACTCGGGAAGCTGAGGCAGGAGAATGGCGTGAACCCGGGAGGTGAAGCTCTTAGTGAGCCGAGATCGCGCCACTGCACTCCAGCCTGGGCCAAAGTGTGAGACTCCGTCTCAAAAAAAAAAAAAAAGAAAAGTAAAAAAAAAGGAATTCATTGCCTGGTACTCATTGCCTGGTACTCATGGCCTTAGCAATTCCCTTCCCACAATTAACTTGCCTTTAACCTATAGACTACAACATTGAAGGCCATGTTTGTTCTTGGGTTACAAAATGCTATGACTTCAGTCTTATTGACCGACTTCCTCCCTTATTCCTTCCTTCACCTCCCTTTGGTGAAGGAAGCCGTTATGTTGATTGATGTGACAAGAAACTGACGGTGGCCTCTAGCTAATGGCGGACAAGGATGTGAAACTCTCTGTGCAACAACCCTGAAGAAGCTGAACCTAGCCAACAACAATGTAAGTTTATAAGAAGTAAATCCATCACCAGTTAAACTTTTAGATGAGATGCCAGCCCCATGGGACACCTTTATTGCAGCCTTTTGAAAGGCTCTGAAGTAGAGGACCCAGTTTCAGGGGGATTAATCACCTACAGAACCTGGGTGATAATGCGTGTTATTTTAAGTTGCTAAATTTTGGGATAATTTTTAATGTAAAAATAGGTAACCAGTATAGAAAGGGAAAACATTCCTGAAATATTAAGTTCCACATCTTAAATGCTTCCATCTGGAAATGTCAAAGGCTATGTCTGCTGAAAGCCCTTTTTTCAGAACTCGTCTCAAAAGCCCATCTAAATGCAAGAAGACTAGGACATGCAGGAAAACCTGTATACTGTCTGGTGTTCAATGTTTTCTCTGACACAGATGCATAAAGAAAGCACCATATACATTGAATTTTTAATGCACGTATTCTTGGCCTAATACTAACTCCACATGTAACCATCCAGGTAACAACTTGTTGCAATCACTGGCCAATGATTTTTTATCTAATCTATTTTCAGCAACATCATAAAGTTAATCCAGTCTAATGAATGTTGTTATCTGCATATGATATTTAAAATATTTTCATATTAACACACTATCATCTAAATTTTATTCTCCCATAACTACTTTATTTATGCAGTATTTATGTAGTATTATTTTTACCGATTTTATCAATGTCGAACAAGCCTGGAGGGGTTCAAGAGTCTGCTCAGATCACAGAGCAAGATAGTGGCAACATTGGATCTTAAGTTTAAGCCATCTTTCTCAAAATCCTGTGTTTTTTGATTTGTGAAGAATATATTTTGCTGGTCACTCTTTTTTAGTGTTAGATTACATAGCAAGTTCTTCCAAACAGTATGTATGCTAACCAAAGAAAGCCATGCTGCTGAATATTAAAACTGCTAACTTGGATGTGTGGTGTAACAGATGCTCTAAAATGATGGCTATTATGACTGCAATCTTTAGTCAAATGTACAGCTTTAACAGTAGCAGGGTTGCAGTCATCTATGCCTTAAAATCAGAATTAATAAAATAATATTTCCATATAAAGAAGACTTATGTCTACAGTGCTTGCAAGGAGAACTCTTGGACTTTGTTCCTAGACCAGAATCTACCTTGCTGTGAGACCTTTGGCTCCACACTTGATTGACTTGTACCTCAGTCAATCCAGATGGAAAAATGGGGAAAAAGCCAGAACTCACTGAAAACCAGATGCTGCATCTGAGCTGTGATTTCCTAAGTAAATGAATTACAAAACATTGTTCAAGAGTGTATGCATTTGAAATATTCTGGTAAGATAATTTTGTCTCACATAAAAACATATACAACTTGTAAATTATACATGCTCATGTTTTGTTCTTAAGGACAATTGTAACTCATAGAAATATAATAAATTTTTTTGTTGGACTCTCTAGTGACACGAACATTGTTTAACATTCATTTTTTGCGGGGAGAAGATGGGGGTAATTTTGTACTGCTAGAATCTGCTTTGTGGGTATATTTGGCATGTGTTAATATAGATATAAGTATATACATAAATACATAATGATACTTAACTAATACATTATGTGCTATAAATTATTAAAACATATATTTTTGAACAAGGAAAATAAGCAAATAAAGCTCATAGAAAAGGGTAACCTATTATTTTCCGTGGTACCACTTTAAGAAAATTTTGCACTTACATATCACACAGATGACAAGAACAAACACAGTTCCCAGGAAGAAAAGTCTACAATCAGTGTGGGACAGTAAAAATTAATTGTTCTTTATTTTTTTCATACCTACACTGGAAACATTGGAATGCCAAGTAAATGGAAGTAGAGAAAAATAATTGATGACACTGGAAATCCAAATCACAGGCATTACAAGATGGTTTTTGCCTAAGAGTCAATCAACATGCAGACTTTCCGAGTGGCACATTGAGGGACCTTTTATTCGATATGATTATTCTTTTATATATAAGGGTCAGCATTCCCATGGGAACACCATGGGTCTCTGTCTGTCTAAGGTGACAGAACCAGATAGGGATACAGAGTGAGGATTAACATTGGAAACTTGCAGTTATTTCAGGGCCAAGAAGCTCTACAAATAAAGTTCTGCTAGTTTTAACAAATAGTGCAACTCAACTATCTCCTTCTTTTTTATATTTTCCAGTAACAGCTTAAGAAGAACATTTGGGTTGAACAACATTTTTAAGGTTGTGTATTCCTAAGTTACCAATTAACCTTATAAGACAACTGGTTGGGCTAAACAGTGACTTTTAGACATTTAAAATTTAGAGAAAAACATTAAAATGCTGTAATAGGGGACTGATGAAGTGTTGACTATGTTTTATTTTGCTATAAAAGAATATTTTAAAGCTTCCCACAGCAAAGCAACCGCTACTTTTATCACTTTACTTATTTTTTTAAATTAATTTTTTTTTTTTTTTTGAGACAGAATCTAGCTCTGTCGCCAGGCTGGAGTGCAGTGACACAATCTCAGCTCACTGCAACATCCGCCTCCCAGGTTCAAGTGATTCTCCTGCCTCAGACTCCCAAGTAGTTGTAATTACAGACACACAGCACCACGCCCAGCTAATTTTTGTATTTTTGTTAGAGACGGGGTTTCACCATGTTGGCCGGGAGGGTCTCAAACTCCTGACCTCGTGATCCACCCACCTCGGCCTCCCAAAGTGCTGGGATTATAGGCTTGAGCCACCATGCCCAGCCTATCACTTCACTTCTATCACCTTATCTGTTATGCTTATTTTTCTCATTTTTCTTTTGACTGGTTAGAACTTTTAATGAATGTATATTAGTATGTATAGCAGTACGTATTTGGAAATTAGTAATAAACAGATTTGGTGATTGTTTACAGCACATTTCCATACCTTTTAATATAAGAATGATTTGATTTCAGCTCATTTGAAGAAAGGACACTTAGTAGAAAAGGTCTGACAGTAAAATTACAAAGTGGACAAAAACAGTTACAGAATCCCCAGCTTGAATTACATGATTTTAGCTGAGATTGTTTAAGGGGAACAGCAGGAGATAAATTTCTGCTCAAAGCGGCCAGCTATTTGGGCTGAGAGTTCCAATGTATGCAGTTACGGAGATGGGAATCTGGTGGTGGCTCAGAAAAATTTCAAGAATTCCTAAAAGTTCACAGTTTACTAGTTGAGAGTAATATGATACAGAAATTTTTAAGTCACCAGAACACAATTTCATTAAAGTTTCCATTCTTCCATTATGGGAAGAACCATACTACTCCAAGCCACAGTTGTTCATTTTGCATCTATTCTGTTCTACATGTAATTTATAGTCTACATGGAGATAAGTTTTGAAAGTGAAAATCTGATCATTTACTTGCTTCTCATAGGGTAAATTCATTCTGTTAACATGGCTTACAAAACAGTTTGGTCTCCTACTATCTTCTCCATTCTCATCTGTGAGTAAATTCACCTTGCCTCTTTTCTTTTCAACCTTTCTGACTTCTCCATCTTTCATAATTTCCCTTAGCTTTCCTTTCTTAGGGTGTCTGTACTGGATGTTTTCTTCTACCAGAAATATTTCATTCTCTTCTTGTACAAGCTGAAGATTTCTCCTTGCCTCATTGAGAAAGTCAATCTCTTTTCGCAAAATCTTTCATTTTAATGCTTAGAAATGCTTGCCATAGATGTAATTTGGCATGCATTTGCATGATTACTTAATTCATTTGATATCTCTAGACAGAATTCCCTTTGAAATCCTACTCTAGATTCTAAACTCTGTGAGAACTGTGTCTCTACTGCCTATTGAATGCCCTTCTATTATATTGGTTGAAAAATGAATGAATGAATAGAAGTATGTTTGAAAAAATGGAAATGAGATTATAGAATAGTCATTATATAGGTGAGTCAGTAAGCATGAGATTTAGGAAGAACCTCATTAAAATAACTAACTTTTGGCTGGGTAAGGTGGTTCACACTTGTAATCCCAGCACTTTGGGAGGCTGAGGCTGGCGGATCATGAGGTCAGGAGTTAAAGACCAGCCTGGCCAACATGGTGAAATCCTGTCTCTACTAAAAGTACAAAAATTAGCTGGGCATGGTGGTGCATGCCTGTAATCACAGCTACTTGGGAGGCTGAGGCAGGATAATTGCTTGAACTGGGAGTCAGGAGGCGGAGGTTGCAGTGAGCCGAGATCATGCCACTGCACTTCAGACTGAGCTACAGAGCAAGACTCCATCTCCAAAATAAATAAATAAATAAATAAATAGCTAGTTTTCAGTTGATGTGTAATTAATTAGATAGCACAGAAGAGAGGAAAGTAAATTGTTTCCTTATCAGTTAAATCTACAGTGTTAGGGCGCATCACCTGCTTTAAGAAAGATAAAAAACACTTTCTCTCCCTTCAAGTGCTTCATGTAGGTGTAATGACAATTTTACAGTCCATTTTCATCTTTACAGAATGTGTCATATAGTTGAAATAGAAAATGCTTCATGTTTGGTGTTCTGTCTTGTGGAAATTGTATTTCCTATTTTATGATTACATCTAAAGCACAAATGACGATTCAGACATGTCATTGTGCAATATATATAAGATACATTTTTCTCAATGAAAAGCATATTTTGTTGCTTGAATAAATACACCCCTCCCTTTCTAGGTCAAGTGAGATATTGTTTTCTTTTGTTACAGAGATCAGAGGCACTGATTTTCTTCCTATCTTTGCCTTATATCATAAAGCAAAAATAATCTCACTACAAAAAATAATAATTTTGTAGGTGATGGATATATTTAGCTTGATTTAGTCTTTCAACAATGTATACACACTTCAAAACATTATACCCCCAAAATATTGTCTTTTTTTTGTCATAAGCAAACACAACAGCCTGAATAAATTATAAAGCAAAGAGTTTTATTTGGCACATGATTCTGGAGGATGGGAAGTTCAAGATCTCGGGGCTACATCTGGTGAGGGCCTTTATTTCCCGTATCATAACATGGTGGAAAACATCACAGGATGAGGAAGGGCGACAGAGGGTGAGAGTGTGTGAAACACACACAAAATTTGTGCTAAACTTATTCTGTTCATAACTAAATCAATTGCAATACCTAAGTTACTCCCACAATAATGGCCTTAATCCATTTATGAGGGCAATGTCCCCATGATTTAATCCCTTCTTAAAGTTCCCACCTTTCTATACAATGGCAGTTAAATTTCAAAATGAGTTTTGGAGGGGACATTCAAACCATAGCAGATATATACAATTATTACTTGTCAACTAAAACTAAAACTAAAATTAAAAATAATGTTGTCAGTTTTAACCAGAGTTCTGCTTCCCATAGAGAGAGGGGAGTTGTTTGGAGGAATCATTTATCTTGACTTATGTTCTCCTAAATTCCTGTGGCAAACCTAATCTGAAATATGCATGAATATTAGATTTACTGAATAAATATTCAGTCCTGAATAATGATTTTTTTTCTTGTCTTTTCAATAAGAATATTGGAAAGGCTCCTGGGATTCTCATAGCCATAGTGCAGCTCAGTTTTATTTTTCAGAGGATGCATTTTATTTGTCTCAGAACATCTCTGTTTGGTATTGCTAACTGCAGAACAAAATAGCCAGCTGCCCTGCCCCAAGAAGTCTCCCTCATGAATAAGCCCCATACTTATGGACTTCTACTTTGTACTTGAAATTCACACAAGTAGCCATTAAATAAATTCCTAGGTGCTGAGTCTGTTCTGCAGACTCTGGCTGAGTGACAGATGAAGTAAGCATGCTGACACAGGTATTTTGCCTGACAGTGCAGCTATGGGACCACACGGCTCTGCACTACCATTGAGAGTCTGGCAACCGCTGAGAGAGTGCAGCCCTGATAAGCTGGCAATGCTAGCATTTATTTAGTACAGATTTAGTGACAAAGGCTTAGAGCAAACACAATTTGTGGGTAATAAACATTGTTGATCCCCTGAGTAGAGAGCAGTACTCTGCGTGAATGATCATAGGTTGGTTTCTGGAGACGGGAGTAAACAAATTAATCTAGATAAGTTCCTTTACATTCCCTTGTCAGCTAACCCTTGCTCTTAAGATAATTTAACTGCCTTCAGCTAAATCCTCTTTTGAAGCGTTTGCAAAACCTTTTGGCCTTCTAAGAAGGTTTGCATCTTTCCCTATAATTTTTATAACTTTTCCCACCACTCTGATCCATCTCCAACATCTAGGTCTTGTAGTTAGTCCAACTCTACTAATAGTCAGTGAACATTTCATGATGGTTAATGATGGAGAGAGAAACATGGTATGCTGGTAAGAACGCCAAATAGGCTCTTGGAAAACATGGATTATAGTTTTGGGTTGAGAAAGATACTCAGATAACATACTTATCACTGTTCTAAATGCAAAGTAAGCAATAAAATATCAGTACTGTTATAATTGGGTCACTTGTCTGCAAAATGATATATTTTATCTCACTAACTAAAATGCTGTAAGTCTTTTCAGTAAATCTAGAAGCCTGTGGGAAATAAGTGGACAGGGTTAAGTACTGATAACTAGAGAACGTGTAACTTATTATAACATGATAAACAAGGTGAAACATTCTTCAGTCACTTCAAGGTGATTTTGAAAATCAATACCATAATAAGAAAATAAATTATTTTGCTCATAGACAAGTTTTTAGGTGATATAAGTTGACCTATATATGACTAAATTTTAGAATAGGAGTGATATGAAAAACATTTAGTAACTCTATACAGACAATCACAAGTTATACACAGTGATTCTTTGATCACGCAATCATTTTTGAAGCCATCTCAACTGGGAATATGTAGTTACCATGAGACACTCTCTTTGCCTTTGGTGTTTGAGTCACAGTGGTCTTCTTTAAGTTCCTCAAAGGGCTATTGTTCCTTCAATGCCTTCGTACAGGCTAATATCCCCTGCCAGGAAAATCATTTGTCTACAATCATTCTCCCTACCTAATTAAATCTTGCTCACCTTTCAAATCTTAGCAAAAGTGTCACTTCCCTTAGAAAGCCTTTGTAGGTTATCTCAGACAAGATCAGGTCCACTTATTCTAGGCTTATAGCTTCTTATAATTTTCCTTCATGATGATTATCTTTAAGTTATTCATCTGATGTTCATTTTATCACAGCCAGTTTTCCACTCCTCAGTGAGAGAAAGCAAGCTCTAGGAAGGCAGTGTCCCTGACTGTTGGGCTCACCTGCTTATCCCATACGCCTAGCATACAGTTCCTGGCAGATCATCAGCATTGAATACTGTTTGTTGGATAACTGTATAAATGAATTTCAGAATCCAAGCTATGGTATCTGAATGCCTTAATATGCTATTGTTTTGTTATAACTGTACTCCGTCACATTGTACTTATGTATTTTAATTGACTAACTGAAGAATAACTAAGTGAAGTCAAAGGCCATGACTATTCCACAAACCTAGTAGAAACTCTGTAGGAGTTCAACAGTGGCTTTCTATGTGATGTCTATTGTTGCCAACTCATGTTTACTTTTGTGTTTTTTCAAAGCCTTCTCTTATGCTTAGAATATGTATGAAATGTAGTAAAATTGATTTTTGGGGGTTACAAGTGAGGCTCTGATATTCACAGAGATTTGCTGACCTTGCCAGATAAATTAACAAGGTGCAGGAACAGATGTAGGAAGACGATTCAGATCTCCAGTATTAGTTCACATTTCTGATTTATGCAGTGCTCAGGAAAGAGAAAACCACTTGTCAGAGCCCTACCAGTGTGTTCTTGGCCAGGACTGGAGCAAGTTCAAAATGCAACGTCTTACATCAGAGAAATGAAAGAGGAGGCAATTCAGAGAAGGAGGTCCCAGGGGCTCCCCATATGGAAGTGCCAATCTAAATATGAAGCAAAGATCCAGGTTAAGATCATAAACTAGAAATGAAATAGCAAGTTCAAGGGCCAGAAGGCTTGATTAACCGGGGTGCCAAATTGGCAGGTCAGGCAAGAAGAGACAGAAGTGAGGAAATAAGGGCTCTAAGTACAGCCAATAGGGAAAAGGCAGGCATGGGTAGGTTTTGGAAAGTTTTTAAGTTTAAATTTTGATTTTGTTTATTTCCTGTGGGGTCATAGCTATTGAATTATCCTAGTTCTAGACCTTCCTCACGCCTATGCTCCCAGCTATGTGCTAGAGCCGATTTTCTATGTTATGTTGGATAGTCATTGGAAAAGAAGTTCAATCACACAGATAATTCCTAATTTCTACAGGATTTACCAGTTCCTTTTTTCAGGCGTGAACTGGATATAGAATTACAGTTTGGATTTATTACCTAGTGATCTTAGAAAAAGAAATCGTACAAGTTAATTATAAACATGTTTTAAATTTTGTAGTGAATAGTGAAGTAGATCAATTATCATAGAATCAGAATCTTAGTCATCTTTGTGAAGTTAACATTCCTCTAGACTTTTTAAGTGTCTAATGTATGCTATCGTTTAATGGATCCCTCATGTATTCATCCTCAGCTTCAATACTTATCCACATTCTGTCATTCTTGCTTTGTTTAATAGTTTCATTAGTACTGTCTTTCAAACATTGAGATGTTTGCTGTGCCAATGCTAAATGTGCAGTGGTGAGGCCATGTCAAAGTGGGACTTCTTTGTATATTGTTCAGAATACTCCAGAAGGGTTTACTGAAATGAGCACATTACCTCTTAGATGAAAGCAGAATTAAAGGATTTTCTTCAAAAGAAAGAGCCTCTGACATATTGAATCTTGCCCTTTTAAAATGTGTGATGCCAGGGACAGAAAACCAAGGACGTTACTTTGGTGAAGCAATATCTTTCTAAGAAATACCACTTCTATACTTTATTTATTTATTTATTTATTTATTTATTTATTTATTTATTGAGACTGAGTCTCGCTCTGTCACCCAGGCTGGAGCCTGGAGCGCAGTGGCGCCATCTTGGCTCACTGCAAGCTCTGTCTCCCAAGTTCATGCCATTCTCCTGCCTCAACCTCCCGAGTAGCTGGGACTACAGGCATGTGCCACCACGCCCTGCTAATTTTTTTTTTGTATTTTTAGTAGAGACAGGGTTTCACCGTGTTAGCTGGGATGGTCTCGATCTCCTGACCTCGTGATCCGCCTTCCTCGGCCTCCCAAAGTGCTGGTGGGATTACAGGCGTGAGCCACCGCACCCGGCCCACTTCTATACATTTAAAATAATAAAACAATATGAAGCATACCTGTTCCTAAGAATTAGGAAAGCTAAATACAAAATACAAAGCACAGACAAAAATGCTTTTTTGTGTGTATGGAGGAAAAATGTTCTCTCTTTCTCTCTCTCTTTAGGACGAATCTGCACTGAGTCCTCTAGGACATCACAATGTGTCAGAATAATTTTTATGTCTTTTAATGTTTAATGTCACCTTTTTTTTTTCCTTTGTACCTCTGCCAGTAAACCCAGGTACATAGCAGGTGTTTTGTAAGTGTCAGTTGAATTAATTTAATTTGTTTCCTTGAACTAATTTTTTTCTTTCTCAATTGATTATCCCAAAGTTACCAGCCTCCTCACTACCCTATTCTGTTTTAGAATAATAGCCACTGCGATAACGTGCAGTTACATTCCCTGCCATATATAACATGATGATGTTGCTGGTGATGCTGATGATGATAATGGCATCATCCCTTGCCCCTTGATTTGGTTTTTAAATGAAATACAGTCAATGAGAAAGTATCCTTGGCATTGTCTTTGAATAATTCCTCTCCATGCATGTAAAAACTCTGTCATGCTGCTTTGTATAACTTTACTACCTTTTAGAAGTCATGTTGAGATCTGTCATTGTGGAACACGTTGAAGCCCTGTGGGAAAGGGAGATGTTTTAATAGTTTCTACTAAAAATGACATTTTTCTCTTAAAAGTCTCCATTGTGATTGTGACTCTGACAAAAAAGGAGGATTATTTCTATTCTTGTTCTCTTTAATGAGTTGCAGGTAGAATAACTTATGGACACTGGAACATGGGAATTAAGTTCTTTTTTCTTTTAAATCAATCTGTTGTCAGAGAAGAGATGGATATTTGGTGAATTTGAAACAAAAACGTCTCATTTATAATTGATCTGATACAACTCTCAGCATGCTTAGTGTGAAACTCATATTATCTTCCACTTCCAAGGACAAAGACTCACTTGTTAAAATTATGTTATTGGTAGAAAAATTTTAAAACACCTATAGCAATGTACAGCAATGGGTGGCAAAATGTATGATGGAGCATTTTAAAAGATGCTAGAAAGATAAATGAGTATTTGTAGGTAACTACAAGTGCTGATTCTCTAACTACAAGTATTCACTGAACTTCATGAAGGCAATAATTACTTCTTTTTGGAATTATAATGACAAAATGTATTTGTAAAGTTGTTATTACCTAGATCTCCAGGAAGCACAAGTTATAAACTTCTATAAATTAAGCCTTCTGAGATTTTAAAGATATTTATAAAAGATTCTGTATAGGAAACATTGAACCTATTTCTGAAAGCCGGGAGTTTTAGTGCACTTTATGTTAGAGTATTCTTAAAAAAAAAGAAAAGCAAGAAAGATTTTTCCTCTCACTTTTTCTTCATTCCGTTCTGTAGATGTCACTGTAGCATAGGGAAAAGGAAGAGGACTTCTTTTGTTTTGAAAATATATGACTTCTACATGAAAATGAAAGAAAGAGGTGATTTGATTTATTATGCCAGGGTTGTCATATCAACAATATAGTTTCCAAGCAACTAGAAGAAGAAATTATTTTATAAATTTATTTGCTTAGACTCATAAAATGGACCAAATGGAAGACACTTTTTTCACCCGTGATTATGTGGTAATTAAAAAAAGTCATTACACAGAAATTATGCATTAAATTCGCATTACTAAGAAGAGTTCAAAATGAATCATGTGAATGTAATCAATGCCAAAAGACTTAATGAAGATTTCCTGCTTCCAAGAAAGCATTGTTGTTTCATGTTTATATATTTTCGATAATTGCTTTCCAGGGTCTATACCAATGATTTGAGTAAAATGGTTCCAATTTCCTTCTTCCAAGAGGCTAACATATGCAGTTTTCACTATTATGCCCTTTAAACACGCTTCAGAATAAACTCCTTATAGAACCCTGGTGCTCATTCTGTTAGACGTACTGCTTAGAATCCTCTACTTATGCAAATGACCTGTACCAGTTATTAAAAAGACTTCCCCAAAGTTACTAAACTTATTAGAAAATGAAGCATTGATTTTTTAAGCAATTGCCCTGGGGATGTTAGAGGCTTGTTAGACATTCACAGTCCATATTCCCAAAACATCTCTTATGTAGTTTAAACATTTTCATTGCTATTTTTGAGGTGCTGCTTATGTCTTTACTTGGGAAAAGCCTGACCTACATGTAGCAGAGCTAGTCTTTTGTACTTTCCTTTTATTAGAACTTTCTCCAAGGTTTTTTATTTGCTCAGATTGCTGATATATATATATATATTTTTTATATATATATCTCACGTATAACAAACTTCTTAGACAAAGGAAGCAAAAATCTGCATGCAATCCTGGGACAAGATATTTTGTATCCATCTACCACAAGCATATTTGTTGACAGAGAAAATTAATACTGCCTATAGAAAGCATCCCTTTCCTTTGCTTTGGCAAGGATGCTTTTTTCTTTCATTTTGGTTGCTTTTGGAAATATTCTTTTTTCAGAGGCCCATAGGCTGTACATACCTAAAGAATTAAGAAAAAAACGCTTATATTAAAGAATTACTAACCAAACCACAGCATTCTACTAAATTTTTCTATTCAAAATATTGACAAAAAGATAGCTATAATTTTCCAAGCTACATGTAGTGGGACATTTTCTCTGACCAATTCAGATGCATCTCTCCATTGTTAACAACATCTTTTGTAACCCTATAGACACTTCAGAGAGTCAGCAAGTGGAAGAAAAATATTTCTTCCTTCAAAGGACATTGTCCTTATATTATTATGCTTGCAACACAATTGCCAAGTAGTGCTGTTTCTGGTACTTAGTCCAACTTAGACTGTGGATATTTTCTTCCTTTTTATTTGTTTGTTTATCTTCTCAAGTCACTACTGCCTCAGAAGAAAGAACAATCAATTTTGAGATTCTTGCCAGTGCTGCATATTCCCAGGCTTTACAATAAACATTCTTGCTATACTATGCTTGTTTTCTTGTTACCTGTCAATGCTCTGCTTCATTACTTCTGTATCTTCTTCTCAATATTGTGCTCTTAGGCACATTTTTCTTATTATCTTTCTGGGGAAGTCAATCTATTTGTATCTTCTCCTGTCTCAAAAAAGCAAGTGCACAAATTTTGTCCTCTTTACTTTTTTACATCAAAGTTTGTTTGTAAAACTGTTTCTTTGATTTCTTGATGGAACTCATAAGCTATCACATGTGCCTTCCTGTAAGTAGACAATGAAGTTTGTAATTACTTCAGAAAATTAGGTGGGAGATTTAAAAATGAAGAGGAAGGGTTTCCTTTTTTTTTTTTTTTTTTCCAGTATGAATTCCCTTAAGTCTTGGTGAAACTATCTTGACTAGTGCTTGTCAAACTTGAATGTACATTAAAATCACCTGTGGATCCAGTATTAAGGTCTATTCTGAATCTGCAAGTCTTGGAAGGGTCTGGGCCTGAAATCTCAGCACTCAGGTTGTGCCTATGGTATGAATCTGCACACTACTCATTGAGTGGGAGGATCCTAGAATATTTCCACCTTGCAGATGGAGAAGCTGAAACATAGAGTGCTGAATGGACATATCAAATGTCTTTTTCTGATTATTACTCAATCTATCTAGAACTTAAGTGTACCAAAACAAAAGTGGACATATATTTTTTCTGTGCAGTTTACATAAAGAGATGGTTGATGCCAATTTTCCTCTTCTTGAAACCAGTTCCAGTTTCACTTCTCTGTATAAGTGAATTAAGATTCTTTTCTCCTCACTAAAATTCCCATGTTTATTTATCAATAAAATTAACATAGAAGACAATTGAAGCATAATATTTTAAAAACTCAAACCTATCATCTTCCTTTAATCTGAGAGGCAGAGATTTGGGGAAATTAAGCAAATTAATCTTAGAGTAATGACAAACTATTTCATAGCAAACACAAGAATATTTTAACACCAGGAGATCTTCATTATGTCTTAATATAAGCTTTTTTTTTTTTTAATGTGAACTTTCCAATAATAAAATAAGTGCAGTAAAATAGATGGGTTTAGACATTGATGGTGCAGCAATTAATTTTCTTTCGTGATTCATTTTTCTGGCAGGGAAAAAGCAGTAATATAAAGACATGAATGTTTTTCTCAGTGACTTCAAGAAAATCCTGCCATTTTGAGAAGAAAAATTCTGAAATGAGAAGAATCTATGGCTGATTGTTTCTCCCGTTTCTCATGTTTTCTACTATAGTTGGGACCCTTGTTATTCAATATATATTCCTTTCAGAACATTAAGGGTGGTCATTGATATTTCAAAGGTAAATGATTTATTTGTTATAGTTAATAAGAAGTTATGCACCTGGGTCGTGTGGTGTCATAAGTAAAGATGGAAGGAAGAAAGGATTTTGGCGAGTGAGAACAGAGACATACAGCCTTAAAGTAATGCTAAAGAAGGGCTTTCCAGGGAGGAACAGGGAAGGAAAACAGAAAATTTTCAAAATAAGACCAAGTCAGTCTCAGACAGAAACACGTTGAGCCATATATATTTGGCAATTACAAATGAATGGCTTTCCAAAGGAGTAAGGAAGAAGCTTAACCTGAGCTTCAGAGATATTAGAATATACTTCCAAATTGTAGCAAAACTTGGGTATGTAAGTGCATTTTGCTATGAAGAAAATCTAAAATTTTCAATAGATTCTTAAATGGACTTATGACTACAACAAAATAAGGCCCGATGACTTACAATAAGATTCAGTAACTTACAGGGGGTTGATGAAAAAATTCTCCCTGGTCCCGCATGTATTTTGAGTCAAGATTATGCTTCTGTGCAACGAAATGCAGAAATCAACATGTCTTGCTCTTTTATAGAGATGGAGTTTACTTTATGTCTAATATCTTGGACTTTTTTATATTTAACTTAAAATAAACAAGATACGTTCTTAAGAAACTTTGTATAAAAGTTTTTTTCTGTGAGAATTGTGCAAGTGTGATTTTAGAAATATGGAGAGGATTAATGTACCCATAAATTTGCTGAAGTCAAGAGGCAGAGCTTTTATTTATATAGTACTGATGAAGAAAAATTAAAATAGGAAAGAAAATATAGTTTGGAGTAGATGTAGACTTTTCCGCCTAATTAAAATTAATTAGCTCAGTTTGCTTGAATCATAATAACAAAATATATAGCTTTTTCTCATTTTTAATAGCTCTTCTTCCACCGAATCTATTCTGGTATTTTGTATTTAATTTTGGCCTAGCTCAACCCAGTGCAGTCCATTTATTAATTAATTTATTCAATGAAATTTCTTCAATGCCAACTACAAACTTAGCATTGTTTTAAACTCTAGTGTGTTGAGAGAGCAATATTCCAGTAAATAACATTCATTGCTTCTAACCTGAAGCAGCTTACAGTTTCTGAAGAAATATGTTAAGTAACAATATGTGGCAGAAAGTGTATGATTGTCATGTCGGTTCTACAGAAAGCAAATATAATGGGATTTCATGCAGTGTTGGAACTCTAAAGTTCCCATGAATTAGGAGGAATGATGCTAGTGTTTGGAGAATGAATAGCATTTTATCACTGTAAAATGTGTTCTTTATTTCTCTATTGTTTATTGATTGTGTTCCCTTCATATATTACTACTTTCAAATTTCTATTTCTGAATCTGCAAAAAAGAAACCAAACTCTTTCCTCTTTTTGAGGTTCTTAGTGATGATCAGGGAGGTGACTGCATAATAGATCCTTAATGGAAATGGTACTGAGAAGGCAACCATTTTCACCAGAATGAACTACAATGAACCACACTAGGCTTTTGTATTTTAATTTCCTCATCTACAAAGTGAAGGTGTGATTTATAATTAGATACACACACGCACACACATTTATGTCTAGTTTAGCTTTGTAATAGAATGCATATTACTAAAACATCAGTTTAGCCATACTCCATGGATGCATTTGTCTTCTTGTTTATTCATAAGTGACTAAGCCAGACATATCTGCTCTCACTGATCTTAGCTTTTAAATAGAAAAGACATGAGAAAAGGTCTTTCTGCTGTGGTGGAAGAAAATAGAATACTATGTTACAGAATTGAGGGGGGGAATTGAGTTGGGAAAGTGGTATAATTGCTTTTCAAAAAGAGAAAATCTTTTTTGTATACTGGTAAAACTATGTGAATCTAAAATATATTTAATCTTGTAAAGATAACCTACAGAATGAGAAGACAAGTCTTGCAAACTATGCATCTGACAAAGGTGTAATATCCAGCGTTTACAAGGAACTGAAACAAATTTAAAAGGAAAAAAAAAACACAATAAAATGTGGGAAAATGGCATAAAAAGACACTTTTCTAAAGAAGATATACATCTGGCCAACAATCATATGAGAAAAAGCTCAACATCACAGATCATTAGAGCAATACATGCAAATCAAAATCAAAATGAGACACCATCACACAATAGTTAGAATGGATGATATTAAAAAGTCAAAAAATAATAGATGCTGGTGAAGTTATGGAGAAAGAGGAACACTTTCAACCGATTGGTAGGAGTGTAAATTAGTTCAACCAATGTGGAAGATAATGTGGTGATTCCACAAAGACCTAAAGACAGAAATATCATTTGACCCAGCAATCACATTACTGGGTATATACCCAAAAGAACATAAATTATTCTTTTATCAAGATACATGCATGCATTGTAAATTGAAGCACCATTCACAATAGCAAAGACATGAAGTCAACCTACATGCTTATCAATGATAGACTGAATAAAGAAATTGTGGTATATATATACCATGGAATACTCTATAGCCATTGCAAAGAACGAGATCATGTCCTTTGCAGGAACTTGAGTAGAGCTGGAGGCCATTATTCTTAGCGAACTAACACAGAAATAGAACACCAAATACCACATGTTCTCACTTATAAATGGGAGCTAAATGATAATAACACATAGATACATAGAGGGGAACAACACACACTGGGTCCTATCAGAAGTTGGAGGGTGAGAGGAGGGAGAGGATCAAGAAAAATAACTAATGGATACTAGGCTTAATATCTGGGTGATGAAACATGTACAACAAGCCCCCATGATATGAGTTTACCTATATAACAAACCTGCACATGGACCCCAGACTTAAAAAAATAAAGTAAAAAAAATCTATTTACTCTTTTGAAAAGATAGTTAAGTTGATTATTTTTAAGTTTGAGATGATTTTGCAATCCAAGCTTTTTGTAGGCTCAGAATACAGTTGTCATGTGGCAGGCATGTTTGCTTAATAATTCAACTACGTTGTTGTTGTTTCATTGCAGTTGGCCTCACAGTGAATATCACAAATTACATCAGGCATAATAGAGCAGATATCTTCAAAGCAATTTAGGAGCTGACTATTTCCCCTTTTTCACTATATCAAAAGATTTTCTGTTGTTGAACTTGACAGAAACAGACAAGGCTCTGCTTTTCAGGCAAATATTGAGATCTTTGTGGCATTTACATTTGCACAGAAAAATAAAGACAAAATGTCTGCTGGATTACCCAACATTTGATGGACAATAGTATATCTAGGGGATTAAGAAGTAAGTGCCATTTGTATTTTAAAAAATTGACCACACATTAGGTACTGAATTTGTGCACGACTATCTTGGCTCAACAAAATTTATGAGAAACAGTGATCCAAGTAACTTGATTTTTTCTATTTCTTGAAAGCAACAGAGCAATTAGTGGTTATACATGATTATTTTATCTCTGGTCATCTCATAAGACATTAAATACTAGCCAGGTTAGAGTCATTTATCAGAAATATGAGTATATCTTGGAAAAATTGAACGAGCTATCATTCCTAGTATTTTACAGCACATTAACACATTTAGCGTTTGTATTAAATACTTTTTTTTCAATATGACAGAATAAAATACTGTAATTACTAATAGCTTCCAGGAAATACATGAAAAAGTATTGGATACAATGGTATGATATTAGTTTGAAAGATTACCTGCCTGTATTGGATTGATGTCAGTGATATGTATGTGTTCTCATAGATACCAATGCATGGGATTTAAACTGTTTACAAAGACAACTGAAAAGATGCCTTTAGGATATTTTTAGTCAGATATAACAATAGATCATATATTTCAAATATGAATCTCTATTGAATGGTCAAATATGGCCATGGAAACGAGTTTAATTTGATCACTTCTGTGAGGCAGTTTTTTATTTTAGAGGTGAGGAGAATTAAATATCTTTGTCTGAACATGTTTTCAGGACAAATAGGGGTTTTCATTGCTCTATGAATTCTCTCTAGATTAGGACATCACACCAAATTCTGCCATATAGCAGAGTGCCTCTGATTTGTCACTTAAGCCCTCTGGGATTCAGGCTTTTTCTCTACATTAAAATGAGAAGGCTAAAACAGCATGATCTCCAAGGTTCTGTGCTGTCCAAAATGCTATAAAATCTACATATAGCAACTGAAAATATTTGCTAAATATGTTTGTGTGTTTTTTGGCAGAATAGTGATTTTTAGAAAAGTTTCCAGGGAAAAATTCTTAGCCTATATTTTAAAAATGCATGTATATTCCACAAAAATTAAAAATTAAAATGCATATCTCTCCTATATAATTTCGCTGAAAGAAGCACAAAAATAAACATTAAGAGAAATTGTAGTCTTTTAATAAAAGGAAGAGGTTTCCTAAATAGAAAGCATTTTCCATGGATCTTCACATAATTATGATGTCTATTTTCAGTTATTCCTAAAATAATTGTTTGTATGATTTTGACTTATTAAAAAGTTCAGTTTTAATTTTTGGTGATACACAGCATTGTGGCTGTTTAAACTAAAAGTGTTCCTGACAAATCATCTGCATTTGCAATAGTTCTAACAGAAATTGATGTACTAATTTTTCCAATAGGCAACTGAATATCAAAGCAGTTAGAGGGCTGTCCATGGTCACTTAATAAATTGATTAGAGGAAATGTGGAATTTTGGCTGCCTGATGTGATATTCTTTCCGTTACTCAGAATGTCTCTTAGAATGAATAATTTATTCCCATTGATGGGCAAGAGTAGTTGGTATAAAAGTTGAGAATAGAGACTGAAGGGTCCAATAACATTCTTAATTCAAATATTTAAGGTACATATATTGGAGAGGAGCATAATATTTTTATCGAGTAGTAGCTCTGATTGAGGAAGGAAGTACTCACAATGATTGAAGAAGAGTGCAGCTACAAATAGGAAATTATTTTTGGCAACTGAATATATAGTCTCAGAACATATGGTCATATAAAGAAACAGGCAATAGCCCAGATAAACAAATCAACCCTAGAGAATATAGATGCAGATTTACATAGATATAACTAAGAAAGTCTTTTTAAAATTGAGGCATAATTGACATACATTATAGTGTTCATGTTTAAATTATGCAATTTAATGTTTTGACATATGTATACATCCATGAAACCATCACCACAATAGAGAGTAAACATATTGATCACCACTAAAGTTTTCATTATGCTCCTTATAATCCCTTCTTTCTCCTCCCTCCCCAACTAGGCAATTGCATATCTGTTTTCTATTATTATAAATGTTTGCATCTTCTAGAATATCATATAAATGGCATACTAGAGTATGCATTCTTCTTGTTTGCATTTTTTTCGACTTAGCAACTCTATCTTGTAGTATGTAATTAGTATTTTGTTACTTTTTATCATTGAGCTATATTCCATGATGTGAATATACTAGAGTTTGCTTATCCTTTTACCTGTTTTGGACTTTTTTTTTTTTTTTTTTTTTTTGCAGTTTGTAGAGCTGCTATCAACAGCAGCTGTTGTCTGTTGTCACATGACATTCCTCCAATATGTCTTCTCTTCTGCTTGTAAAGATACCAATCATATAGGATTAAGGGTATACTCTATTTTAATATGATCTCATCTTATCTTAAATAATTAAATCTTCAATAATCAATTTTCAAATAAGGTCATAATCTGAGGTTCCAGAAAGGACATGGAACTTTTAAAGAATCTATTCTATCCAGCACAAGAACTTTGTAATAGTATACTTCCATTTCTCCCCTATAGATCTTGTGATATTTTTCTCATACATTTACTTTCAAATGTTATAGTCCAATCCCATTATACTGTTATTTTACTTGGACAATTTTATTAAACATAATATTTTAAATTGATATCTAAGTGATATATTAGCTTCCTAGGACTGTCATAATAAACTACCACAAACTATTGCTTAAAACAATCAGAATTGGCCGGGTGCAGTGGCTCACGCCTGTAATCCTAGCACTTTGGGAGGCCGAGGTGAGTGGCCTCAAGTGAGGAGTACGAGACCAGACTGGTCAATATGGTGAAATTCCATCTCTACTAAAAATACAAAAATTAGTGGGGCGTGGTAGCGGGCTCCCATAACCCCAGCTACTCAGGAGGCTGAGGCAAGAGAATCACTTGAAACCAGGAGACGGAGGTTGCGTTGAGCTGAGATCACACCATTGTACTCCAGCCTGGGCAACAGGAGTGAAACTTCATCTGAAAAAACAAATGAATAAAAACAAAAACAAAAAAACAACAGAATTTATGCTGTCACAATTTTGGATGCCAGATGTTCATAATGAATTGTGAACAAGTTTGATTCCTCTGTAGGTTCTGAGGGAGAATCTACTTCCTGACTCCCTCCTAGCTTCTCCTGACTGCTGAACATTCCTTGCCATTTGTTGGCTTATTGCACCATAACTCTAGTCTCTGCCTCCATCTTCATATGGCCTTCTACCTTGGGCATATGAATGTCTCAAATCTTTCTTTCCTTTGTCATATAAAAACACCAGTCTTTGGATGCAGGGCACACGCTCAATTGAGAATGCTCTCATCATGAGATCCTTAACTTAGTTACATCTGCAAAGGGCTTATTTCCAAATAACATCATGTTCACAAATATCAGAGTTGGGACTTGGATATATCTTTTGGGGAGTCATTACCAACTCACTACAATTCGTATATCATAAAGGCTGCACTTTTAAAATGTACAATTCGATGGATTTTAGTATAGTCACAAAATGATATAACTATAAATGTTATCTATTCAGAATATTTTCTTCACTCCCTCAAAAAATTCCTTTGTCAATTTTGCCCTCTTTTCTGAAAGTTATTTTTACTCTTATATAACTCTAGCTTGAAAATTTTGTCTTTTGGTATTTTAAAGATATTGTTCCAGTATCTTTTTGCTTACATTGTTTCTAAGAAATAATACGCTACCATCCTTATCTTTGTTTTGCTGAATATGCATGTGTTTTAAAATAATTTTTTAAATTGTAAATTAATAAATTATAGTTGTGTGTGTGTGTATATATATATATATATATATATATACACACACACACAAACACACACAAAGTAATGCTTTGATTTATAAATACAATGTTAAATAGTGAAATCAAACTAATTAACCTACTCATCACTCAAATATTTGCTATGTTTTTGTGGTGAGAAAATTTGAAATGTTATCAATTTTGAAATGAAATGTGTGATATAGTATTGTTTGCTATATTCACCATGTTGTGCAATATACCTCAAAGAAAAAATAAAGCCTTATGCCTCCTGTCTAATGATCCCTTTTTACTGTCATCTCCCCATTTCCTCCCACCCCTAGCCTGTGTTAACCACAATTCTATTCTGCTTCTTTGAGTTCAAGTATTTTAAATTTTACCTATTTATCTGTTCTCGCGTGTCGTATTTGTGTTTCTGTGCCTGACTTAATTCACTTAACATAATGTTCTCCAATTTCATCTATGTTTTTGCCAATTACAAAATTTGTTTAAAGCTGAATAGTGTTCTGTTGTGTATACATATCACATTTTCTTTATTCATTCATCTGTTGATATATACTTAGGTTGATTCCACATCTTAGCTATTGTGAACAGAACTATAATCATCGTAGGAGTGCTGACATCTCTTTGACATTACTGATTTCAAATCTTTTGGCTAAATATTCAGCAGCAAGATTGCTAAATTACATGTCTTGTTTTTATGACTACTTTTTAGATATTCTCTTTATCATTGGTTTTGAATAATTTGAGTCTGATGTGCCTTGCAGTTTTCTTCATATTTCTTGTGCTAAGGGATCATTGCGCTTCTTGCATCTGTGAGTTTGTAGGTTTAGTCAAAGTTGGAAAAATGTCGGTCTTTATTTCAATTCTTGCCCTTTTTGGGTACTCCAATTACACATATTTTATGAGTCTTGAAGTTGTCTTCCACAGGCCATTGATGCTCTTTATTTTTATCATTCATTTTGTATAGTTTCTATTGCTATGTCTTCAAGTTCCTTAATACCTTCTTATCCCATGTCTAATATATCTTGATACTATCCCATCCACTATATTTTCAACTCAGATATTGTCATTCTCATCTATTTAAGCACAATTTGAGTCTTTTCTATATATTTTATATCTCCACTGAACTTTTGAAACATGTTTTTATAGTAATAATTGTTATCATTAGTGTCCTTGTGTGCTAATTCTCACCTGTGGATCAGTTCTGAATGGTTTCAATTGATTATATTTAGTTCTCCTCATTATGGGTTTCATTACTACTTCTTGGCATGCCTGGCAATCTTTAATTGGATGCCAAACTTTTAAAATTTTACCTTGTTGGTTCCTGGGAATTGTATTATTATATTCCTAAATCTGTTTTTGAGATTTGTTCTTGAATTATGTTAAGTTACTTAGAAACAGTTTGATTATTTTGAATCTTAATTTTAATACTTATTAGGCATGACCAAAATTGCATTGTGAAGACAATCCTAAGCCAAAAGAACAAAGCTGGAGGCATCACGCTACCTGACTTCAAACTGTACTACAAGACTACAGTAATCAAAACAGCATGGTACTGGTATCAAAACAGAGATACAGACCAATGGAACAGAACAGAGCCCTTAGAAATAGTATCACACATGTACAACCATCTGATCTTTGACAAATTTGACAAAAACAAATAGGGAAAGGATTCCCTTTTTAATAAATGGTGCTGGGAAAACTGGCTAGTCATATGCAGAAAGCTGAAACTGGATACCTTCCTTACACCTTGTATGAAAATTAATTCAAGATGGATTAGAAACTTAAATGTTAGACCTAATACCATAAAAACCCTAGAAGAAAACCTAGGCAATACCATTCAGGACATACACACGGGCAAAGACTTCATGTCTAAAACACTAAAAGCAAAGGCAAGAAAAGCCAAAATTGACAAATGGAATCTAATTAAACTAAATAGCTTCTGCACAGCAAAAGAAACTACCCTCAGAGTGAACAGGCAACCTACAGAATGGGAGAAAATTTTTGCAATCTACTCATCTGACAAAGGGCTAATATCCAGAACCTATAAAGAACTCACACAAATTTGCAAGAAAAAAAAAAAACAACCTCATCAAAAATGGGCAAAGGATATGAATAGACACTTCTCAAAAGAAGACATGCTTACAGCCAACAGACACATGAAAAAGTGCTCATCATCACTTGCCTTCAGAGAAATGCAAATCAAAACCATGATGAGATACCATCTCACATCAGTTAGAATGGTGATCATTAAAAACTCAGGAAATAACAGGTGCTGGAGAGGATGTGGAGAACTAGAAACACTTTTACATTGTTGGTGGGACTGTAAACTAGTTCAACCATTGTGGAAAACAGTGTGGCAATTTCTCAAGGGTCTTGAACTAGAAATACCATTTGACCCAGCCATCCCATTACTGGGGATATACCCAAAGGATTATAAGTCGTGCTACTATAAAGACACATGCACACGTATGTTTATTGAGGCACTATTCACAATAGCAAAGACTTGGAATCAACCCAAATGTCCATCAGTGACAGACGGATTAAGAAAATGTGGCATATATACACCATGGAATACTATGCAGCCATAAAAAAGGATGAATTCGTGTGCTTTGTAGGGACATGGATGCAGCTGGAAACCATCATTCTCAGCAAACTATCACAAGAACAGAAAACCGAATACCGCATGTTCTCACTCATAGGTGGGAACTGAGCAATGAGAACGTTTGGACACAGGAAGGGGAACATCACACACTGGTTCCTATTGTGGGGCGGGGGAGGGGGGAGGGATAACATTAGGAGATATACCTAGTGTAAATGACGATTTAATGGGTGCAGCACACCAACATGGCACATGTATACATATGTAACAAACCTGCACATTGTGCACATGTACCCTAGAACTTAAAGTATAATAAAAACATTTTAAAAATTGCATTAACTTTAGGGATAACTATTCCCACTACTGAGGCAAGACTCTTGAACTCCGTGGCAATATCCCATGAATCATGAGAGTTTCCATTCTGACTGGTGCAAACAGGCACTATTCCCAGGGGCTTCTTGAACACCTTTGTTAACCCCAATCTTCATCTTCTTTTTTTTTTTTTTTTTTGACAGAGTCTCATTTTGTTGCCCAGGGTGTTGTCAGTGGTAGACAGGATCTCCACTCACCACAACCTCTTCCTCCCAGGTTCATGCAATTCTCCTGCCTCGGCCTCCTGAGGAGCTGGGATTACAGGTGTGCACCACCATTCCGGGCTAATTTTTTTGTACTTTTAGTAGAGTCGGGATTTTGCCATGTTTTCCAGGTTGGTCTCGAACTCCTGACCTCAAGTGATCTGCCCACCTTGGCCTCCCAATGTTCTGGGATTACAGGTGTGAGCCACTATGCCCGACCCAACCCCAATCTTCACAGGTGGTTCTCTTTCTGGCCTTAGTGTCTTTGCAAACATGTTCTGTCATATACTCTGTTGAATACTATCGCATAATCCTTTACAGATATCTGTGGTTCTGTTTTGGTGTTGCTCTCACCTCTCTCTCCTCTCTGGTACTCTGGATATCAGTTATAGCCACTTTGGTTTCCTCACACATTCAACTCTTCAACTCAGAGCATCTGCTGCATTCTCCTTTTTTGGAAGCTCTGTTCAGATGGTAAGTTGTGCCAATTGTAGGGCTCACCTTGTTTGCTCTCTTTCAGGGATCATGGTACTTCATTGCCTAATGTATGGTGACTTGAAAATTGTTATTTCACTTACTTTGTCTGTTTTTGTTCATTTCAAATGG
Source organism: Theropithecus gelada (assembly GCF_003255815.1). Classification (NCBI taxonomy): domain Eukaryota; kingdom Metazoa; phylum Chordata; class Mammalia; order Primates; family Cercopithecidae; genus Theropithecus; species Theropithecus gelada. Next base: position 123,896,474 of record NC_037669.1, read on the forward strand.
AAGGGTAAATGCTGTCCCTGTTGCTATATTTTGACCAGAGACGGAAAAGTCAAAGGCTCTATTTTTTAAAAAATGAATTTTATTGTTGATATACATAACACAATAAAAAACATAAAATGTTAAATGTACAATTCAATGAGTTATAATATAATCACATACATGTAACCACTAATCAAGTAAAAATAAAGAACGTTACTGATACCTAACAACTTTCTTTCCCCCTTCTCCTTAAACAAAACAAAGCAAAACAAGGCAAAAGAGAATATACTCTGAGTTATAATACTATAATTTCATATAACTTTATGTAAATGAAATCTTTAGGTATGCATTTTATATCTAACTTTTTTGTTCAGCATTATGGTTGCTATATTTATCCATGTGGTTGCATACAACAGTTCATACATTTTCATTGTTGTATTTTACTGTATGAATATGGCATAATTTATTTTTCAGTTGGAGAACACTTGGATTGTTACACACATGAACACACAAACACACACACAATTTTGGATATTTAGTGTCGAATGGAATTTTTGGTCCCTGGGTTTGTGTATGTTAAATTTTAGTAAATATTACCAAACAATTTTATATAGTGGTTTTAAGAATTCAGTTTTCTCTTCCTCCTCTCACAAGCATTATATAACAGGGATAGCAACACTAACCTTTGAGTATCATTGTCTGCTTTAAATTTTAGCCATTTTGGTATAGATGTAGTCTGGTGTATACGTAGTTGTGTTTTAAATTTGCATATTCATGATGAATAGTGATGTCAAATTTTCATATGTTGATTGGTTATTTGAATATCTTCTTTTGTGAAATGCCTGTTCAAGTCTCTCGTCCATTTTATTTTATTATCTGTCTTTTCTTATTGACTTGTAGAAGTTTTTTTTTTACAATATATATGCTAGATACAAGCCCTTTGTTGATTTCATGTGCTGCAAATATTTTCTTCCACTTTGTAGCTTGCATTTTCTGTAATAGTGGATTTACATGAAAAGTTCTGATTTAATATAGTATAATTTCAATTTTGTCCATTATGGTGATAATAAAGAAAGAGAATCGTGCCTGCTCCAGGTTCATGAAAGAGAATTATGCTTGCTCCCAGTTCATTTCATGAAAATATTCTTAATGCTAACTTAAGGAAGATTTAATGTTTCATCTATTATATTTAGAATGGCAGTCCACCTGGAATTAGTTTTTATGTGTGTTCAAAAGCAGGAGCCAATTTTATTTTTTATTACATGTGTATATACATTTGGCCCAATGCCATCTTTTGAAAAGGTCATTCTTTACTATTGCATAGTCAATCAAGTGTTGTCTTTATTATCGACCAAGTATCAAGTGTGAGTCTGTTTCTGAACCCTTTTTTTCTGTTCCATTGATCTACTTATCTATCTTTGCAACAATACCTTATATATCACTTTGGCTTTATAATTAATCTTGATATCTAGTAAAGTTGTCTGTTTCTTCTTAATGTTTATGGCTTACAGCCTAGTCATTATTTTCCACAAAAGCATCTCATAGATCATATAGCACTTGTTACAGATAAACCATACATTTATACATATATTAAAATTTATTTAATTGCTTCTTCTTAAAATAATTTTCTAAACTTTAGAAGGTTAATCTTTATTTCCTTTCTCATCAAGAATATATCAGTAAGATAGTTGAGAATTAAAGACTGAAGAATCATCTATTTTTGTCTTATGTTGCTAATGGCATATAAGTAATTAATCTTCTCAATGATTTTTAGCTTTAGCAATTGCTATTAGCATAATTTCTTATTAGAATATTCATAAGAAATATCTATTTATTCAAGTACTTTTTTGTGGGTTTAAAAATCCATTATTTTGCAACTAGATAGGCTCTAAAATTTTAATCTTTGCAATAAGGTCTGTATTAGAAAGATAATTAAATCTTTTAGATGACTTTGCCAATTATTGTAAGAATAATAATAATAGTGGACTCTACACCCCCATACAAATAAGGCCACATATCAATTTATATATTAGCATTAATATATGGAAGTGTCTTAGACACAATTCAGGGACTGTTCTCAGTCATCGATATTATCCAGTGAGTTCATAGAAAATACTAGGTATAAAGAAAAGGATATCTGTCAGGTATTTGAAAGACAAACAGAGGTGATGCCAAGTCATGTGCCCTTAAAGCTCTGCCTGACAAAAATCTCCCCTCACTGCCTTGTGGTTAAGTTATAGAGACATAGAAAATATGGAATGAAGGCACATCAGACAAGTTATGAAACAGTTGTTAAAAGATGACAAAACAAGCCGGGCGCGGTGGCTCAAGCCTGTAATCCCAGCACTTTGGGAGGCTGAGACGGGCGGATCACAAGGTCAGGAGATCGAGACCATCCTGGCTAACACGGTGAAACCCCGTCTCTACTAAAAAATACAAAAAACTAGCCGGGCGAGGTGGCGGGCGCCTGTGGTCCCAGCTACTCCGGAGGCTGAGGCAGGAGAATGGCGTAAACCCGGGAGGTGGAGCTTGCAGTGAGCTGAGATCCGGCCACTGCACTCCAGCCTGGGCGACAGAGCCAGACTCAGTCTCAAAAAAAAATAAAAATAAAAATAAAATAAAAGATGACAAAACCTGGAATGAATGTTTAGTAGTAAATCAAGAATATTAACAATAAATTTAAAGATTTTGAGTATGTCCCTTTACAAACACAAAATTGGGCTTCTTTTTCCTGCCTTTTAAGACATATTCCTAAGCTATATATTACCCTGTGGTGACCATCTTCTTTTTTCAAAATTTCTTTTTGTTTGTTACTTTAACCTAAATCTACCTGTGTGTGTTTGGCCAGAGCCTCACAGTGTGACCTACCTCTATCTGTGGATGGTCCTGGCTTCATCACTTACCTAGAAATGGCTCTGACAGATTCCCAAATATTACACAGATTGTTACTAATCATTTTTCCAAATTGTTCAGCCAAATTATTTAAACATTATTCATCATTTAATGAATAACAATAAACTAAATAAGAATTTATCTATAGGAGGACTGATAGATGTTGACAAAACTACAGTCATTAATGGTTTTATTATACTTAGAAAATATGGCTATTTTAATCTTATATTGCACGTATGAACGTTTTAAGTAAGACTACATAATAAAGATAATTTTTACTCAAAGAAATGTATGCCTTATTTTGTAAAACATTCCCTCAATAAATGTATATGTAACATGTTTGAAATGAAATATTTTATTTAAATGGTATGGAAGTAAAAATAATTAATCACAAAGTAAACGGAATTATTTTGTTAACCACGTAACCTTAACATAGCTGAGCAGATGTTCATTTTTTGTTTCTTTATGAGTAAATAAGTATGATATTTATTGATTTTAAAGGTACTGGTAAATGTATTTGCTTTGTTAAATCACATCTATTATACTAAGGCTATTTTACGTTTGGAAAATCACTCATAGGGTAATTTGAATCCACCAAATGCTGTTAAGAAGTAGCTTATAGATGAGTGATTTTACATTTTTTTTAATATTGTAAGGTAGTGTGATTTTAATTAGCAATTGATCACATCTGATCACCTGCACAAAATTACCAAGGATATAAAGTGAAAATAAAGGGAACACATAGGCATAGAAAGGGGAAAATAGAGTATAATTTATTCACAGTATAATTTCATTAAAAATATTTTATTAAGAAAAATACAGAATAGAGATAATTTCAAATCACAGTTCTTTAATCCAACCATTACACATCTCACAAAATTTTGAAATTTATCATGTTTTCTTATTTGCCATAGATTGGTAAAGAATTCTTTCTAGGTCAGCACTGGTCTGTAAATCAGCACTTGGGGAATCAATGCTATAAATATATATATTTTTTAATTTGGCGGCAGAATATGTACAAAACTTCACTTTTTCTAAAATGAGACTGCGTGCTAAACCAGTCATGTGTTCACAATGCTTAGGTATTCTAAACCTAATGAAATATGATATATTCACTCAAAGTCAGTTCCGTAAAAGGTGGTAAAAATAAAGAGCAAAGTATGAATTCTGCTTATAAGGAATGTTACAGTTTAGGATTTGTAGCCAATCCTGTCAATGTCCCACCAATATGCCCTTGTCACTACCATATCTATGCATGCAACCCCAACTTCCACCCAAAGTCACTGAAACCTGTTCTCCAAGAAGGGTCTAATGAAAATTGTCAAGTTTTGTCTCCAACCTAACCTCCCTCACTAGGGGCATCAAACCAAAGAATGAAGAAAGTTAGTATATAAACACCCAAACTCCTTTGTCCCTGAGGTGGAGAAAGTCTTAAGTGGGTATTTCACACTCTTTCCCAATCCTCTCAAAAAATCCTCTCTAGTTTTCCACAGTAATAACTTGCTTGATATCACATCATTTATTTTCTTGTTTTCCTTCTCTGTCTCAGTTCCCTGAGACACTGCTGCTTTCTGGAATCTCCTTTCTAAGAAACTACATGTACCTGAGTCATTGCCCCGGAATTTGATTCTGAGGGAACACAAATAAGAAAGAGTTACAATAAATTATGTTGTAAATTTGAAAACAAAACAAAACAACTAAAATAAAACAATTCATTCAAGTGGTGGTTAGCCTGATTCAAATTAAATTGGATTAAAAAAATGTTGATAGGAGAGACCTGGGTTTGTGCTTCAGCATGTTACTTAATAGCTGTGTGACTTTGGGCAAGTCCATTTTTTTCCCCCTCTAATCAATCATTTCTTCTTCAATTGCATATAATAAAAACTTTCTTAAAAATTGTTAGGCATGAATAAAATAATTCATTGAAAGTATTTTTATAAACTCTAAGTAATTCACTAATATAAGCTATTAATATTATCAAAATCATGTTAGACTTCTCCTTTAATGGATATTCATTTACTCAAAATATATTATGAAATAAAGTATTTAAAGAAATACCAAACAGTTTAAACGTGGGTAAATAAGAGTGATCGTACTCCCCGCTTTCGCATTCATACTTCCTCTCTCAAGTTTTCAGATGCAACTATTTTCGAGAATTTCTAAACTGAGTGCTTCTAGTGATTATCATTAATTTGATAATACACACGCACTTTGATCAATTTTGATCTCATCTATTGACTCTTCACCATGAAATATGAGAAATTTGATATCTTTCTATTATATACCATACTCTTCTTGAGTACATGATGTTTTTATTTGTTTATTTATTTATTTTTAAATTATTCTTTAAGTTCTGGGATACATGTACAGAATGTGCCGTTTTGTTACATAGGTATACACGTGTCATAGTGGTTTGATGCATCCATCAACCTATCATCTGCATTAGGTATTTCTCTTAATACTGTCCCTCCTATAGTCCCCCAACCCTGGCAAGCGCCAGTTTGTGATGTTCCTCTCCCTGTGTCCTTGTGTTCTCATTGTTCACATTCCACTTATGAGTGAGAACATGAGGTATTTGGTTTTCTGTTCCTGTGTTAGTTTGCGAGAATGATAGTTTCCTGTCCCATCTATGTCCCTGCAAAGAACATGAACTCATCCTTTTTGTGACTGCATACTATTCCGTGGGGTATACGTGCCACATTTTCTTTACCCAGTCTATCATTGATGGACATTTAGATTGGTTCTAAGTCTTTGTTGTTGTGAATAGTGCTGCAATAAACATACCTATGGATGTGTCTTTATAGGAGAATGATTCATAATCCTTTGGGTATACACCCAGTAATGAGATTGCTGGGTCAAATGGTATTTCTGGTTCCAGATCCCTGAGGAATCGCCACACTGTCTTCCACAATGGTTGAACTAATTTGCACTCTCACCAACAGTGTAAAAGCTTTCCCATTTCTCCACACTCTCTCCAGTATCTCTTGTTTCCTGACTTTTTAATGATTGCCATTCTAACTGGCGTGAGATGGTACCTCATTGTGATTTTGATTTGAATTTCTCTAATGACCAATGATGGTGAGCTTTTTTTTTCATATGTTTGTTGGCTGCATAAATGTCTTCTTTTGAGAGGTGTCTCTTCACATTCCTCGCCCACTTTTTGATGGGGTTGTTTGTTTCTTTCCTGTAAATTTGTTTAAGTTCCTTGTAGATTCTGGAAATTAGCCCTATGTCAGATAGATTGCAAAAATTTTCTCCCGTTCTGAAGATTGCCTGTTCACTCTGATGATAGTTTCTTTTGCTGAGCAGAAACTCTTTAGTTTAATTAGATCCCATTTGTCAATTTTGGCTTTTGTTACCATTGCTTTTGGTGTTTTAGTCATGAAGAATATTGCCCATGACTATATCCTAAATGGTATTGCCTAGGTTTTCTTCTAGGGTTTTTATGGTTGTAGGTCTTATGTTTAAGTCTTTAATGCATCTTGAGTTAATTTTTGTATAAAGTGTAGGGAAGGGGTTCAGTTTCATTTTTCTGCATATGGCTAGCCTGTTTTCCCAACACATTTATTAAATAGAGAATCCTTTCTCCATTGTTTGTTTGTGTCAGGTTTGTCAAAGATCAGATGGTTGGAGATGTGTGGTGTTATTTCTGAGGCCTCTGTTTTGTTCCATTGGTCCATATATCTGTTTTGGTACCAGTCCCATGCTGTTTTGGTTACTGTAGCCTTATAGTATAGTTTGAAGTCAGGTAGGATGATGCCTCCAGCTTTGTTCTTTTTGCTTAGGATTTTCTTTGTTATACAGGCTATTTTTTGGTTTCATATGAAATTTAAAGTAGTTTCTTCTAATTCTGTGAAGAAAGTCAATGGTAGCTTGATGCGGATTGCATTGAATCTAAAAATTACTTTGGGCAGTATGACCATTTTCATGATATTGATTCTTCCTATCCATGAGCATGATTCTTGATGTATGTATTTTTAGTTTTAGTTATTTTGCGGTTGTTTACCAAACTTTTGTAAATCTTTATTTCCTGATTTGTCTAATTTAGATAGTCTTTATTGACTCTTATTTTGAAACGTAAAGTAACGAAGACATCTACCATCTTTTTTACCTCTTTTGCTTCCTATTCTAACTTTTGACATATTATTATTTTTTAGTTGGTCAAAGCTGTAGACATGACATTCTGTTCTATAATTTGAATGAATTATTATGTCCTTCATGTGTAAAGAAATTCTGAAAGAACACTCCAACATATTACTTGTAATGTTATGATTATATAAATATTATTCACTCTAGTAGAATGATTAGATGGATAAAATATTATTGTGTTATTTTTCTTTAAAATAATAGTCTAAGTATTGTTCCAACAGAACCTGTTGATCAGAAAAAAATCAAGAAATAAAACTATATACATATCTTTGATGTCATATTGCCACTTATTTTTGTATCTCACATCATGTCTATATATGGGTTTCTTCTTCTATATTCTGGAACATATATTTGAGCAATTTATTGTTACAGGAAATTTTATAATTACATTGCATGCCTGAAAATGCCCTCACATATGCCTGATAATTTTTTGAAGTAAGTTCTTAGTGACAAATTGATTTTATTTATCATTCTGAATGTTGTTGATGATATAGCCAGTAACTTATTAATTATTAAAATAACTTTTTATATTTTGAATTATAAACTATGAATCTTTACCAGAATATTTTCCTTGTGTAATTTTTTCTAACCCTCCACTTACTATGTTTGGTAATGGATAGGTTTAATAGGTCTGAACACTTGTGTCTTTTTGGTTCTAAAATTTGTCCTTAAATTATTTAATTATTATTCAATAAATATTTCCCATTATAGATTAAACTTTTTCCAGTTGCTGGAATTGGAGGTTATAGATGAGTGAAAAGGATGTTTAACAAAACATACCAACAGGAGACTGCTATCCAGTAAGGGATTTAAGACACATTTATCAAATATTCAAAATTAGATAGAAAGGAATTATTGGGCAGGGCAGGGAGGTAAATGAGAAGGAGAAAATACTTCTTTCTCTGTTTTAATGAAATACTTTTGTTATATAACATTCTTTTTAAAAGTTTATGTTTTCATTAATAGACTATTTTCTGTAACATCTTTAAAATTATTAAACTAGATTTTATGAAAATTTCCTCTACTTCTAAATTTGCATTGTTTACTTCAGTGTCATGAATTTTGTTTGCTCATCCTGATAGTTTTCTAACATGATACTGAGCCTCTTAAATGTCCAGTGCTCTATATTTGTTTATTATATTTATGATTATGATGACCTAGTTTGGTTACTATATGAGATTTTCCTCTACAGTGTGGTGATTTGTCCACTTATTGGTCCTTTCTACTGAATGTGAGGGTTACTGTGGGTTTGGTGAGAGTGAAGGAAATATATTCATGAAGGATGCATGGTTGAGGAGTAGGTTGGTAGCTGATGTTCTTTCTCGGTTAACAAATGGATTAGAATTCTTTGGTCTAATTAATTCCTAGATAGATCATTTGTTTCCCCTTTATCATTTTTTTAACTACCAGCATTTCAGGTATGAAAGAAATTTCAATTCAATCTTCTTATTTTATATGTCAGAGAACTGAGTCTTAGATGAATATATTAGGTAAGCGTGGGGAATAAATGATGCCAAAATCGAGACTAAATAAAAAAACCCCTGATTGTTAATCCCCATACTTTTAATAATCTCAAGCCTTCAACTCTATTTGGAAATTATATTATGTTCTCATTCGTATATACCCTCCTAGGGTAGCTTTACAATAGCAGAATTGTTGCTCTGATGGCATTTGCTATTATTAAAAGTTATTAAAGAGTAAAACCTTCTGCTCAAGATAGAGGGATATTAAAATGTATTTGATCAGGGATCTAAGAGGTTGAATATCAGTTTTGTTCTAAGTGAGTTGTTTTTCAACCAAGGAAGTTCCCAATGGAAACATGTAGACAGAGAGTAAGTGGCCATTCAAAAATAAAATATTTGGCTATGATAGCAATCTTTTGAAAGGGATTGTAGGTTGGAGTCCTAAAAGCCTGAAAAAATTTTGGAAGAGAGAATTCAGAAGCAACATCTGATATAAATTCTGAATAGATGGCAAAGGGATTTTTACACTCTTTTGTTAAATTCAGTTTCAACTTAATATCAAGTAATCCTATTTCAGGCAGGCTTATATAATCTTTACCTTGAAGAACTTTAAAAAGAACAGTTTAATGAACTTTCCACTGCTCGTTCTGTCTTCTTGCCTATAGGTGAGACTAATTTTCTATTTGGTATGCTGAAGTTAAAAAGAGTTTGGGGACTAGGAAAGCTTCGTCTGTTTGCATTTGAAAATGAAACTAATTCAGGGCACTTCTGCAAATTGTAAAATGATGCTCTTGGTAGACATTGTGAAAATGTCTCTAATACCAGGGGTGAATAAAATCAGCTATTCTTTCAGAAAATTTAATTCAGTTGTCAATTTAATTCTGTGAATTGGCTATATTTAACTTAAAAATAAATTAACTTAATTAAATTTAAATTAACTTTTAGCAAGTCTTTATAGTTAACTATTGTTAAACTTTAGTTACTGCTAATGGGATGTATAGGAAAAAAGAAACCTTTGGTGGGCCACAGTAATTCTAGGAACTGGCTTCCAAATTTTCCAAAATTAGAAAATCTGTTTTGTTAAAATGTTGTAGATATTATCACTTTTTGGATTATTTACACAACAGAAACATCTTAATGAGACAAGATGTTGTATAAATCGATGGCAGATTATTAGATTGTAATGGGACATATATCTTGCAAGATTACCTATATTTGATATTTGCTACAGAAATCTCCTTTCTGTTGGACAGTATAATTAGCATCCCATGAATTTAGAATGAACATGGAACAAATTTATATTTTTAAAAGAGATGTTTCTATTAAACTGCAATGACTGGAAAAATCATTCTTCAAGCTAGAGATATCAATAATTAAAAATGAATATTGGTTATTGAGAGTCAGCTTCCTTATGCAGCATGTAGGAGCTTCTGAAATGTTTACTGACTTCACTGAATTTAGAGAAAGAAATAAAGTACCTCAAATATTTAATTACCTTTTACTGACCTCTCGCCTCTTTGGCCACGTTTATCTTCAGGAATTTATGAGATTCTTGAGCAGAATAAAGCTTTATTTCTTCTAGTTATTTTCATTTATTTATTTTGGAGACTATGCTGTATGATCCGGAATCATCACGTTGAACTTGAAATCAGAGTGCTTTCTTTCATTTCTTTGAAGTCAGATCTTCCTTTCATTTCTTGCTACACGCATGCTTCATTTTTCTCATTTGCAAAACAGAACTAAGATAAAGGAGTTTGCAGTGAAATGGGGCAACATATGTAAAAGTCACTAACATTCTTCTTGACACATAATGTTCATTCAGTAAAATGTTGGTTGAATCTGAGTTTATACTGATTACCTTGGCAGTATGTGGGATTACCTGTCATCCTTAAATGAATTTATGAAACCTCTCCTTGATAGATTCCCTATCTAAATGTAACACATTTTCATACCATCTTAATTCCTTAGACAGTGTTACATATGTAGATGTCTAAGCTCAACCAAGCACACATTGAATATTGTGTACTTCAATTACGTGGGGCAATATTTTCTGCCTCTGTCTGTAAATTATAAGCATGTCCTTTTCTTTTGGAGCTTACAGTGGTGTGCTGGAGATGGTATAGAGTGGTTCATGAGAACCAATTCTTTGTGGGTCGTCCCACTGCTCCATTTTGTAATTTTACACGAATAACTTGAGATCAGAAGTGTTGGGAGTATTTACACCACGGAAATCAGCAAATGCTACAAATCAGGTTTCTATTCTGACGGAAGTTCTACTATCTTTTACCTGTACCATGGTACTTCAATAATGGCTGGTAAAGAGAATCTAGAAGGTTGTTCATGACTCCTCTATGTCTTGGCTTCTACTCATAGGCATTGTCCAGAAGTAATTGAACGGCTGAGCTTAAATGCAAGAGAACAAGGAAACAATGGGGAGCAGAAGGCATGTTTGGTGAGCACCATAGTTTATGCCAGGGAGAGTGGTTAAATGTCAAATTTGATAACCCTTAATTTGTAGTCAGATTCTAACTGGCTTTGAGAAAACCATTCTTATAATAATGAGTCATAAATATTTGGATACAATGAAATTAACTGAGACCTAATTTACAGCTACCTCTTGGCTGAAGATGTGTGATCATATACTGTGAACTGATGAGATAGTTCCTCTGGGATGATGTTTTCTAAATGACCTGGAAACTTCCTGAGAAATAACCCTAAGGGGAGAGGGAATAAATCTACAAATCTGGCCAAATAAAGATACCTTGAACTTTAGAAGTAGGAGCTTCTTGGAGAAGGGCAAGGGGGTTTTCCTCAAGTTCGACTGTCATCTAAGTGCTGCCTAAGCTAATATTTATGATTTGCAGGAAGGCGGGAAAATATATATAGAAACCAAAAAAGGCTTTTTTTGTATCAATACCCTGTAAAATATTGGGGCACAAGCTACAGTACTTTGGGTTTCTGCTAAGGGAGTATAATGAAGGCAGAAAAAGAAAATTTTATCCATTTTGCCACTATACTGTGCAATATTTCTTAAACTTTCATGAAATAAACCCTATCTCCAGAATAATATATGTGTAGATGTAATTTGACACAAATTCAACATATGAATTCTGGCACTTCATGTAGTCTCATGTAATATCCCACGGCTAATGTTCTAAGGGAGTCAGCAGTTCCAACACAGGGGCAGAGGTACCTAAGAGAGGTAACTGTCCTAGTGAAAGTAAATGTTCTCAGGAGAACTGTGTCTGCATGGGGTGTGGTGCATAGTTGGGGATGAGGGTAATACTGAGTACAGTTAGCCAAGTCTAATGGGAAATAGCTCTATTTTGGCCACAGAGGGATACTTTTCATTTTAAAAGTTGAGATAAAATTGTTTGTATTTACCATGTACAGCATGATGTCTTACAGTATATATGTACATTTTGCAATGACAAGATCTAGTTAATTAACATATGTATTGCCTCACATATTTATCATTTCTGTGGTGAGAATACTTTATAATCATTCTCTTAACATTTTTCAAGAAAACAACATATTATTAACTAAAAGACCACAGTGCAATCAAACTAGAACTCAGAACTAAGAAACTCAATCAAAACCGCTCAACTACATGGAAACTGAATAACCTGCTCCTGAATGACTACTGAGTACATAATGAAATGAAGGCAGAAATAAAGATGTTCTTTGAAACCAATGAGAACAAAGATACAACATACCAAAATCTCTGGGACACATTTAAAGCGGTGTGTAGAGGGAAATTTATAGCACTAAATGCCCACAAGAGAAAGCTGGAAAGATCTAAAATTGACACTCTACCATTACAATTAAAAGAACTAGAGAAGCAAGAGCAAACACATTCCAAAGCTAGCAGAAGGCAAGAAATAACTAAGATCAGAGCAGAACTGAAGGAGATAGAGACACAAAAAACCCTCCACAAAATCAATGAATCCAGGAGTTGGTTTTTTGAAAAGATCGACAAAATTGATAGACCGCTAGCAAGACTAATAAAGAAGAAAAGAGGGAAGAATCAAATAGAAACAATAAAAAATGATAAAGGGGATATCACCACCGACCCCACAGAAATACAAACTACCATCAGAGAATACTATAAACACCTCTACGCAAATAAACTAGAAAATCTAGAAGAAATGGATAATTTCCTGGACACTTACACTCTCCCAAGACTAAACCAGGAAGAAGCTGAATCCCTGAATAGACCAATAGCAGACTCTGAAATTGAAGCAATAATTAATAGCCTACAAACCAAAAAAAGTCCAGGACCAGATGGATTCACAGCTGAATTCTACCAGAGGTACAAGAAGGAGTTGGTACCATTCCTTCTGAAACTATTCCAATCAATAGAAAAACAGGGAATCCTCCCTAACTCATTTTATGAGGCCAACATCATCCTGATACCAAAGCCTGGCAGAGACACAACAAAAAGAGAGAATTTTAGACCAATATCCCTGATGAACATCGATGCAAAAATCCTCAATAAAATACTGGCAAACTGAATCCAGCAGCACATCAAAAAGTTTATGCACCATGATCAAGTGGGCTTCATCCCTGGGGTGCAAGGCTGGTTCAACATTCGCAAATCAATATATGTAATCCAGCATATAAACAGAACTAAAGACAAAAACCACATGATTATCTGAATAGATGCAGAAAAGCCCTTTGACAAAATTCAACAGCCCTTCATGCTAAAAACACTCAATAAATTCGGTATTGATGGAATGTATCTCAAAATAATAAGAGCTATTTATAACAAACCCACAGTCAATATCATACTGAATGGGCAAAAACTGGAAAAATTCCCTTTGAAAACTGGCACAAGACAGCGATGCCCTCTCTCACCACTCCTATTCAACATAGTGTTGGAAGTTCTGGCTAGGGCAATTAGGCAAGAGAAAGAAATCAAGGGTATTCAGTGAGGAAAAGAAGAAGTCAAATTGCCCCTCTTTGCAGATGACATGATTGTATATTTAGAAAACCCCATTGTCTCAGCCCAAAATCTCCTTAAGCTGATAAGCAACTTCAGCAAAGTCTCAGGATACAAAATTAATGTGCAAAAATCACAAGCATTCTTATACACCAGTAACAGACAAACAGAGAGCCAAATCAGGAATGAACTTCCATTCACAATTGCTTCAAAGAGAATCAAATACCTAGGAATCCAACTTACAAGGGATGTAAAGGACCTCTTCAAGGAGAACTACAAACCACTGCTCAGTGAAATAAAACAGGGCACAAACAAATGGAAGAACATACCATGCTCATGGATAGGAAGAATCAATATCGTGAAAATGGACATACTGCCCAAGGTAATTTATAGATTCAATGCCATCCCCATCAAGCTACCAATGAGTTTCTCCACAGAATTGGAAAAAACTGCTTTAAAGTTCATATGGAACCAAAAAAGAGCCCACAGTGCCAAGACAATCCTAAGTCAAAAGAACAAAGATGGAGGCATCACGCTACCTTACTTCAAACTATACTACAAGGCTACAGTAACCAGAACAGCATGGTACTGGTACCAAAACAGAGATATAGGCCAATGGAACAGAACAGAGTCCTCAGAAATAATACCACACATCTACAGCCATCTGATCTTTGATAAACCTGAGAGAAACAAGAAATGGGGAAAGGATTCCCCATTTAATAAATGGTGCTGGGAAAATTGGCTAGCCATAAGTAGAAAGCTGAAACTTTCTTACTCCTTATATGACAATTAATTCAAGATGGATTAGAGACTTAAATGTTAGACCTAATACCATAAAAACCCTAGAAGAAAACCTAGGGAATACCATTCAGGACATAGGCATGGGCAAGGACTTCATGTCTAAAACACCAAAAGCAATGGCAATAAAAGCCAAAATTGACAAATGGGATCTCATTAAACTAAAGAGCTTCTGCACAGCAAAAGAAACTACCATCAGAGTGAGTAGGTGACCTACAGAATGGGAGTAAATTTTTGCAGTCTACTCATCTGACAAAGGGCTAATATCCAGAACCTACAAAGAACTCAAACAAATTTACAAGAAAAAAACAAACAACCCCATCAAAAAGTGGGCAGAGGATATGAACAGACATTTCTCAAAAGAAGACATTCATGCAGCCAACAGACACATGAAAAAATGCTCATCATCACTGGCCATCAGAGAAATGCAAATCAAAACCACAATGAGATACCATCTCACACCAGTTATATTGGCAATCATTAAAAAGTCAGGAAACAACAGGTGCTGGAGAGGATGTGGAGAAATAGGAACACCTTTACACTGTTGGTGGGATTGTGAACTAGTTCAACCATTATGGAAAACAGTATGGTGATTTCTCAAGGATCTAGAACTAGAAGTACCATATGACCCAGCCCTCCCATTACTGGGTATATACCCAAAGGATTATAAATTATGTTGCTATAAAGACACATGCACATGTATGTTTATTGTGGCACTATTCACAATAGCAAAGACTTGGAATCAATCCAAATGTCCATCAGTGACAGACTGGATTAAGAAAATGTCTCACATATACACTATGGAATACTATGCAGCCATAAAAAAGGATGAGTTTGTATCCTTTGTAGGGACATGGATGCAGCTGGAAACCATCATTCTCAGCAAACTATCGCAAGAACAGAAAACCAAACACCGCATGTTCTCACTCATAGGTGGGAACTGAACAATGAGATCAATTGGACTTGGGAAGGGGAACATCACACACCGGGGCCTATGACGGGGAGTGGGGAGAAGGGAGGGATTGCATTAGGAGTTATACCTGATGTAAATGACGAGTTGGTGGGTGCTGACGAGTTGATGGGTGCAGCACACCAACATGGCACAAGTATACATATGTAACAAACCTGCACATTATGTACATGTACCCTAGAACTTAAAGTATAATAATAATAAAAAAAACTATAATCACCCTGTTGTATAAAAGATATATTAAACTCATTCCTTCTAACTGAGATTTTATATTCTTTGCCCAGTATCTTCCCAACATCCCCACTCTCCCAACAATTTCTAGCCCTTGATAATTGCCATGCTGCTCTCTACTTCTAAGAAATCAACTTTTTTAGATTCCACATGTAAGTGAAATCATGTGGTGTTTGTCTTTCTGTGCCTGGTTTATTTCACTTAACATGATATCCCCCAGGTTCATTCATGTTGTCACAAATGAGAGGATTTTCTTCTTTTATTATGAAGGACTAGTATTCCATTGTGTGTATATGTACTGCTATTCATTCATCTGTTGATAGACACTTAGGTTGCTTTCATATTTGTCTATTGTGAACAATGTGGCAATAACTATGGGTTACTTTCATATTTATCTATTATGAATACTGTGACAATGGCCATGGGAGTGCTGGTCTCTGTATATACTGATTTCATTTCTTTGGATTCATAACCAGTTAGTTGGATTGCTGGATCATATGTTAGTTCTAGTTTAAATTTTTTGAAAACCTCCATACTGCTTTTCATAATGGTTGTACTAATTTATATTCCCATTAACAATGTGCAAGGGTTTCCTTTTTTCCTCATCCTTGTCAGTACTTGTTATCTTTTGGCTTGTTGAAAATGGTCATTCTAACAGGTGTAAGGTGATAAGCAATACTTGTAAAACTACAGAACTATTTGAAATCTTGACTGTAGGCATTGATTTTTGTGGTGAGATTGTGGAAGAAATAGCAGACCTTCTGTGGTGAGTTTTTAAATGTTTCTCAAAGAGTGAAATTTGAACAGGAAACTCTATAGATATCTATGGTGCCGAGTGAATGTATTAATACCTGTAAAAAGATTAGATCAATGTCTGACACATACTTAATTCTATGTAAATGTTAGTTGCTATCATATTAACATTATTATTGCTATATTTTTTAGTACTACCAACACTTTATTTCTATATACTTTAGAATTAAACATTCTGTTTGTAAAAATAAAACAAAACAAAAAGGCAAAATGAATACGCTTTGGAGTTTTGGGCGCTGTGGATGAACTTTAAAGAACATCAGTAATAAGATTAGTTCAGTGATACTGAAGTCATTTTTCTTCATGAAAGTACAAAGTAGAAAAAAAGGTATAAATTTTACATCTGAGTTCTTTAAATCTAACTTTGCAAATTATCTATATGATAGCTAGCTTTTCTATAAATAATTTAAGCTGTCATTAACTGAGTTATTAATTTTAGGAGAATTTAGATAATATAGACATTATGCTGCCCCACACGGATGAGGACAGGAGTTAGTACAAGGCATACACTATTAGATGCTGAGCATGGTGGGGGGTTTATTTCAATCATCCTGAATTAATGATGTCATTAAAACTAGTGTGCACCTTGTATTCACAGAATTTTCTAGCGATGGCAGTGGCGGGTAGGCACGGGCTGTGGTGGCAGGAGGGGCTGTGGGAGTGGCAGTGGCAGCTGTGGATCCCCTGTGTGCCACGTCCCTGAGGTGGCCAACTGTGCAGCTGACCATCCTTCCGCAGCAGGCTGAAGCCTGCTCCCAGGCCTGGAGACTTCATCGCTCCGGACCCCGGCCTCACATCACTACTATCAGCCACCACTGCTACAGGGAGGGTGCGGGGAGGGGAGGAGGCACAGCTGGGCCAGAGGCAGTGCTGTACTCCATGGAGCTGGCGGGAGCCAGGTACAAGCGGGAGTCCCTGGAGCCCTCCGGCCTGGGGGCCGCTGCCATGGGGCCCGGCAGAGCTGCCCACTAGCCAGGGAGTGTGGTCAGACAAAGAGAGGCCCAGGGCGCAGAGCTAGGTCTATGCTTTGAGAGCCCAGGGCAGGAAGTGGGAGTGGTGCCGGCTCTGGGGACCTGGCCAGTGGCACGGCCACCGTGCTCACCCCAAAAAGGGCATTGGGTTCCCTGTGCCTTGGGAGGAGACTCTGCGCAGGGCGCCTGGGACCGCGTTCCCGGGGTCCGAACTGCATCAGGCTGACATTCCTGACAGCCGGGCCACTACTGGCAGGGCCACGAGCTGGGCAAAGGGGAGCCCTTGGCTGTCCCTGCGCACGGAGGCCACGCTCTGGGACAGGAGGAGCTTGCTCCTGTCCCAGAGACCCTACCCCAGGCTGCGAGGAAGCATGGCTGGGCCTCCCAGGGTCTCTGCACTTTGCCCTCTTGGAAGGCTGGGAAGGTTCCCTCTTTCCCCACAGGCTCAGGGATGTCTGCTCCCACTATCTGGCCTCTCCCTGCTCCGGATGCCCACTCTGATCTCCAAACGGGGCTAGGACTGAGCTAGGGGCTGACGCAGCCCGGCGGGGTTTGTGCAAACTCTGGGCAGTGCTGACACACTAGCCCTCTGCCACCTCAGCCCCCCCTCTGAATTCTGGACTCCAATAAGAATGGCGGGGAAGCCAATGGGCATAATGACTGGCGGGTGCCCGTTGGTGCAAGCAGCCTGGGCGCCATGGAAGATGGACGATGGTAGGAGACAGACAGGCTCTTGGGTGGAAGGGGGCAGTCCTCATCTTTAGACCAGGGAGGGCCTAAAGGCAGGGGTCCGTGCTGACAGTCCCACAGACCCAGTGGAAACGCGGTGCCTTTTCCACCCTCCACGGCCACCCATGGACCAATTGGCAAGCACTTCCTCACTTATGAGACCTATAAAAGTCTCAGGCTCAGCCAGAGCAGAACAGACAACCAATGACCAGCTATAGAGAGGAGCTTCCCTCTCCACTGATAGCTGAAGATTTCGAGAGGACAAACTGCAGAGAGGAGCCACCCTCTCTGCTGATAGCTGAACACTTGTCAGGACGACTTGTCTAGCAGAGAGGAGTTACCGTCTGTGGCCGGTGGTGCCTTTGTTTGAGTTTTGCTCCGAACCACTGGGTTCATTCTGCCCACTGGGCCTGACAGGCCGTGCTCAACTCACCTTACCTACCTGGATCCCATGCCTCCAAGGGAGATTGAAAGTCAGGTTTTGAGTGGCAAGTGGTTGGTGACCCTCATTCTTCCTGGTCGCAGGACAAGAACTTGGCCCCTGCCGCCGGACTAAGACAGCTGAAACACAAACAGGGCTGAAACATGCCCCTTGCTCACCACATTGCAAGTGAAGAGAAGGAGAAAAGAGCTGTGGCCCTTCGTGAAGCCTAAACCTGGGAGCTCCCCAGCCAGGGTTGTGACCCCCTCTTTGGGACCCTGCAGTTCCTGGTATCTCCAAGTTACCAGATGTCACTGCATTCCCGGCTTCCAGTCGGGGAAGTTGTTTGTGGTGGCTTGGTCCAGCTGCAGCCTTCCAGACAGCCAGCGCCCATGCTAGCACCTGGAGTTGCCTGCCGCATATCAACAGCCGGCTTGTCTCACTGCACAGTGGCCTGACCCCATGCTGGCTCACAACACCTTGCCGCTCAAAGCCTGACGTGCAATCTCCCTTGGAGGCATGGGATCCAGGCAGATAATGTAAGTTGAACACAGCCTGCCAGGCCCAGTGGGCAGAATGAACCCAGTGGTTCCAAGCAAAACTCGAGCAAAGACACCACCCACCACAGGTTAGAGGTCAGAAGGGTGACACCCCGAAGATCTCCTAACACTGGCACAAGTTAAATGTCAAGGAAATTTCAAGAGCAGTTGCACTTGATGAAGGTATTTCTGTTTCTTTGGAATACATTTCTAATATTAAATCATTAATTGTATATCATACGGCAGTTGCATTTTAACACACTTTGCATTGTCAACGGTGGTATGACCATAAAAATAAAGGAAAGTATGATCAAGGTCCTTTTTTTTTTTTTGTAATAAGCATATTACTTCATTTCCGAAAAATAAAACTGGCTGTTGGCTGTACTTACTTATCTGCCACAGAATGCCATGGTTTATAAATTTTGTAATAATGAAGTCTGGCAAAAGAAACACGAAAACAGGAAATGAAAATCAAAAATTTAAACTGAGTAGAGATAATAAAATAAAAATAATTTGAAAGTGAAGTAGAAATTAAAAGAACACCAACATAACAGAAATCCAAGTTCTTTTCATTCTATATTTACAGAAATCCTACTAAAAGAGGAAACATTGAATGTTAACATGACAGATGTATTAATATTTTATATTTATAAATTCAGAGTAAAAATTAAACAGAGAGAAGTGACTACCCTGTCTTGTCTTCCCAATATTATTTTTTGGAACTTTATGAACATTATCATATATGTTAAATTATGAAATAAATGCTTAAATAATGCAAAATTATTTTTCTTTTGCATTTCAATATGATTAGAAATAAAAGTATTCATGTATTGACTTATTGAGTAAATTTATAACATATTATTTTGATGTTATTTGATCGTACATCTGAATTCCTAATTCCAGGGCAGCCTATCTGGTTGGAATTAGTTTACTTGGAAGGGGTAAGGAATAGAGAGGTCTTTCATATGTAACCTGCGTTGTTTTTGTTTTTCTGAAAATAACTTAGTCTTTTGCACATAAATAGATGGCTAGATTACAGCAGCTGCTTGAAAAAGAATTTGTGGCGGGAGTCTTCCAGTGTCTGCTGAGTTCAGCTATTCTGGGTAATTGGAGGAAGTCGTGGCTTTCTTATCCTGACCCTTTAGAATCAGTGAACCAGCATAAATGCCAATACACTGCTTCCAGTGGTTAAGGAAACGATAAGGCTGAGATTTCCTTTATGCATGCAGAGAGCAGATAGGAATGTAGGAGGCTAGGGTCTCTGAGCTCACTGACTTCTGGTTTATTACCTCTCATAGGGCTGAAAGGAAAGCATTCAGACTGTTGTCCTGAGAAATCTGGCACAGTTCTGACTGGCATCAACCCATTTAGGGAAATCCTAATGATTTCCAGAGGGGAAAAAATGTAGAGAAAATTAAGAAGTAGGTGAGCCGTCTTTGGTGACTTTCGTGGTTTTGTTTAAAATGCCCTCACTTGCTATTTTGTAGACTTTTCCTGACGAGTCCAGAACTCTTGTTTCATCCTTCTTTATATTATATTATATTATATTATATTATATTATATTATATTATATTATGACAGAGTCTTGCTCTGTTGCCAGGCTGGAGTACAGTGGCACAATCTTGGCTCACTGAAACCTCCACTTCCCAGGTTCAACTGATTTTCCTGCCTCAGTCCCCCAAGTAGCTTGGACTACAGGCGTGTGCCACCATGCCCGGCTAATTTTTGTATTTTTAGCAGAGACGGGATTTTACCATGTTGGCCAGGATGGTCTTGATCTCTTGATCTCATGATCCGCCTACCTCAGCCTCCCAGAGTGCTGGGATTACAGGCATGAGCCACCTTGCACGGTCCCTTCTCTCTTTTCTTTCCTTCCCCTAAACATCCAACACATGTGACTGGTTCTACAGTAGAAACAAGCAAAGCAGCTGCATCAATATGAGGAGGAAGAGGATGATGCTACCCAGAGCTTCAGCCTTTCCAAAAAATGGTGATAAAATTTATCTGAAAAGATTGCTGGAAATGTGCTGGTTTTACTTCTGGGTAATTAGTAGGTAAGGAGTTACAGGCCAAGAGAGCACCCTGTTCAAAGGTACAGAAGCATATAGGTTGTTGTGGTTGGATCATATTACAGAGAATGTGTATAAAAGTGCTAAGAAATAAGACTGTCCAACCTCCTGCCTCTACTATAGAGGATAGGGTAGGCCTAACAGTAAAGTGTTTAGACAGAGAGATCCTGAGGATACGTGATGACCTGCTTGTAGGAGACAGTGCAACAGATGAAAAACAACAGTAATAAAATCTCATGTTAGATCTAAATGTGCACCGGGCTAGGAGTGAGGAATAATAACCAGAAGTCCTAGGCCTAGGAAAACACGTAAGGGCAGACTCAGAGAAGAGGAGCAAGAATAAAGGGAGGGCATCCAGGATTTCCACACCTCACTCTATCCACCTGCCATCCTCTTTCCCACTTCAGAATGGTGCACTGTGTTGCTGCAGGCTGGAATATTCTTTCACCACCCTTCTCTACTAACTCCTATTCACGACCTTATTTACTGACAATGAGACATATTCCTTAAAATCCTTTCCAAAATGAGGTTTCATTATTAGGATGCTTAAAGCCTAAACCATGAAAGTGAGATACAGTATCGAAAGGTTTTTAGGTTAGTTTAGTAGGTAGAATGGACAGAATTAGTGGACAATTGATATGAAAAATGCAAGGCAGAGAAGGCTACATAATGTTGGGGTCTATTATAAAATGAAAACACAGGACACATTGTTCATAAATTATTAAGTATTTAATGAAGTATGTGGTCCTTCAGCGAATGGAGTCTTGTGTGAGTGCGTAAGTTACACGCCCATGAAGCTGGCCCTGATGAAGGGAGAGAGAGGAGATGAGGGTTATTTTCAACCTGAGTGGTTAGATGGTGGCAGATGCCCTCAGTGAACAAAAAAGTGATCTGGAAAGAGGAGCAGAGTTAGGTAAACTTTGAAATGTTGATATTCTGGTATATGTGGGATATTGATCAGAAGAGTTCAGTGGGTAGTTGAATAGTTGCCTGTGAAGAATCTGTATGTGCCTGATCTCTAGTAGTTTTTATATTTTGGGATGGAACAAAATTTTAAGCCAAAAGAATAATTGAGTCTGCTTAAAAGTAATAGAGAGAAGGCTTTTGTCTCTACCAGTTTATAGGGTATGTTGTTCTGAACACTGAGAAGAGAAGAATCTGGCTGTCTATTTTAGTACACTGAAAACAGTAATGGATTACTTGAGCTGTAACCTGGAGGAGACTCAAGAGAGATAATAAATCTTCCAGAGGTGTCTTATTTATTGACCATCCCACCTTAGGGAATGATATTCATTTTTACTTTATACTCCTTATTGTTGACTCCCTTTTATAAGCCATTTATTTAAAAAATTGTAATGGTGTTTATTTCTGAAATTACATGGAAGCTGATTATGAGTCCTACAGTATAAAACCATCCTACACAGCGCAGGTTCCCGTCCTGATTTCTGACATGGGCCTTTGTGAGGAAAAGGTGACTGGTGGTTAGCTATTGTGTGAAATCTATTGAAAGATGACACAGATGATGGTGCTGCCGAGTGCTCTCCCATGACTCACAGATGTAGTTGCCTAGTAACTAACCCAAAATAACATTGCTGAGGCACATCAAACCCGAGAGGCAGGGGCTGCTGTGAATCAGGACGAAGGTGCTCCAGTCAGCAGCTAACTTTTCTTCTCATTCATGGTTTCAAATTGGAAATTTTGTGGCCTTTGGTCAGTGATCCATAGAGTGAATATGAACTTCTGGGTATATAACATCAAATTGAGTGCCTTTCTCTTTTTTCATCACTGACTGTGGTGCAGCTTTCTTTGAAAGTTTGATCTAATTGTGAAAGATGTGGAGGTCAAGCTCAAACTAAATAGAGTAATAAAACAGCTCAGTCCTCACAGCAGAACATGAGGTTATAACATTTTCCCCAGGGTTTAAAATCTGTTTGAGTTGCTTTTAAATTTTTTAAAGTACAAAAGTCAAACACGCTCATTACTCAAACATTACCTTTAGTTTAAAAGTTTTGTTGCTATATATCCTTTCAAAAACAGATATTTTATGGGTGTATGGATGTGAATAAGTATGTTTATACATACATTCACAGTGTCGAATTCCCTAGAGAGGTAAAATAAGATGAATATGTAGAAAAGCTCATTGGTTTCACAAGTTAGGTTTTCACTGGTGGCTTTTGTCTGAATGGCTTTACTAAGTACGTGGAATGAGATCCTGACTGTAATAATGTAATGAGTGAATAGGAAGAGAACAAGCGAGTCTATCAATTGTGGACTACTCTTTTGAAGATCTTGGTTAAGAAGGGCACGTAGAGACACAAGAATAAGGAAGGCCTCTTTATCTGGGAAGGATTTTACGGTATTTATATTCTATGAAGAAGAAGTCAACAGAAAATTAAAGGGGTAATGGAAATGTAGGCTAACGAGGGATGAACAAATACAAGTTAAATATTGTGGTAAAAATGTATGTTTGACTGTGAGTGTTAGAATAGGTTGAAAATTTTTTAAGGTATTTTTTGCCGTTATTTTAAAAAATTAGAGAATATCATGTCAGCTCTGATGACAGAGCTTTAGAAAATCTACACAAATTCTGCTTTCTGAAATTTCTTTGCTGCAGTTTTATAGCACTCATTTTCATTAGTAACTGTCATTAGTAATTCATTTTCATTAGTAAATCATTTCATTGGTAACTGTCTTTATATAGAGACTCTAAGCAGAGTCTTTACCTCCTATGTCACTTATAGTACTGGGGAATAACTATGTATTTCCTCTTTGTAAAAGAGCATGGTGTGTGTGTGAGTGGGCTTCCCTCGTTCACGCTGTCTTTTCCACAATCATCTAGGGACAATTCTCTGCACTCTTTGTAAGCCTGCCTGGCTTAAGTTATATGAGTGGTAAATAAATCTACCTAAATTGTATTTGCATTTACTTCAATGGATATAATAATAATAATAATAATATTAATCATTATAATAGTTAATAGCTATCAATGTCATACTTATTTATAAATTTTCAGCCAATACTTCAGCACAGAAAATAAAAATTACCTTTAAAATATAGATCAATTTCTGAAATTTATTTTAATAATAATTGTTATTATTTAATAATGATAATATTATTAAATATTAGAGTTTTGTTCTGTTGCCCAGGCTGGAGTGTGGTGGCACAGTTACAGCTTACTGCAGCCTCGATGTCCTGGGTTCAAGTGATTCTCACATTTCAGCTTCCCGAGTAGTGAGGACCACAGGTGCATGCCATGACACCTGTCTGATTTTTGTTTATTTTTTCTAGAGAAGAGGCCTCTCTGTATTGCCCAGGATAATTTCTGTAACTTAAATGTAACATTAACTAAGTCAGAAAATATCTCGTGGAGCGCAATAACGGGCTTATGTGATAGTAATGAGATCAACCAAAGAATGAAGATGTTCCAATTTCTCAAGTACCTTTTGAAAGTCCAAGTTCTTTTCATTCTATATTTACAGAAATCCTACTAAAAGAGGAAATTAGGAAATAATTTACCTATTTAACAAGCTACATCCAGAGGTCAACACGGCTGAACATGAATATATTGTTTCTTCAATTTACACTTTTATTTACTTAATGCTTACTTTGGAAATCATTGTTAAGCTATATAAAGCTTTAGGATAATCATCTTTATCATGTATCTTTATTTTTTAAATTTAGAATTTGGCTGTCATTAATGTCCTGTTAGTAATAAGTTTAAATAACAACAACTGTTGAAATAAAGATATTCTGGTAGAAAGTTGTAATCACTGGGACGCTCCACCCAGGTGCCCCTTTGGGACCTAGGCACTCATTTTTAGCTGTTGGAAGTATCGGCGGCTGATGACTTAAAGTTGAATTATTTTCCATGAATTTCCTTCATTGGAAGAAAACTGCTTTATCCAGGCCATAACTGTCCCCAGGGCAGCCAATATTCCAATGACTGGTCCATTTAGGGGGATCTAAACTTGACCTCTCACCTTTATTATGGAAATCTTTGAAGGACAAAACTCTCTGTAGGAGTGGCCAAGGCTCTATTGCAATAGCATTATAATTCAACCTCTCCTCCTGCTAAGTTCATCCTTAATACATGTTGTTTCTCCATCCCTAGTACCTCCTGTATGAAAATCTGACAGTCTCAAAATCTCTTTCATACGACCTATGAAAGAGGGCTAAGATTCACATATATAGAATCAACTTTTCTTTACCATATATGTTTGCTATAAAGATAACCCAATTTACAGTGATATTTTCCCTCAAGCAATGGAGCCTGTGAGGATAGCCAGAGCCCAGAAGATAATTCATGCCATATAAGACAATCTGTACTTTAGGGAGAGAGTTCTCTAATACTTCTACATTATTTTAAAGAAAGTAACAGAATATGATTTTAGAAAAATTATTCTTGAAACCAAGGGAAGGAGAGATTGCAGAGATACAGAGATACCTGTACAGGGGCTGTTGTTTTAGTCCAGGTGAGAAGTGGTAAGGGCTGAAAGAGATAATGCAGTGGGGGCTGAAAGGAGAAATATGAAGACCCATGTAGGAACTAGACGCACAGGACTTAGCTGGTGACTGAATGTTACATGTGAGGAAGAAAGAAAAGTCAAAGGGTAATTAGAAATTTCTAGATCCTTTTGTTGTCTGAGTCAATGGTTATATCCTTCACTGGGTTGTGATAACTGAAGAAGAAATAGACTATGGGAGAAAGATAAATCAGTTTATCTTGCTGAATTTCAACAAAAAAACTTAGGGAGAATGGAGTGATGTTGAAAAAGAGAAGAGAGTTTAATTTGACTGGTATATTAGAAACGTGAAGGCTTCTTGATTGTTTTATTTTCATAAAAATAAATAGCATTATTCAGACTTTCTATAATAAAATACCTATTCCATCATTTTCTCCCATTATCCTCAACCTCTATGGTCTCTTCACTTGCTCTCTTCAAATTAGACAACTCAGATAGAAACTTTATTTCAACATGTGTATCAATTTTTTTCTTGCATTTCTGGTCTAAGATGGGTCCCCAGAAAAGTAGTAGGAAGACCTGATTATCTGGTTGTTGATATTTACATTCAATAGTAACTGATTTTATTTCCAAATAGGAACCGAGGCAACAGGAAAATCAGGGAATACAGAAAAAGGCTTGTTGAGAGATTGACTACATTGCCTCAGTGAAAACACCATTTAGGTGTGGCCTGAATTTTCTTTGATTTACCAAGAAAAGCGCTGAACAAGATTCAGTCTTTCTCTCTCTCTTTCTCTTTTTCTTTCTGCATATATGTGTGTGTTTACACCCATATAACTTCACATCTATATAACTTTACTTGTATTAATTTGACAAATATGAACAATGTGTATTTCTTCATCATTTTTCAACTTGGCATAAATTTAAAATGGATTGTGATAAAAACAATTTGGAGAAAATACCACACTTTAAGGATATATACAAGGAAAAAGGCTGTAGAAGGTAGATTACTACAGGGAAGACACTTGTGTATCTGCCCCAATAGTGCTCTGCTCAACTTCTTAAGTGCGGAGATACTTTCTTCCTCAATTTATAAAAGCAAGTCATACATGCTATCATAGCTAATTAGGTCAATTACTTTGATCTTTCTAAAATAATTTACAGCATGTGGATGTATTCCATCATACCTTTGGGGTAGGAAGCTATGAAACCATGAACTTCTTCTCTTACCACTTTTCACTAAAAGAACCATATCAATAAACAAATTAGCTTGTTCTGAATGAAATGACTGGCACTAGTAACACTATTAATTCATGTGAAAACAACAACTTAACCAAAACAATTACTTTTGTCATAGAAACAGTTATTGTAAAAGGGTCTAGACTAGTTTATCCAGAGTTTATATGTTTTTATCACCTCTGCTTTAATGTTCTGTCATTTGTGATATTTTGACTTTTTTTTTCTTTCAGTAAGGGACTCTGCGAATGCTGGAAAAATAGTGAAGATCATGGAACAACAAGAGAATTATCTTTTTCCTTATGTGAAGTATATATGGTGAGTGTAATTATAAATGTGTGGCTCAAATGACCTTGCTTTTGGATGGATGCCACCTGCTCACCTGTGAGTTTTGGTTTCATGTCATGATGCCCACCTGCTGATGAATCCTAGGGTTGTATAACATGACACACTTCTACATGCACCTACGCCTCAACTGCCCTTCTTTCCCAGGAATATGTATTTATTCAAAATGAGGAGTAACTGGGAATAACATCAAAAGAAGAGAACTCTGTTACTTGTAATTATTCATCATCTTAGCCTCTCTAGAGTTCATTTTTTAAGAGAAGCATTAAAAATCCCTGGATCATGTGTCAAAAAAGAATAAATATTCTGCCTATGGAGCACAGAAGTATTGCTTCAGCTTTAGATGAAAAAAAAAAAAAAAGAAGAAATTCCATTCAAACTCTTTCAAAAGCTTTATAGATGACTCCTTTCAATTTTGACCTACTCCCAGGGCAAAACCCATATCCATTTTATTAAAAGTCCTGAGGTTTATTTATTTATTTCTTTGGTGTAAAGCAAAACAAATGTCAAAGTACAATTAGAAGTGACTTTTCAAGAGTGGGTGCTGAGTACCATTCAAAGAAACTTCTATTAGATGGAGAATCATTTCATCTGAGTCTCAGACCCTAGCCCTGGACATCTAACCAAAGGCAATTAAGTTGTTTGTTGGATATATAAGGCTTAGAAGGGGATAGGTACTTGGTTGCAAATCCTAGAAAGTAAAGCTTTCTAATACACTTGGAATTTCACATCAAGTTCTAAAGTAGAGAACTGGTTCTTGAATTCTACCCATGGAAAATATCAAAGACTTAGCTTCCTCATATATAGTAGTAGGTGGTAAGGAGATGGATGTAGGTTGGAATGCCAGATCCCTCACTTAGTAGTTAGGTACGTTTGCACATAAAAAATCTCTTCATGTCTTACTATTTTATTTGATGTTGAGAATGATTCTACATACCTCGCATGGTAGATAGTAGAGCAAAATAACATAGAGAAAGTACCTGGTACGTGGTAAGTTGTACATAAATATTCATTAACCTTTGTATTTTAAAATCACAACTATTATTTGGAGAAATGTATTAATAAGTATGTAATTTTGTTGTTTTCTTCTTTTATTTACTCTGTTTTTGAGCTAATACAAAAGATTGTATCCTTAAATCTGACTAACATGAATCAAAATTCTTCCCTGTTATTAAACCTAACGGCAATTGGTTTGTTCAAGGAAAATAGGCAGTTGTCTGGGATATTGAAGGCAGTTCCCTAAGTTCTTTTTCCTGCAGTGGACTTGCTCTTCCTGGCCAAGAGCTGACGTGTCTTCAAATGAGAGATTATTCCCTCACACAGCAGGAGAATTTTAGTTATCTCCATTTTATGCCACAACTTATGTAACATTGTCCATGGTGCAATGCTTTATTTAAGAAGCTAAGCTTCATAGATCTATAGATCCTAGTTTTATTGACTATAAGGAATCCTAAGCCTAGAATTGTCCTGTAGAGAACATTCCATAGATAAAGATCTTTCTGTTAGTCAATATTATTATTCTATTTACCTAGAACTCTGAAAAATTGTTGACAAGAACCAACCAGATAGATATGATGTGTTTTGAAGATTAAATAAAATAAAGATTTTGGAATATAAATACTTCTGGGTCATTTTGTATTTACAAAAATTTTGGTAAGTTATATATAAAAACTATTTTTTGAACAATAGAGATATCAAAGTATAATACACTGTGCACATATCAGCTCAGTTATCAGCTCACTTTGATTTCCAGAGAGTTTTGTGCTAAATAAAAATGTACTTATTCTACAACAAAAAGCATCATATGTTTTTATGCACATAAACCATAATTGTTTCAGTATATTTAAAGATTACAAGAATATATCAAACAAAGTACAAATTATTTCTTAATTTCTTCCCCGGAGATACACATAATTAAAATTTACAGTGCATTTTTCTAGATGACTTTTGTTTTTTATTTTTTTTAAAAAAATCTTTTATTTTTGTTACTTAGGTGAACTTGTCTTATGAGTTTTTTTTTTTTTTTTTGGACAGATTACTTTGTCACCCAGGTAATAAGTCCTGTCCCCATTAGTAATTTTTCTTGATTCTCTCCCTCCTCTCATCCTCCACCCTCTGATAGGCCCTAGTGTGTGATGTTCGCCTCTACATATCCATGTGTTCTTATCGTTTGGATCCTACTTATAAGCAAGAACATGTGGTATTTGGTTTTCTGTTCCTATGTTAGCTTGTTGAGGATAATGGCTTCTAGCTCCATCCATGTCCCTGCAAAGGACATAGTTTCATTCCTTGTTATAGTTAAATAGCGTTCCATGGTGTATATGTTGCACATTTTCTTTACCCACTCTACCACTGATGGGCATTTGAGTTGATTCCATGTCTTTGCTATTGTGAATAGTGCTGCAGTGAACATGAGCATGCATGTATCTTTATAACAGAACAATTTATGCTCCTTTGGCTTTATGCGTAGTAATGGGATTGCTGGATCAAATGGTGATTCTGTGTTTACATCTTTGAGGAATTGCCACACTGCCTTCCATAATGGTTGAACTAATTTACACTCCCACCAACAGTGTATAAGTGTTCCTTTTTCTCCACAACCTCACCAGCATCTGTTATTTTTTGCCTTTTTAATAATAACCATTCTGACTGCTGTGAGATATCTCATTGTGGTTTTGATTTGCATTTCTCTAATAATCAGTGATGTTGAGCTTTTTTCCATATGATTGTTGGCTGCATGTTTTGAAAAGTATCTAGACTATTTTCTACATATAGGTGCAGATATGTACAATCTCTCACTTCTTCTCTGTATACCTATATATTTATATAAATATAATCATATTATCATTGTAAATGTACAACTTGCTTTTTTCCTCCTAAACAATACTTCATAATCATCTTTCTATATAAATATACATAATTTTAATGGTCACCTATTTTGTTTATTTTTAATAGTAGACTTAAGAAGACAAAATGTCTTGACTAAATTTTTAGAGTTTAATATTTCTACCAATTTTCAATATATTAATAATTTATATTTAAAATTGCATTTTTACTATAGCAATGGTATGAGACATTTTCTACCATAACTTATCAATGGCAAGATTGTTGTGATGTTTACCCACTGTACATTTCATATACATGATAATAGTAGCTAATAGTTATCAAGAACAGCCTATATTGTTTGCCAGACGATAATACAATCTTCATGCATATTGCCACATTTAATATCCACAAGATGATAACAAAATAAGTACTGTTAATTATTTCAATATACAAGAAAAGTTTAACATCTTATGCAAGGTCAAGCAAATTGTTAAAGATCTAAATGAATCCAAAGCCAAAATGTCAAGATTATGATAAATATCGTAAAAATCTGGGCACTTCCCGACTTTATTGTGACAGAAAGTTAAGTTTGAATTCCTCTCTTTACCAAAGTTTTCAAGCATATGGTAATGAGTACTTACAGCCCTGGTTCCTCTTGGGAGAGGGAGACTTTAGTCTCTCCCTTTGAATCATCTTTCTTGGGATAGAGCAGGAAAGAGGGAGAGGGGAGCTCTTGCTAGGAAGCAAGGCCCATTTCCATTCAATTTTAAGGAGTGCTGTAGCTGCTTATGTCTCAACCAAACAAATTGCAAAAATTTTTTATTATATTTACCTCTGTATATAAATCTGCAAGGTCATTGTAACTTTGGGAAACATTTCACTAAACTTTGAGGACCCTTTGACTTAGCAGCCAGAGCCACACTGCTTCATAGCGAGGACTCCAGGGCTTGTACCTATTGGCTGACGTAGACTTCACTCGCACAGTGGTTATTTTTTGTTTTTTTAAACACAATCTACTTTACCCTGGGGCCTTTTTTTCCCTATTGTTGTGAGAATATCTCTTAGATTATTGCCTGGTCTTAGTGTAAGGGCGAGGGAAGTTTTCCAGGGCAGTGGGACTGACAGTAAACATTTCTCTAGATTTCTTTGAGTTGGCTTCCTCATTCTCTAGTGACTTATTTTCATCCCTAGTTAAGCCAATCTGGGGCAATAAAAGTTCAAATGCTATTCAATGCCTAATCTTTGATTTACTGTGAGGGTTTTTCTCTTGTAAATCTGAGAGCCAAAACTTCCTTAGAATAGTCAATATCTATTGCAAAAGGCTCCACAAACTTTTACCATCTTCTTCAAATGGATTGAAGTTAGCATGATAGATTGCATGAGTGACTGAACCCTAAAATGGCCTAGCTGTTACCTTCTTTATTCAAAGACATTATATTCTTCTCTCTCATCTCCCTGGAAAATCAATCAAAGTTCTCATAGTTCACCTGTTCAACCAATAATAGTCACAGATTTGCCTCCTTGCATACTAAGTGTAGGTGTGATTTTCTGTAACTGTAACTAACCAGAGTTAGGAACTTCTGCCATGCAGTTACAAATCTTAAGGCCCCCTACCCTGCTGATGAGTACTGCCACCTGCGGGAGAGTTAACCCATTTAGGACTCCAATTTGGCAGCTATCTCTCATTGAACCCATTTACTTGTACTTGACTACAACTGTCTCTCCAATTCTTCCTCTTTAACAAGGAATACATTGGAAGATTATATTTGGCCTGGTGGGTCATACGGTTTGATCTACATATTCATTACCAGTTCTCGTGGGCTTACCTCAAATCCATTTATTGTCTTGAAGGACCCTTACTTTTTCTCTTCCAGGTAGCCAAGTATTTGTCAGCTTCACATCCTTTTTAATACAACTGCTAAGAAATGTAAAGGATCTGAGATTTTCTTCTACTTCCAAGATAAATTAGCCTATCCGTGGATGCTGGCAGAAAACATGAGACGCCTGTGTCAGACACAAAAATCTTTATTTCTCTCAACAATAACAATAGTCAACATATCAGCATTTTCTTGTTGCAGTCCCCTGGTGATATGAAGAGGAATAGATGATATCTGCTTACACAGTGGTTTGAGGCATAAGAGCTTAGGGAATCCAAATCATTTTTGAGCTTTGAGAACCAAAATCATTTATGGTAGCAAACCTGCCTGCCTTTTGCTCCATAGGAGACATTAACATTATTATCCTGGATAGTGAGTGTCTCTGACTCTTGCTCCAGAGGAAACACTACGTCTATTTTCTGAGGGTGTTAGTCAACAACGTGTTATACAAACATTTGTCGAAAAGTAAAATTGTAGTCCAGGAAAAAAAAAAGACAGTAAGTACCTCTACTCGCGAAACATTTCTCTACAGAAATGCAAGAGAAAGATGAAAAATGGTCTCTTAACAGGGTCAGGTTAGCTGAACAGTTTGCTCAGGTAGAAATTTTGGATTATTTTATCTACTTGCAGTGCTTTTTGAATTTAAAGTTTCATACAAATCAAATGAAGATCTTGTTTGAACGCCGATTCTGACAATATATTGAATTTGAGGCCAAGGATTCTGCCTTTTCAAGAAGCTCTCAGGTGATCCTACTGGTTTATGGATAAAATTTTAAATTGAAAGATTATAATATGCACCAAGGTTCTGACATTTCAATCTCATAAACTATAGACTACCACTGAGCCAAGACTTCAATTAGCTAACCTTGTAGACTTTTAACACATTAAATCCTGACCTCTAGGTAATCCCACTCTTATCAAGCTTTTTATTTTTTCTTGCTTTGGGCAGCTACCTCTTTTAGCATCCAATCCTACCCACATACATTGCATACTCCTGCCTATACAGATTCATGAAGTCTCACATCTTTTTCTTAACATAGGTTATCTCTTTCAGGGTCAAGGTTTGTATTTTTGTGGCTGGGCTATTTAGGAATCCGATTTCCATTATGGCTCTGGAGGCCTTGGGTCAATTATCTTAAATGCAAACATTGAGTGATTTTTATTTCAGAAAATGCTGACTTCATCACAAAGTGAGGGTAGTATATATATGTTCATTCACAAGGGAGCTTCAAGATGATATAAAGATGATTTAAATTTAAAGTTGATTAAATTTCAAGATGATTTAAAATTTCAAACTTTAAGTCTTATCTATGTCTGCCCACATGTTTGTATTTATGTCTTAGCATCTCATTTATTTCCTGCCAGTGCCCTTAGCTGGTTGAATTGAACATTTAATTGACATTGCAACTCTAACAATTATAAACAGGCATTGGACTTGGTTCTCAGCTATGTCAGCTTCCCAACTATAGGAAATAAAGGGCTCTTCAAGGCTCCTGAAGAAGTTTTCCAATTGTCTACTTTCATTCTCGTTTGGACAGTCAGACCTCTCAAGCTCTCTGTTACCTCATACATTTTCCAGGAGTTCAAAAGTTAGATCGTGACATCATCATTGGTATCTTTGTAATCAATATTTTGGTTATTGTTGTTGCAATAGCAACTCAGTGCCACAGATATTTGATTTCATTACTTCTTGCATTCACTCTGCACTTCATCCCAAAAGTTATGGATTGAATGTGCTCCCCCACCACCCGTGTTTCATATATTGAAGTCCTAACTGTACTGGCGGATAGGGCCTGTGACTGTGCTTAGAGATAGATCCTGTGAGGCAGTGATTAAGGTTAAATGAGTCTACAAAGGTCCTAATCCTTAGGTCTAATGTCCTTATAGGAAAAGGAAGAGAAACCAGAGTTCTCTCTTTTTCTGTGCATACTACCAAGGGAAGGTCATGAGAGCACGCAGTGAGAAGGTGGCCATCTGCAAAGCAGGAAGAGAGCTTCACAAGAAACTGACCATGCTGGCATCTTGGTCTTCGACTTTCAAGTCTCAAGAACTGTAAGAAAATTAATTTCTGTTTTTTAAGCCACCCAGTTTGTGGTATTTTATTATGGAAGCCTAAGCAGACCAAGACATAAAGCCACAACTAGTGGTAATTTGAATTATTATCGTACTACCCCTGCCATGGATTATTCATTACTCATTTCCTTCTCCCAGAAAGAATATCCCTTCACTCCTTGCACATACAAGCAACTCAATCCCAGAATTGCATTTTGACACTCTTTTCTGAGGCCGGTGATGGTTCTAATTATTCTATCAGTTAGCACTGTAAAAGATAATCAGATGTTAAACTCAAATTAGGTAATTTGGAAAGAGTTTGATAAAAAGTCAATTTAGTGTCATCTTCACAGGCATCTGAGAATTCACAAGAGATGGTTCATGTCTTCACTGGGACTGAAGAAATTAGAAAACAGAATGGTTATTGGAATCTGAAAACTGGGAGTTCCAAGTGGATAGAGCTGTGTAACAGGACCTGAGACCTTAGGCAAGTGACTCAGCCAGGCCATGCCAACTCTGTTGGGAGACTCAAGGTATTTCACATTTTTCCCTCCCTCAAATCTCATTATCGCTTGTTTGTAAATCCTTTTTATCTACTCAAAACAACTGGCTGCACATTGATTATATTGGAACCCTTCCTTTATTCCAGCGATGGACACATTTTTCAAATATGAAATTGCCTTTTTTGCTTATAGT
Organism: Theropithecus gelada; assembly: GCF_003255815.1. NCBI lineage: Eukaryota > Metazoa > Chordata > Mammalia > Primates > Cercopithecidae > Theropithecus > Theropithecus gelada. Next base: position 123,930,935 of record NC_037669.1, read on the forward strand.
TTTTGTTCCAATATAACCATTTATGAGCTTTCATATACATTAACTTTCAGTTTGGATCTCAACTATGATAAATTACCTGATAGAACTTTAGTATGATCCCTGTGTTGTGGATATATGTTTTCTGGTGGAAGGACAAGAGTGGAAGCAAAAGGACAAAGGAGATCAACTGGGTAGAATAACTTTTTTTGATTCCCTCAGGCTGCCTTCCACCTTTCTCCCTCCTACTTTTTACTCTGATAGGCAGAATTATATGGAAAGAAGGGAGAGAGTATTATTGGGATCTTTACACCCCTGACTTCCTTTCTGCTGGGTTGCTATAGCCTGACTTCCATTCTGGACAGAAGATGAGAGCTTTCCGTGAACCAATCCTTTTCACACAGATCTCTCTGCTTCTGGGATTAGCTAACTGCCCCTTCATATCCAGGGTAGATAATCATACCCCAATTTTTATTAGTCCTGGATTACTCTTTCTTTTATGTTTTTCCATATCCTTGCCACACTTTGGTAAATAGTTCCTTTATCAAATTATCTCTGATTGTCCAATTTGAGTGTGCCATCTGTTTCCTTTTAGGGCTCTGAGGATACATCCTCTGTGCTGTATTGGCTTCCTGGTTCATTTGGTTCTCTCAGCAGCCCTGAGAAATATTTTATTATAACACTTTAAAGGTAAAGATACAAAGGTTTTAAAAGCTTGGCATGTTTTGTACCAGCTTCTTCTGAATTATTATTTTAACAAGTTGAAATCACATAGCACAGATTACAATTTTAAATCTTATTTTTTCTTTGCTTATGTCCTGAAATTTTCTTTATAAATATAACTTCAAGGGCTTCATAAAAATTCATTCTGGGGGAGAGACATACTTTACCAAACTGATTCTCTTATGCTAAAGATTTGGGTCATTTTATCTTTTTCACTATTCTGGTGATGAACATTTTTTGGAGGGTAGCATTATCTAAACTTATTTCCTTATTCATATATACATACATATGTGTATATATATTCAATTATGAATACTCAAAATCACAGTGTCTATAAGTTCTATTGCAAAGGGAGTTTCTGACTTTTTTTTGGCTCAAATGTTTCTTTTTAAACTCTGCTGAAAATATAGAGACAATATTACTGATTCCACACAATGAGTTTGTTTCTAGAATAAATTTCCTGGAGCTGACTCTTATTAGTTTATTTTGAGCAGATTAGCAACAGTGCTAATAATAAGGTCTAATATTTAAACAGTGCTACAGAGCTTACAAAGCAAATCTTATGTGGCCAACTAAACTGGCCTGTGTGCTATGCTAGACATAAGCATGCAAACAATAGCAAATACCCATGTGGGCCACATCTAATTCCAGAGTTTCCAATTTACTAATTCATGCTAGTTTCATTTCCCCATTTTACAGATGAGAACATTGTATCTTAAAGAAAATCAAAGGGCACAGCCATAGAATTAAGCTGATAACTTTGGTTTCTCAATTGTTGATGCAAAGATTCTTGCTCCTTTTTCTAAGTCAAGCTAATGGCATATCAATGGCCGTTGATGGAAATGTGCTTTTTCTTAAAGTATCTTAGTGCTTGTCAAGTCTCCAGAAGATCATTAAGAATAATATCTTGTTCATTAAAAATTATTTACAGACCATCCCAAGGGAAACACTTGGAACTAACACTTCCACAGGGAATGTACTCCAAAAATCCTAGCAGTACATTGCTGGCCTCCTAATTAGCAGGTTAGGACAGCTCTGTGCGTCTCTTGGGGGACTCATAAAAGATTACAATTAATTGGGAAAGTCAGTCCATAAAGTACATTCTATAAGGAGAGTTCAAACAGAATAGCTGTCTTTTTTATGCTTCTTTAGTTAATGCTAACTAAGTGCCATCAAAGTTAGAAAACTTTTTTATTGAACTTTAATTCCTTATACAAATTCTTGTTCAGTGTTCTCATTTTCAGGAGAGTGGAAGGGAACCCAAAGTTTCAGTGAATTGACAGATCCTGGATGACGTATGTCAAAAGATTTGGTGAATCCCCCCTTTTCCCTCAGAATCCCCAGTTTCACTTACTGTAAGTGGCAAAACCACAGGTAAAAGAAAGAGTCGTGATTTTTTCATGTGTCTGTTGGCTGTATGAATGTCTTCTTTGGAGAAATGTCTGTTCATATCCTTTGCCCACTTTTTGATGAGGTTGTTTGTTTTTTTCTTGTAAATTTGTTTGAGTTCTTTGTAGGTTCTGGATATTAGCCCTTCGTCAGATGAGTAGATTGCAAAAATTTTCTCCCATTCTGTAGGTTGCCTGTTCACTCTGATGGTAGTTTCTTTTGCTGTGCAGAAGCTCTTTAGTTTAATTAGACCCCATTTGTCAATTTTGGCTTTTGCTGCCGTTGCTTTTGGTGTTTTAGACATGAAGTCTTTGCCCATGCCTATGTCCTGAATGGTACTACGTAGGTTTTCCTCTAGGGTTTTTATGGTATTAGGTCTAACATTTAAGTCTCTAATCCATCTTGAATTAATTTTCATATAAGGAGTAAGGAAAGGATCCAGTTTCAGCTTTCTACTTATGGCTAGCCAGTTTTCCCAGCACCATTTATTAAATAGGAAATCCTTTCCCCATTTCTTGTTTCTCTCAGGTTTGTCAAAGATCAGATGGCTGTAGATGTGTGGTATTATTTCTGAGGACTCTGTTCTGTTCCACTGGTCTATATCTCTGTTTTGGTACCAGTACCGTGCTGTTTTGGTTACTGTAGCCTTGTAGTATAGTTTGAAGTAAGGTAGTGTGATGCCTCCAGCTTTGTTCTTTTGGCTTAGGATTGCCTTGGAGATGCAGGCTCTTTTTTGGTTCCATATGAACTTTAAAGCAGTTTTTTCCAATTCTGTGAAGAAACTCATTGGTAGCTTGATGGGGATGGCATTGAATCTATAAATTACCTTGGGCAGTATGACCATTTTCACGATATTGATTCTTCCTATCCATGAGCATGGTATGTTCTTCCATTTGTTTGTGTCCTCTTTTACTTCACTGAGCAGTGGTTTGTAGTTCTCCTTGAAGAGGTCCTTTACATCCCTTGTAAGTTGGATTCCTAGGTATTTGATTCTCTTTGAAGCAATTGTGAATGGAAGTTCATTCCTGATTTGGCTCTCTGTTTGTCTGTTACTGGTGTATAAGAATGCTTGTGATTTTTGCACATTAATTTTGTATCCTGAGACTTTGCTGAAGTTGCTTATCAGCTTAAGGAGATTTTGGGCTGAGACAATGGGGTTTTCTAAATATACAATCATGTCAGCTGCAAAGAGGGACAATTTGACTTCTTCTTTTCCTCACTGAATACCCTTGATTTCTTTCTCTTGCCTGATTGCCCTAGCCAGAACTTCCAACACTGTGTTGAATAGGAGTGGTGAGAGAAGGCATCCCTGTCTTGTGCCAGTTTTCAAAGGGAATTTTTCCAGTTTTTGCCCATTCAGTATGATATTGGCTGTGGGTTTGTCATAAATAGCTCTTATTATTTTGAGGTACGTTCCATCAATACCGAATTTATTGAGCGTTTTTAGCATGAAGGGCTGTTGAATTTTGTCAAAAGCTTTTTCTGCATCTATTGAGATAATCATGTGGTTCTTGTCTTTGGTTCTGTTTATATGCTGGATTATGTTTATTGATTTGCGAATGTTGAACCAGTCTTGCATCCCAGGGATGAAGCCCACTTGATCATGGTGGATAAGCTTTTTGATGTGCTGCTGAATCCGGTTTGCCAGTATTTTACTGAGGATTTTTGCATCGATGTTCATCAGGGATATAGGTCTAAAATTCTCTCTTTTTGTTGTGTCTCTGCCAGGCTTTGGTATCAGGATGATGTTGGCCTCATAAAATGAGTTAGGGAGGATTCCCTCTTTTTCTATTGATTGGAATAGTTTCAGAAGGAATGGTACCAGCTCCTCCTTGGACCTCTGGTAGAATTTAGCTGTGAATCCATCTGGTCCTGGACTTTTTTTGGTTGGTAGGCTATTAATTATTGCCTCAATTTCAGAGCCTGCTATTGGTCTATTCAGGGATTCAACTTCTTCCTGGTTTAGTCTTGGAAGAGTGTAAGTGTCCAGGAAATTATCCATTTCTTCTAGATTTTCTAGTTTATTTGCATAGAGGTGTTTATAGTATTCTCTTATGGTAGTTTGTATTTCTGTGGGGTAGGTGGTGATATCCCCTTTATCATTTTTTATTGCGTCTATTTGATTCTTCTCTCTTTTCTTCTTTATTAGTCTTGCTAGCGGTCTGTGATATGATGAATAAAGATGGAAAATGACAGTTATGATGAGTAATATTGTGAGCCTTATTTTACGCCCAGTATTCATTTCTTCATATCTCTGCTTCCTCACTTGTTTCTGCTCTTCTCACCTACATATATACTCATGTGTCCTTTTTTCCAGTAAAAAAAAATCTTAAAATGCATTTCTTACTTAAATTTTAATTTTTTTCCCATCTTGATATTGCCAAATTCTTGAAATAATAATATAATCCAATGTTTCTCAGATTTTGAAGTGCATTTGGATCATCAGGGGATCTTGTTAAAATGCAGATCCTGACTACATATGTAAAAGATGGATCTGAATTTTCACATTTTTATCAGGCTCCCGGGTGAATTGATGCTGCTGGTCCATGGTATAGTGCACATAGAAAAATTTAAGTTATTATTGACAAAACTCTCACAATGTACTATGGGCTGAATATGTACCTGTAAAAATTCAAATTTTGAAGATTTAATACCCTATGTAATAGGATTTGGAAGTGAGGTCTTTGGCAGGTAATTAGGGTTAGGTTAGGTTATGAAAGTGGGACCCTTATGGTGGAGTTAATGACTTTATAAAGAGAAAAAGAAACATAAGATAGATCTCTCTTCTTCTTCATGTGAGAATACAGCAAGAAAGGGACTATCTGTAAACCAGGAAGAGGGCTTTCACCTTACGCGGAATCAATGGGCACCTTGAACTTAGACCTCCCAGCTTTTAGAATCGTAAGAAATAAATTGTTGTTTAAGCCTGCCCAATTCCCTCTTCCCCCATTCCAAGATACAGTGATTTTTTTTTTTTAATATATAGCGGTCCTAACTGACGAAATTATGGCCTAATCTTTCCCATTTTCTCTTCACTTTTCAGCTCTTTGCATCAGGTGTCCTCTTTACCAGTCTTTTGAACATAGCAATGACCTTTGCATTACCAGCTTTTCATGATCCTTAACCTAACTCCTTGATCACTCAGCTCATGATCCTGATTAGCATTCTTCTTGTCTTAAAACTATTTTCTGTGTTTACTTCTGTGTCTGTATATTATTCTAGTATACCTTTCTTTCCTTCTTTTCTGAAATTCTTCAGAGTCTCTCTTCTTCCTTCTACTGGCCCAACGAGCGCAATTCACAGACTATGTCATTCATTCTCTTTTCTTTGCTCATTGAACTTCTTTATTATCTCATTTATCCTTAATTCTTCTCTATCCTCAATATTTCAAATTCTATAACTCTAATCTTTACTTCTGATTTAATTATTACTCCCAAATTGTGAATCTTATCCTGAAATTCTCATTTGAATATACTGATGATTCTTTAAGCAGAATATATTCCTAAGTAACCTAATCTTTGGATATTCAAAGAACATATCCCTCATATGCCTGTCTCCAGGTCTTTTGTCATAATTAGTCTGAGCTTAAGATAAACTATACCCAATTTTAAGATAAACTTTTAATTTTAGAATAGTCTTAAGTAGACATACAAAATTATTGCAAAGAGAGTACAAGAATTCTCATATACCACACAGTCAGCTTCCCCTACTATTAATATCTTAGTAATATGGTGCATCTGTCACAAGTAATGAACAAATACTGAGGCAAAATCTTTAACTGAACTCTATGCTATATTCAGATTTCCTCAGTTTTTCACAAATGTTCTTTTTCTATTTCAGGATACAATCCAGGTTACCACATTATGCTCCTTAGTCACATCTCCTTAGGCTCATCTTGATTGTGACAGCTTGCCAGGCGTTCTTTGTTTTTAATGACCTTGACAGTTTTGAGGGGTAATAGGTATTTTTCAGACTGTCCCTCACTTGGGAATTTTACAATGCTTTTTTCTCATAGTTAGAGTGCATGTTTTTGAGAGAAAGACCACAAAGGGAAAGTGCCACTCTGATTCTGTCATGTCATGGGTACTGTTGATAAAAACGTTAATTACCTGGCAAAGAAAACTTACCAGTTTCTCTACTGTAAAGTTACTACATCCTTTTCCTTCTCAGTACTGTCCTTTTTGGATGAAAGTCACTATGCAAAATCCAGACTTAAGAGTAGGGAGTTGTGTCCTCTACTTAAGGATGAAATATCTACATAAATTTTTTGCAGTTTTTTCTCATGGGAGATTTAAAGTGCTTTTGTTGTGAGTGAGAAGAGTAAGCTTCATCTATACCTGACTTACATTAGAGGCTTATCAACATTTAAGGATTATTTATCTCATATTGTTAATGTTCTGCTATGACAGAAAAAGTGAAAAGTGAGCACTTAGATATCCTGCTGTGATTGTGACATGGATTATCTCAAGCAGCAGTATTTTTCACAACTGCTGGAGGAAATTGGGATAAGGATAATTACTGAGTTTTTGTGGGCACTCTATTTTACTCTCAGATGGTACTTTACACAACATAAAATTGTTTCTATTTAAGCAGCTATACTTTCGTGTTTACGATGAGAAAAGGACCAATAAGACATTTGTGCAGTTTTCTTTAAATATTTACTTTCTAGCTATGGTTGAACATGTCTCTGGAGGAATACGTATCATATGGATCATAACATATGATGCCAATCACACTTCCTACTTCAAAAAAAGAGTGCGTAACAGAAGGCATGACTCTCCTTTGTGGCTCTGACTGGCTTTCTATGGAGTTACATCATTTGTATTGTACCAAAATGTCATATGGGTCATTTTAGGAAAAACTTGAGGAAACAATTCTGTGTCTTAGATATAGGCACAGCATTTATTTATGTCTTTATTTCTGTCATATAAATGCCAATTTCATTTTTCTTTTTTTTTTTTTTATTATACTTTAAGTTCTAGGGTACATGTGCACAATGTGCAGGTTTCTTACATATGTATACATGTGCCATGTTGGTGTGCTGCACCCATTAATTCATCATTTACATTAAGTATATCTCCTAATGCTATCCCCCCTCCCCCCTCACAATAGGACCCAGTGTGTGATGTTCCCCTTTCTGTGTCCAAGTAATCTCATTGTTCAATTCCCACCTATGAGTGAGAACATGCGGTGTTTGGTTTTCTGTTCTTGTGATAGTTTGCTGAGAATGATGGTTTCCAGCTGCATCCATGTCTCTGCAAAGGACATGAACTCATCCTTTTTTATGGCTGCATAGTATTCCATGGTGTATATATGCCACATTTTCTTAATCCAATCTGTCACTGATGGATATTTGGGTTGATTCCAAGTCTTTGCTATTGTGAATAGTGCCGCAATAAACATACGTGTGCATGTGTCTTTATAGCAGCTTGACTTATAATCCTTTGGGTATATCCCCAGTAATGGAATGGCTGGATCAAATGGTATTTCTAGTTCTAGATCCTTGAGGAATTGCCACACTGTTTTCCACAATGGTTGAACTAATTTACAGTCCTACCAACAGTCTAAAAGTGTTCTTATTTCTCCACATCCTCTCCAGCACCTGTTGTTTCCTGACGTTTTAATGATCACCATTCTAATTGATGTGAGATGGTATCTCATCGTGGTTTAGATTTGCATTTCTCTGATGGCCAGTGATGATGAACATTTTTTCATGTGTCTGTTGGCTGTATGAATGTCTTCTTTTGAGAAGTGTTCGTTCATATCTTTTGCCCACTTTTTGGTGGGGTTGTTTGTTTTTTTCTTGTAAATTTGTTTGAGTTCTTTGTAGGTTCTGGATATTAGCCCTTTGTCAGATGAGTAGAATGCAAAAATTTTCTCCCATTCTGTAGGTTGCCTGTTCACTCTGATGGTAGTTTCTTTTGCTGTGCAGAAGCTCTTTAGTTTAATTAGATCCCATTTGTCAATTTTGGCTTTTGCTGCTGTTGCTTTTGGTGTTTTAGACATGAAGTCCTTGCCCGTGCCTATGTCCTGAATGGTATTCCCTAGGTTTTCTTCTAGGGTTTTTATGGTTTTAGGTCTAACATTTATGTCTCTAATCCATCTTGAATTAATTTTTGTGTAAGGAGTAAGGAAAGGATCCAGTTTCAGCTTTCTACTTATGGCTAGCCAATTTTCCCAGCACCATTTATTAAATGGGGAATCCTTTCCCCATTTCTTGCTTTTTCAAAGATCAGATGGCTGTAGATGTGTGGCATTATTTCTGAGGACTCTGTTCTGTTCTACTGGTCTATATCTCTGTTTTGGTACCAGTACCATGCTGTTTTGATTACTGTAGCCTTTTAGTATAGTTTGAAGTAAAGTAGCGTGATGCCTCCAGCTTTGTTCTTTTGACTTAGGATTGTCTTGGCAATGCGGGCTCTTTTTTGGTTCCATATGAACTTTAAAGCAGTTTTTTCCAATTCTGTGAAGAAAGTCATTGGTAGCTTAATGGGGATGGCATTGAATCTATAAATTACCTTGGGCAGTATGGCCATTTTCACAATATTGATTCTTCCTATCCATGAGCATGGTATATTCTTCCATTTGTTTGTGTCTTCTTTTATTTCACTGAGCAGTGGTTTGTAGTTCTCCTTGAAGAGGTCCTTTACATCCCTCGTAAGTTGGATTCCTATGTATTTTATTCTCTTTGAAGCTATTGTGAATGGAAGTTCATTCATGATTTGGCTCTCTGTCTGTTACCGGTGTATAAGAATGTTTGTGATTTTTACACATTGAGTTTGTATGTTGCGACTTTGCTGAAGTTGCTTATCAGCTTAAGGAGATTTTGGGTTGAGACAATGGGGTTTTCTAAATATACAATCATGTCATTTTCAAACAGGGGCAATTTGACTTCCTCTTTTCCTAATTGAATACCCTTTATTTCTCTCTCTTGCCTGATTGCCCTAGCCAGAACTTCCAACTCTATGTTGAATAGGAGTGGTGAGAGAGGGCATCCCTGTCTTGTGCCAGTTTTCAAAGGGAATGCTTCCCGTTTTTTGCCCATTCAGTATGATATTGGCTGTGGGTTTGTCATAAATAACTCTTATGATTTTGAGATACGTTCCATCAACACTGAATTTGTTGAGAGTTTTTAGCATGAAGGGCTATTGAATTTTGTTGAAGGCCTTTTCTGCATCTATTGAGATAATCATGTGGTTTTTGTCTTTGGTTCTGTTTATATGCTGGATTACGTTTATTGATTTGCATATATTGAACCAACCTTGTATCCCAGGGATGGAGCCCACTTGATCATGGTGGATAAGCTTTTTGATGTGCTGCTGGATTCGGTTTGTCAGTATTGTATTGAGGATTTTTGCATCGATGTTCATCAGGGATATTGGTCCAAAATTCTCTTTTTTTGTTGTGTTTCTGTCAGTCTTTGGTATCAGGATGATGTTGGCCTTGTAAAATGAGTTAGGGAGGATTCTCTCTTTATCTGTTGATTGGAATAGTTTCAGAAGGAATGGTACCAACTCCTCCTTGTACCTCCGGTAGAATTCAGCTGTGAATCCATCTGGTCCTGGACTTTTTTTGGTTGGTAGGCTATTAATTATTGCCTCAATTTCAGAGCCTGGTATTGGTCTATTCAGGGATTCAACTTCTTCCTGGTTTAGTCTTGGGAGAGTGTATGCATCCAGGAAATTATCCATTTCTTCTAGGTCTTCCAGTTTATTTCTGTAGAGGTGTTTATAGCATCCTCTGATGGTAGTTTGTATTTCTGTGGTGTCGGTGGTGATATCATCTTTATCACTTTTTATTGCATCTATTTTTTTCTTCTCTCTTTTCTTCTTTATTAGTCTTGCTAGTGGTCTATCAATTTTGTTGATCTTTTCAAAAAACCAACTCCTGGATTCACTGATTTTTTGGAAGGTTTTTTGTGTCTCTATCTCCTTCAGTTCTGCTCTGATCTTAGTTATTTCTTGCCTTCTGTTAACTTTTGAATGTGTTTGCTCTTGTTTCTCTAGTTCTTTTAATTGTGATGCTAGGTGTCAATTTTAGATCTTTCCTGCTTTCTCTTGTGGGCATTTAATGTTATAAATTTCCCTCTACACACTGCTTTAAATGTGTCCCAGAGATTCTGATACGTTGTATCTTTGTTCTCATTGGTTTCAAAGAACATCTTTATTTCTGCCTTCATTTCGTTATGTACCCAGTAGTCATTCCAGAGCAGGTTTTTCTGTTTCCATGTAGTTGAGCAGTTTTGATTGAGTTTCTTTGTCCTGAGCTCTAGTTTGATTGCACTGTGGTCAGAGAGACAGTTTGTTGTAATTTCTATTCTTTTACATTTGCTGAGGAGTTCTTTACTTCCAACTATGTAGTCAATTTTGGAATAAGTGCGATGTGGTGCTGAGAAGAATGTATATTCTGTTGCTTAGGGGTGGAGAGTTCTGTAGATGTCTATTAGGTCCGCTTGGTGCAGAGCTGAGTTCAATTCCTTGATATCCTTGTTAACTTTCTGTCTCGTTGATCTGTCTAATGTTGCCAGTGGGGTGTTAAAGTCTCCCATTATGATTGTATGGGAGTCTAAGTCTCTTTGTAAGTCTCTAAGGACATGCTTTATGAACGTGGATGTTCCTGTATTGGATGCATATATATTTAGGACAGTTAGCTCTTCCTGATGAATTGATTCCTTTACCATTATGTAATGGCCTTCTTTGTCTCTTTTGATGTTTGATGGTTTAAACTCTGTTTTATCAGAGAGTAGGATTGCAACCTTTGCTTTTTTTTTTATTTTCCATTTGCTTGGTAAATCATCCTCCATCCCTTTATTTTGAGCTTATGTGTGTCTCTGCATAAGGCACAGCATTTATAAAAAAAAAAAAAAAAAAAAAAAAAAAAAAAAAAAAAAAAAAAAAAAAGCTTGTGGGTCAGCTGGTCAGTAGAGGGAATGTAGTTACAGAAACTTTGACTCAACTATTTTAATTTCTATACAAGATAGTGCCTCACAGTCTCACAGAAATTCCCGCAATAAATATTTTTTGAAATGTTCCATTTTGAAGGGAGAATGGTGATTTCATTGCCATCACAAAATACAGAATTATAACATCTGCTTCACATTGTAGCTTATATCTTTTTTTGACAGTTCTAAAACATCTCTAAATATAAATTATTTTTCCCCTTCAGATGCCACACTTCTGACTAAGATCAGTAGAGACAAGATTTCATAAACTTTAAGAATAACTTTTTCTTCCTCTCTTCCTCCTTTCCTTCCTTCTCCATGAAAAGAATAAAGTAGAAAACAACAAGGCTTTTAGTCTCGTGATAAACTGAGCATTGCCAACAATCTTTTAAATCAGTCACTATTCTTGGTCTTTACAATATATAATTGCTTTCCATAAAATATTCCAATGACTCCTCACCTTTTTTATCACAAATAATTATTTGGGGCGGGGTAAAACTTCCCTGACAGATATAAACGGGATAGAAACACTTTGCCATCTCCCAGGATTCTGAAGCACTTTTCACTTGAAATGCATTTTGCCTTTTTGCACCTAGACAAAAACTAATCGCCTTTAAAATTGGTGTTTCACCTTCTCCATGTAGCATTTTGTGGCTTTAATTCATATAACTAACATTTTCCTTTTTCTTTCTTTGTAGAGCCCACACAGTTAACCTCAGTCTTTTGTGACATTTATGTATTTATTCAATTCAAAATTGTTACTGAGTATTTACTATTTGTTGGGAATCACATTAGGAAGTAGTGAACAAAAAGTCATAGTTTCTGCAGCTTATGTGAGCTTACGTGTCTGCTTGTGTATTACCTCCATTTATGTTGCACATTTCAAATGACAAGGGTCATGTTTTGCAGTTTTGCTGTATCCCTTTTAGTCCCTAAGCAGTACAGCTCCATAAAAATATTAAATGTTCCAAAGCTACGTTATAAAAATATTGAATGAATATTTTTGGATTTTCCTTGAAACAAATATGTAAGACATAAATATGCTTAAATAATACATTCATATGTTTAAATAGAAATATCATAAATAATTCATAAACCAGTCTTTTATTATTCTTCAACATTCCCAAATTATTTTAGTGCTAATAAAGAAAAAATGTTTTATGTATTGCGTGTTTTTATTAATTTTTTAAAATGGTTACTGCCATCCTGGATTAAAGGCCTAAGGAAAATGTTAAAGGTATAGGCACTGGAATGAATTAAAAGAGTTGTTGAACTGAACGTTTGTGTCCACCCAAAACTCATATTTTGAAGCCCTCATCCCCAATATGATGGTGTTTGGAGGTGGAACCTTTGGGAAGTGATTAGGTTTAGATGAGATTATGAGGGTGGGGCCCAGTGATGAGATTAGTGTCCCTTATTAGAAAAGAGATACCACAGTGTGTGTGTTCTTTTTCCTCTCTCTCAATTTCTCTCTCTGCAACTCTCTCTGTCTCTTTTTCTTTCACTGCCATGTGAGGACACAGTGAGAAGGTGGCCATCTGTGTCAGAAAGAGAGCCCTCAGGAACTAAATCTGCCAGCATCTTGATCTTAGACTTCCCAGCCTCCAGAACTAAGAAATACATGTCTGCTGTTTAAACACACACACATACACAGACATACACATACACATACACATGCGAGTTCTTGGTTCACGAAGAGAGTGGTGGAGCTGAGTAGAAAAAAATCAAGGTAGAAAAAAATGACAGTTAAGTGATATACAATTACAAAACAGTAAAAATAAAGTAAAAAAAATGGTGTGATTAATTATTTATATCAATGTTATTAATTTCTTCTTAAACACTCAGTTGATAAACACATCCTTCAGAAAAATCCTGGATAGGAATACCTTGAAGAAATCTAAGATCTCAAAGTTTGAATGAGAACTGAAATTCTGATATTTTCTCAACAACAAAGATGAAAAAAAAAATTGGCCAAAGTCATTTTTTTTAATTAAAAATGTTTAATTGGTACATAATATTAATGTTTGTACATCTTTATGAGGTACATATGACATTCTTAAAAATATAATGCTAACTAAATGTTCTTTAAAAATGTTGGACAATTCTCTTGAAGTTATTTTTCTTTTAAGCAGAAGTAGTGAGACAAATAATGAAGGGAATGTATTTAGAATTTATGGACGTCTTAACTTTTCCTTCATAATTAACACAAGCACAGATATATATCAAAGAATGATGGCAATAAAAGGGAACTTATAGCAGCAATCGTAGCAAAAGACAAACGGAGATGGTGAATCACAGGTGGGTTATAAACCCATCTCAGTTTTTAAGTCCACTTCTAATTTCCTTGATAGGCTTCTAGAGAATATATTCCAGGAAACAGCTTCAGATGTGCTACCCCAAACCTCAGAACTGAAGTTTTGGAGCAGAATCACTGTTAGGAGCCATGGAAGTTGACTGACTTATCATCTTCCTGACAAGTACTATAAAGCCAGGCCAGGAATGTGTGAACAGAAGATAAGTAGAATCAGATATCATGGATGAGGAGATTCAGTTTACAGAGCAATGAGGAGAGATGAGTTTTACTGTCCTTCCTGGAACATATGGTATATAATTAGTCTCCAGTGATCCACAAAAAGGTAGTGACAACACAACACCAATATTAATCATTTATTTTTTTCATCTGAGTAAAATATAAGGTGCTTTGATATAAATGTGAATACCATGTTTTTCCTGGATATAGGCAGAAATATATTTTTAAAGAAGAAAACTGGTATCCCTTATTATTGAAAGATTGCTTAAGGTCATTTAGCTAGTAAATGGCAAAGCTGAGACTTGAACCAAAGTTACCAGTCCTTCATCTAGTGTCTTATATGTTAATTGCCATCACGACCCAAGCCTGATCTATTTTTCAGACTTCACAAAATATAGACTCTATTTTATCATAATCATGGCCCCTCAAATTCAGTAAATTATTACAAAACAAATCAATCTTAAGCAAACATATACATAAATTAATGATTTTTAACTTGTGATCCTATATTTTGAAGTTTTTAAAAAAGTCGACATTACTTATGCATAATTTATACATTTGCTTTAAAGCCTCTAACTGCTGAATGGACGTGTCAAGTAGATATAAAGGATCATTATAACCTAAATTATGTATCTTGAAAAACATATTTAAGTAAAAATAGGTTCTACATCCTTATTTGCATAAATAATATAAAATATTATATAATAAATAAGACTTTTAGATTTTTTAAGAATGAAGTTCTCATTTATGTCTGTGACTGTAGCTGTCCAATAAATGACAGATATTGCAATTACAATTATATAATGTAATGCAAACTTATACGATGTCCTTACACAAATGACAAGATTTTTTGCTGATCTAAATCAGTGCATACAGTCCATTTATCTTAAGCTTGCTCCTAATTGTTCAAACCCAAGACAGGCAACTTCGTAGTGATATAGTATTATATTAATATAAGTGAACCTGATGACCTGTGGTTTGTGCATGAAATAAGCAACTTCGGCCATCACAAAAAAAAGTTTACTGAAAGCTCCCCAAAGCAACTGGTATGTAAACCTTTAAAATGTTAGAAGAGTTCAGGAAACCAAAGTTGGTATTTTTATGGAATGTTTAATGCCAGACATAAATATTTTAGAACTGAGCTGCTCAGTCATCTGAAGTTTATGACTTGGTTCAAAACCATTTATCTAGTCAAAAGCTAGTCCTAAACTATAGTTTAATATTTCTGTTGTACAATTGCAGCAAAAGAATATTAGTGATTCTCAGTTTGAAGAATTCTGTATAGCTAAAATAGTTAAAGAATGTAAAAATTGTTAGAGATGATTAATAAAATCCATGTAAGCATGTGCATCTTACTAAAGAATAATCATTTACTTTTCAGTAATCTCAGAATTATATACTTTTAAGTATTTTTCCCATGACCAAAATAAGGACCTTTGCTGAAGCCTCATGAAACAAAGAAAGATGGTAATAAATATTAATAGAGCTGTTTACATGGTTCAGTAGCTGAATTTATGCTTGCAATAATACAGGTATACTCTCCAAATTGCTGGCAAGGGGAAGAAATGGGCTTTATTAATGTCTACAATTTCAAAGTGCTGCTCCAGATTTCACTCAGAAAATTATTGCTTAGAATCAGTGGAATGTGTAAGACTGTTTTCCTTTAGTTTCTGTTCTATCCCTTATTTCTATTACTCTTTCATTTCGAAAATTTCAAGGTTAAGCAACTAGCTCTTTTATTGTATAATACAATAAAATGAAATTACATTAAAAAGTAAAGTTTTGGCTAAGATATTGGGTAATGCTAAGGTATCAGTTAAATTACTGTGCTATCATAACACGGAAGAAATCTGTAAAATGAAGTTATCTTTTTCATGTACTAGAAGAGGATAAAATGTGTTCTTTGTTGGAATGAAGACGAGGACTTTGTATTATCCACTGCTGAATACCAAAGACCCCAAACAGTATCTGGTATAAAGTAGATGCTTAAGGAAATCTTTTGAATAAATTAAGGAATACTTATAATAAACCCACTAGAATCTATGTTTACAGCAGGCAGAAGTAAAAGACTGTAATATTTGCTTTACTTTTCCCCAAGAGAGTGTGCCAGTACACCAAACTCAAAATGTCTAAAATCAAACTTACCATTTTCTTCCACAATAGCTTCATTAATGTTAATTCCCTATTCTGATCAATACTACCATATATTTCCTGACACTCTGGATAAAATCTCAGTTATATTTTACTCCATATCATTATTTTAGCCTCTTTAAAGGGAAATGTGGGTCTCTTCTCACTTTTCAATATTTTTTCATTTGCTACATACCTTCTAATTCCACTGCCATTGTTACAGTTTGTATATTTAGGTTATCTATTTATTTATTTAGGTATTTAGGTTAGATATTTCCAACAAGAGTAAGAGTCTCTTATCTGTTCTCCATGCCTTCAATTTCTGTCCTTTTAATATCACCCTGAGTAGGAGTACTCAGTTGCATCAGTTCAGATTAGGATATGCTGAAAGTGTAGGGACAAGGAAATGAGCATATAGAAGCATGCAAATATAAAAATAAAGGTGTTTTTTTTTTTTTTAATTCTTGAACATATAAGGGATACAGAAGTAGGGTATACTGTGATGGTTTGGCAGTTTCATGCCTATGGAGAACTAGATTCCTTCCATTTTGTTGTTCTACTATCCCTCATGAGCAACCTGATGACCCAAGAGGCTGCTTGAACTATACCCAACATGTTTACATTAATGGTTAACAGTGTGTCATTTAACATGTTAGGAAAATGTAAGTGTACCTCTTGAAAGGATATTTTCCACAAATCATACACAGTATTTCTGCTGAACATCACTGGCCAGAACACAAGCATGTGGCCACACGTAGCTCCACAGAAAGCTGGGACATGTAGAATGCCCAGGAGGAAATGGCTACTATGATAAGTTACATTATCTGCCAAATGAAATGTTTTACAAATACTGTCATCTTTAACCCACACAAAACGCCCTCTAAAAATGATGCTAATACTCTCATATTTAGATGCTAAAACAAGCATCCTTGGAGAGGGTAAGCAATTCTCCCACTTCATTCTCTCCAGCCAACATTTGGTGCTTTTTACCACTCTATCTCTTTTTGCACTATCATGCTGCTCCTTTCTGGCAGGGACTGGCTCTTAAGCTTTTTAGATGCTCAACAAAAGCTTCATGTACGGATGCATCATTGGTCAAGATTGTAAGGTAAGAGTTTAATTGCATCTGAGAACTTCATAGTTCTAGCTAAGCATCAAGTTAATAACTAGCTGTCAGAATAATTTGCCTCTTCACTCACACATCATTATTAGGAAAGGAAAACCTTTAATATCACAAATTTCTTATGGCTAAATTAGAAACCAAAGATTTAGGATACAGGAGAATAAAGAGGAAGAAAGGGTTGATAGTTTAAAACTTATTTTTATTTGTAAATGTCAAAAAAAGTTAATTATTCAACCTATTTTCTTTGTGTTTGATAAACTTAATAAACTAAGCTTTTAAGAAAAGGGTAAATATCGCTAACGAAAATGTGTGAATAGGGCCAAAGTATTCAAAATTGAAGAAGAATTAACTGAGGAAGAATCACTGAACCAACTTCGTGGTTTTGATACAGTAGTTACGGGGAGTAACACGAACACTGGCATTCCTGTTTGATCACTTAATTATAATATTGTTAAAAACTTGGAAGAAAGGATATTTAGTTGTTGCAGAAGTTATATGTATAAACTACATTTAGTTGAGAATTGTTTGGTTTCCTACACTGTCTACCCCCATCTGCCTATATTTTTATTAATTTATAGAATTCACTAGTTCAAGAAACCTTTCATCTAACTTGTTAGATTTACTCTGTTTTATTTCTCAGTCCGTACTCTAGGTGCTGCAGAATGCCACTTTGCTCATCCAAAATGGAGATTTTTATCTTCGTCACTAATGAGCTACTCACTTTTCGTGTCCAGAAGGAGTAATGCATTACTGATTTACAGCCATATTTTTTCTACATAAGGAGGATAGATAATTGGTAACACTTAAGAACACAGGTAATTAAACAGCATGACTGAATACCTAAGTTTCTTAATTTACCAGCAATCATTAATGTATAGCACTGCTTTAATTGATATATTTTAAAATTATAAAATTATGACATTTAGAGTAATTGTTTCTGGGTTTTGGTGATTATTCATACTCCTTTGTATTTAACTTTATGTTTAATTGCCAGTAAAATAATTTGCTCTTCCTAATCAGATAATCAACTTATATTTGTGTATTTTATTAACTTATTAATTTACTTTATTAATTTGCTCAATAACTATTGGTGAAGGAAAAGTTCTATCTTATTTTGGGCTTTTATTTCATTTATTTTTTTGGAGACAGGATCTGGTTCTGTCACCTAAGCTGGAGTGCAGTGGTATGACCACAGCTCACTGCAGCCTCCCCGCTCCCCAGCCCAAGCAATCCTCCCACCTCAGCCTTCTGAATAGCTGGGACCACAGGCACATGCCACCACACCCCCTCATTTTTATTTTTATTTTTCTTAAAGACAGGAGTCTCTCTATGTTGCAGAGGCTTGTCTTGAATTTCTGAGCTCAAAGGATCCTCCTGCCTCAGTCTCCCAAAGTGCTAGTATTACAGGTGTGAGCCACTCCATCTGCCTTATTTTGCACCTATTTTAAGCCACCATTTTAAATGGTTTTAGAAAGTGAAAAAGACAAATTTCCTGCCCATAGCTGAGATGTTCGAAGAAGATATAGGAATAATTGAGTATGCACACAGAAGTAAGCAGAATAAGAGGTACTTAGATAACGTGCTAGGGAATCACAGAAGTGAGTCATTAACTTCTTTGATAGTTCCTAAAACTGTTTCATCAAACAGATAAAATTTGAATTGGTATTTAGAATGAGTAAATGTTTTTCAGATGGAGGATTTGGTAATAGCATCCTATTTAGAGAGTGCTTAAAGTGAGCCCATGATGCATCAGATACTTAGGGGCAAGGTCAAATACAGCCAGAGTACAGGATGTGTGACAGTATAACAGGCTTTATCTAGACTCTAAAATAACTCCTATTACATCACATCTTGTGAAGCACACTAGACTTTGGAATAACCAAATCCTTAAATGTCAAACACGCTGCCATCCAATGCTGTGACAATTTTGGAAAATGTTCTGATTCTTTTCCAATGGCCCTACAACGGCTTTTCCACAGCCATTATTCTTGATAACCATTGTCCTGTTTGGTTCTCCTACTATTGTCACCACAACTGATGCCCAAATTCTGTGTCCAAGTTTCAAGTCCCAGATCTCAGATTAGGAAATACATTCCTCTCTTGATTAATTCAGCTCTTTTGACCAAATAGTTGGATCTCTAAATAGTTGGAGAAATCCCCTAAAAAATTTAATTAATTATTTCTAATGTAACATGAATGTATAACTTAAAGTGAATTTACCGGAGTAGCCAATATTAAAATCAAAATTACTTGTTCAAATTGACTCAAATAGGTGTCCCAAATAGGATACGTCCTTTTGATCTCAAGTGTTTTCCTTGCATTTTCAGAATTCTATTCTCCCAGTCTCCACTGGTACATTTTTTGCTTTTTCCAAATGTGTTATATATGCGTACTGTCGTAGAAGCAAAATCATTTATTTAAACTATTTAATTTAGGTGTAATTAGCATATAAAAAGCTGTGCATGTTTAATGTATACATCTCAGTGAGTTTGAGAAAATGTTTACACCTTTAAAACTATCACCAGCATCAAGACCATAAACATATATCTCACCTTCCAAAGTCCCCTCCCTCATCCTTTATTATTATTCTGAAACAAACCTTTTAAATTGACATTTATCTTCAGTCTTCCATCCTATTTAGCTATATGGTATTATTCACTAAGCACATCCATAGCCCTTCTGTCTATCCATCTAATGAGAGGTAGAGTGGCATAATTTGAAATCACATAATATAGGGCTTTCATATTCACTCTGCCACATACTTGCTTTGTGATTTTGTGCAAGTCACTTAACTCTCTAATCCTCAGTTTCTTCACCTATGAAGTGGAGATAATGATGGTACTTTGCAATGGTTTTGTGAGGATTTAATAAATATCAAGTTCTTATTACAACACTGGACATCATAGACACTCAACAATGTAGCTTATTTTTGAAATTATGATTATTGCTCTGAGCTTCCTGCTTTACTTTCAAAGTATCTACATGATTTTGATATTTTCCATTAGTAATCTGTTTACAACCTTAATTAAACTAAAGTCTGTCCTTTTCTTTCTATCAGCCAAGGTTGTGACAGGAAAATAGAAACCACACTGGGAATTTCAACAAAGAACTTTTATAGAAGGAACTATAGAAGCATAGGTACGGAAAGCTGAAAGGGTGAAAAGAGAACATGAGGGTAATAATAACAGGAAGCAACTGTCACCCCCAGGAAGCAGGCTGTAATTCTTAGAACCTAGTCTTAGAGGAAGATTCCAGTGGAGCTTGACCTCAGACCTTTGAGGAGGAGTACTGCTGGCTGATGGTGCTGTTAGAGATTATGCAGTGAGGCTGGTTCTGAGAATGGCAAAGAAGCTGAAGCCTGCAATCAACGGCTGCTATTAGCTTCATGTCTTCCTTCAATGCCTTCCATTTTCCTGACAGAAAGCCAGCAGTCCAAAGAGAAATACAGTTTGCAGAGTTCCAGCCCAAGCCTCACAAAGCACAGCCTGGATGGGTGGGTTTAAAGCAAGAGGCAATGGGGTTAATAGCAAGTACCTACAGTCAAATGTCTGGCTACTGAGCAGGCACACACATCCTTCTACAGATAACCGAACTTCAACATAACTGCAATTACAACACTATGCTCCCGACTAAAAAGATGTAAGTCTTCTGTGGCATATGAAGATGCTTTACTACGTCTCTATAAAAGGGAGACACAAAGTTCCGAAGGTCATGGCATCCCCATGAGATTTACTAAAAGCTAAAAAGTTGGATCTTGAATCATCATTAGCCCATATTCAGCCTGTATTACAGAAGCCTAGAAGTTCAGACCAGAAGAGATTTCTTTAAAGAGAATTTTTAGGAGTAGCGAGTGCTCTGGGAAATGGGATGAACTGAAAGTGAGTTCAAACAAAAAGTACTTTTCTTCTAAAACTCCAATTCAGACCTGCTTCTTGTTATTGTCAGTGAAGGACTAGAGAGTTTTGGCAGAACTTAGCATGGACACTTGTTTGGAGTTCCTGTGCCTGTGTCATATAGGCTGGTGAAACAGCTTAAAATGGCAGCCTGTAAAAAGAGGGCAGTTGTGGCAGAAGCTTAATTTCCAAAGGTTGCAGTGGCAAAAATTGTGAATTTTCCTAAGGACTGAGTCAGTTTATGGAGACTACTCAGATTGAGCCTCCTTGAAACACTTTACTGAATAAATAAATAAGTACATAGTTAAAGAGAATAAAAGGGTATTACAGGGTGAAAACGGTAGCAATAATTTATATGCAATAAATAACGTATACTTTTCGGTGATAAGAAAATGAATACAGAGATTCTGTTTCAGGAAACTTGACATATCAAATAATATAGAAAAATAAACAAAAATGCTCTTTCTACAATATATATGAGAAGCCTGAAGAAAATTTCACTAATGTCTTTTTCCCCCTTTTGTAATGTCCACTTTGAGAGCAATTGGATTGAAATCTCTCTCTCTTTTTTTTTTTTTTTAACAAATGTGTATATCTTGAATATATAAGAAGACAGGAAATCTTCTTCCACTAGTTTAATCAGTCTCTGATTCCACTTATTGTGTTTTTCACATTTTACTGCTCCTGTTTTGATAGTAAGACTGAAATACATTTGTCAAACCATTTAAACTATTTATATTCCTGAGTAAACTTGATTTGTAGAGAACTGTTTCATGGATGTGGCATTTTAAATTGCTTTTCTAGCAATATTTTTCTCTTCTTTGACCCATGTTAATGAAATGTCCTGAATAAGAACCCCATTCTTTTTCATTTGTTTGTTAATAAAATAGCCCTCTAAGTCTCAGCGTCTGGCTCTAGAACCTTGGTCAGAGCTTTTGCATTAACAAATCTAAAGCTGATTGAGGAATATGTTGTATCTTGTGACTGTTGAGGGCCTAATCTAGTTAAAAAAAATAAATGACAAGCAGAATTTGGGGCATATGATCCAGTATTATTACCTTCTTCTAGCTCCGCTAAATATGGCCCAGGATGTGGTCTATCTTGGTGAAGGTTTTATTTATTTATTTATTTATTTATTTATTTATTTATTTATTTATTATTATTATACTTTAAGTTCTAGGGTAGATGTGCATAACGTGCAGGTTTATTACATATGTATACTTGTGCCATGTTGCTGTGCTGCACCCATCAACTCGTCAGCACCCATCAACTCGTTATTTACATCAGGTATAACTCCCGATGCAATCCCTCCCCCGTCCCCCCTCCCCATGATAGGCCCCGGTGTGTGATGTTCCCCTTCCCGAGTCCAGGTGATCTCATTGTTCAGTTCCCACCTATGAGTGAGAACATGCGGTGTTTGGTTTTCTGTTCTTGTGATAGTTTGCAGAGAATGATGGATTCCAGCTGCATCCATGTCCCTACAAAGGACACAAACTCATCCTTTTTTATGGCTGCATAGTATTCCATGGTGTATATGTGCCACATTTTCTTAATCCAATCTGTCACTGATGGACATTTGGGTTGATTCCAAGTCATTGTGAATAGTGCCACAATAAACATACATGTGCATGTGTCTTTATAGCAGCATGATTTATAATCTTTTGGGTATATACCCAGTAATGGGATGACTGGGTCATATGGTACATCTAGTTCTAGATGCTTGAGGAATCGCCATACTGTTTTCCATAATGGTTGAACTAGTTTACAATCCCACCAACAGTGTAAAAGTGTTCCTATTTCTCCACATCCTCTCCAGCACCTGTTGTTTCCTGACTTTTGAATGATCGCCATTCTAAGTGGTGTGAGATGGTATCTCATTGTGGTTTTGATTTGCATTTCTCTGATGGCCAGTGATGATGAGCATTTTTTCATGTGTCTGTTGGCTGTATGAATGTCTTCTTTTGAGAAATGTCTGTTCATATCCTCTGCCCACTTTTTGATGGGGTTGTTTGTTTTTTTCTTGTAAATTTGTTTGAGTTCTTTGTAGGTTCTGGATATTAGCCCTTTGTCAGATGAGTAGATTGCAAAAATTTTCCCCATTCCGTAGGTTGCCTATTCACTCTGATGGTAGTTTCTTTTGCTGTGCAGAAGCTCTTTAGTTTAATTAGATCCCATTTGTCAATTTTGGCTTTTGCTGCCGTTGCTTTTGGTGTTTTAGACATGAAGTCTTTGCCCATGCCTATGTTCTGAATGGTATGACCTAGGTTTTCCTCTAGGGTTTTTATGGTATTAGGTCTAACATTTAAGTCTCTAATCCATCTTGAATTAATTGTCATATAAGGAGTAAGGAAAGGATCCAGTTTCAGCTTTCTACTTATGGCTAGCCAATTTTCCCAGCACCATTTATTAAATAGGGAATCTTTTCCCGATTTCTTGTTTCTCTCAGGTTTGTCAAAGATCAGATGGCTGTAGATGTGTGGTATTATTTCTGAGGACTCTGTTCTGTTCCATTGGTCTATATCTCTGTTTTGGTACCAGTACCATGGTGTTTTGGTTACTGTAGCCTTGTAGTATAGTTTGAAGTCAGGTAGTGTGATGCCTCCAGCTTTGTTCTTTTGACTTAGGATTGTCTTGGAGATGCGGGCTCAAACCATCAAAGATCAAAAGAGACAAAGAAGGCCATTACATAATGGTAAAGGGATCAATTCAACAGGAAGAGCTAACTATCCTAAATATATATGCACCCAATACAGGAGCACCCAGATTCATAAAGCAAGTCCTTAGAGACTTACAAAGAGACTTAGACTCCCATACAATAATAATGGGAGACTTCAACACTCCACTGTCAACGTTAGACAGATCAACAAGACAGAAAGTTAACAAGGATATCCAGGAATTGAACTCATCTCTGCAGCAAGCAGACCTAATAGACATCTATGGAACTCTCCACCCCAAATCAACAGAGTATACATTCTTCTCAGCACCACATCGCACTTATTCCAAAATTGACCACATAATTGGAAGTAAAGCACTCCTCAGCAAATGTACAAGAACAGAAATTATAACAAACTGTCTCTGAGACCACAGTGCAATCAAAGTAGAACTCAGGACTAAGAAACTCAATCAAAACCGCTCAACTACATGGAAACTGAACAACCTGCTCCTGAATGACTACTGGGTACATAATGAAATGAAGGCAGAAATAAAGATGTTCTTTGAAACCAATGTGAACAAAGATACAACATACCAGAATCTCTGGGACACATTTAAAGCAGTGTGTAGAGGGAAATTTATAGCACTAAATGCCCACAAGAGAAAGCAGGAAAGATCAAAAATTGACACTCTAACATCGCAATTAAAAGAACTAGAGAAGCAAGAGCAAACACATTCCACAGCTAGCAGAAGGCAAGAAATAACTAAGATCAGAGCAGAACTGAAGGAGATAGAGACACAAAAAACCCTCCAAAAACTCAATGAACCCAGAAGTTGGTTTTTTGAAAAGATCAACAAAATTGACAGACCGCTAGCAAGACTAATAAAGAAGAAAAGAGAGAAGAATCAAAGAGACGCAATAAAAAATGATAAAGGGGATATCACCACCGACCCCACAGAAATACAAACTACCATCAGAGAATACTATAAACACCTCTACACAAATAAACTAGAAAATCTAGAAGAAATGGATAACTTCCTGGACACTTACACTCTTCCAAGACTAAACCAGGAAGAAGTTGAATACCTGAATGGACTAATAGCAGGCTCTGAAATTTAGGCAATAATTAATAGCCTAACAACGAAAAAAGTCCAGGACCAGATGGATTCACAGCTGAATTCTACCAGAGGTACAAGGAGGAGCTGGTACCATTCCTTCTGAAACTATTCCAATCAGTAGAAAAAGAGGGAATCCTCCCTAACTCATTTTAAGCGGCCAACATCATCCTGATACCAAAGCCTGGCAGAGACACAACAAAAAAAGAGAATTTTAGACCTATATCCCTGATGAACATCGATGCAAAAATCCTCAGTAAAATACTGGCAAACCGGATTCAGCAGCACATCAAAAAGCTTATCCACCATGATCAAGTGGGCTTCATCCCTGGGGTGCAAGGCTGGTTCAACATTCGCAAATCAATAAATATAATCCAGCATATAAACAGAACCAAAGACAAGAACCACATGATTATCTCAATAGATGCAGAAAAGGCTTTTGACAAAATTCAACAGCCCTTCATGCTAAAAACGCTCAATAAATTCGGTATTGATGGAACGTACCTCAAAATAATAAGAGCTATTTATGACAAACCCACAGCCAATATCATACTGAATGGGCAAAAACTGGAAAAATTCCCTTTGAAAACTGGCACAAGACAGGGATGCCTTCTCTCACCACTCCTATTCAACACAGTGTTGGAAGTTCTGGCTAGGGCAATCAGGCAAGAGAAAGAAATCAAGGGTATTCAGTGAGGAAAAGAAGAAGTCAAATTGTCCCTCTTTGCAGCTGACATGATTGTATATTTAGAAAACCCCATTGTCTCAGCCCCAAATCTCCTTAAGCTGATAAGCAACTTCAGCAAAGTCTCAGGATACAAAATTAATGTGCAAAAATCACAAGCATTCTTATACACCAGTAACAGACAAACAGAGAGCCAAATCAGGAATGAACTTCCATTCACAATTGCTTCAAAGAGAATAACATACCTGGGAATCCAACTTACAAGGGATGTAAAGGACCTCTTCAAGGAGAACTACAAACCACTGCTCAGTGAAATCAAAGAGGACACAAACAAATGGAAGAACATACCATGCTCATGGATAGGAAGAATCAATATCATGAAAATGGCCATATTGCCCAAGGTTATTTATAAATTCAATGCCATCCCCATCAAGCTACCAATGAGTTTCTTCACAGAATTGGAAAAAACTGCTTTAAAGTTCATATGGAATCACTAATGTCTTTTAACTGCAGAGCTGACTTTATAGGAAATTAAAAAGAGACTGTAAATCTAACTGTATTAATTAAAATTCAAGCTACAGCTCCAATGAACATGTGTCCTGATTCCAATAACCTTGAGATGGAATAATAATCAGGAAGAAGAATCCCGAGATTTGGCGATTGATATGGTTTGGCTATGTCTCCATCCAAATCTCACCTTGAATTGTAATAACCCCCACATGCCAAGGATGGGGTCAGGAGGAGATAATTGAATCATGGGGTACTTCCTCTCATACTGTTCTCATGGTAGTGATTAAGCCTCATGAGATCTGATGATTTTATAAATGGGAGTTCCCCTGCACACACTGTCTTGCCTGCCGCCATGTAAGATGTGACTTTGCTCCTCATTCACCTTCAGCCATGACTGTGAGGCCTCTCCAGCCGTGTGGAACTGTGAGTCATTAAACATCTTTCCTTTATAAATTACCCAGTTGTGGGTATGACTGTATTAGCAGCATGGGAACAGACTAATACAGTAATAAACTAGATATCAGGAGTAAAGAAGCCAAATGATTAAGGGGTGGTTGAATAAAAGAGAAAAGTTTTCAAGTTGAGAAAGTAGTGGGCAGTAATTTGGGAGGCAGAAATAGAAACAATTTCAATCCTAAGCAAAACCTGATAGCCTATTGGGACATCTTGGTGGTCTGGTGCCTGGGAGCACTGGGACTGATAAACAAAACTTAGAAGTCACCAGTAGACATAAAGATGATGACTGCTGCTGTGAGAAGTAGGTAAGATTGCTAAGGAAAGATGGACTGTAGAGAGGCTCTGGGATGAAAGTAACATGGAGAAACACCACTATTTAAGAGCTGGGTAGTAAAAGAGGGACCTACGGTGGGGTGTGTAAATGGATTTCTATGGATATAGAAGAACGTGACTTAGACTCCACAAGAGGAGTGCTCTTAAAGGATAAAAAGGTTCATCAGTGGTCTGAGAGGCTGTCTAGAGCTTGAGGCCAGAAGTTTGAGACCAGCCTGAGCAATACAGTAAGAGCTCATGTCGGCAAAAAATAAACTAAAAAAGTTAGCCAGGAAGGTTGGCATGTGTCTGTAGTCTCAGCTACGTGGGAGGCTGAAGTGGGATGATCATGTGAACCCAGAATTTTGAGGCTGACGTGAAATTTGTGAAACTGCACTCTAGCCTGGATGACACAGCAAGACCCCTGTATCAAAAAGAAAAAAAAAAAAAAACTGCCTAGCGATCAGATTAGAAGTGGAAGCAAGCCCTGGATTTAGTAACAGGGAGAATTTGGGAGAATTTAGGAGTCTTTATTGAGAGTAGGTTAGCTATTAATCTGTGAAAGCAGTATTTAATCTCCTGCTCCTTTCAAATTCCCACATTCCTTTCAGAGGGTCCTTATTCATCCTTTTATTTTACAGATTAGAAAACAGGGGGCAGTGAGATTTACTCAGTTGACTAAGGCAGGGCCAGCCAACTGTGACTGTGGGCCAAATCCAGCTTACATTTGTAAATACATGGTTACATTTAAACAATTGTATAAGCATTTAACATAATATTGTTGATTTTCCCTTTCCGTTCTCAAAGTCTACTGACTTTACAGAAAAAGTTTGTTGACCTCTGCAGCCTGTCTGATAGTAAGTGAAAATGATAGGATAAAAGTCTTCTGTTCATTCCACTTCCAAAACAAACCTACCATTCTCTAACAAACAAAAATAACCTCCATGAATTAGCCACATATTATGCAAAATATTATTAAATACTAGAGAATCAAAATGTAAATGCAGCCTGATAGCAGAGATTTCAAAATCTTCTTAGAATGATCTTCTGGACTTGGTCTTCAATAGTTTTGTGTAGTTTAAGAATCAATAAAATGTTTTCAATCAAATAAAGTATCTAGAGGATGACAGTTTTTTGCTGAAACATTATCTTAAGTGAATCACATATGTAGGCTGGGGAAATAAAGATTGGTTTAATTTTGATAATTTAAATGCAAAATAGTTTTTATCTTCCAGAGAAGAGGAAAAGTAAGAATTTCGACTTTATTTTATGTATGAAATACAATAGAATTTTAAAACTTTAAAAATGCATCTTATGGCCCTTCTAGTTCCTTAATTTGTAATATTGGTAGATTTTTAATAGATATCAAGAGTAATTAATTTATTCACTCTGGGGAAGTATTTGATATGCCGAGTCAATTAATCAGTAAAAGAACCCTATTCCTTCTCTTTTTCCACAGAATAACAAAGGGGCATGAGGGAGGGAATATTCTGTCTCAAGAGGATAAACATTAGTTTTTAACTCCTCTTTTAGAAGCTATATACCCATAAAATAAACTTAGTATCCTTGATTTTGTGACATCAATTGTAAGTTGGAGAGTTGGGGGATGCAGAGGGAAGAGTTGGTCAAGTGAAGGGCTGGTTCACTCTATTATCAGTTCATTGTCAATATCAAATGAAGTAATCCAAGTGAAATTACTTAAAAAAGTGTACACAAATATAGAAGGCTAACTTTTTCTAAGAGAAATAAGAAAATACGTCCAATTAAAATTGTAAATTTTAAAAAACAGTGACATATCTGTCATGATAAATAGTAAAATAAAAAGATTTGTCTTAAAAAATTCTCATAACAAAACTAAAATATATTTTCCCTTGTACAGGTAGGGTATAAAAGAAATACAAAGAATTAGATTTCTCTCACTTTTCAAAGAAAGTACAATGGGAATTCTTTGAATAAAATTAAATTCAAACTGTGAAAAGAAGCCAAAACCTAAACTTTAACTCTACTAAACGTAAATGACAATAAGAAAGATATTGTTATTTAGCATGAAGAGAATATGAAATTTGAGATCAGTAAAATGGTCAGGAGCATAATTTAACAACATCGTATATTGGCATGTGCTATGGTCTGAATGTGTCCCGCCAAAATTCATATATTGAAATCCTAGCTTTCAATGTGATGAAATTAAGCGGCGAGGTCTTTGGGAGTTGATTTGGTCATAAGGACAAAACCCTTATGATTAGGATTAGTGCCCTTATAAAAGAAATCCTGGAGAGCCACCTTGCCTCTTGTGAGGACACAGCAGGAAGGTGCCATGTATCAACCAGAGAACAGGACCTCACAAGATACCAAATCTGCCTTGATTTTGTACTTCCCACCCTCCATAATAGTGAGAAATAAATTTCTGCTATCTATAAGTGACCAATTGTATGGCATCTGTTGTGACCGATTTTATGCCCTGACTGGACTAAGACAGCAAGAATATGTTCATGTAATATAACAATATTCATATAATGTGAATTACTTTGAAAAGTAGACTTACAGTTTGCACAAAACAGAATAAAATATTTAAGTCAAAAAAATGTTTGATTTAATACAAATTGTCTATCAGATAAAGTGACAATAAATTACTTAAAGCATACTTCATTTTTAAAATTTTAATAACGTTTTAATTTGAATATATATTACAAAGAAATAGAATCACTATTTACATGGAAGATTAAGAGCTTTAGGGAAGAAAATCAAGTATCTTCACGGTTACCATTATTTTACCATTATTAAGGATTACGCAGACATTACATGAAGAAGACAGCAAATTATTCTTCATTTCTTTAATCATGTGGTAACAAAGATGCAGACCTATGAGTATAATTTGATATGAACTTTTAGACCATGGTGAGACAACATGCAGGGAGTTGCATGACCCTAAGAGAGTAGCAAATAAAAAGAGAAATGATTGAAATACAGATGTTCTGATGTGGCTTGTCTAAATTAAAAGAGAATGTAGAGTTTTTAAAAATTGCATAAGTATATATACACACGTTTGTGTATTTGAGTAACTTATGGATTACTCTAGGCCTATTTCTTCTTCCACTGACGACTTTGTCATTCCAGTATAAATAAATCAAGATTTGCAATACCTGTGATTCACTGGAAACTAATTCCTAGGTAAGATTAGCGAACTCACATTTCTTAGAGGTATCAGGGAAGGTGGAGATACCTGGCATGGGAGAAAGTGACACTGAGAATCAGAATTCTTGACCAATCTTTTATCTAGCATTTTTGAAATCACATAAATTTTAACTTGACATTTTGATTATAACAAGCACTATTGTAAACCCTTACATATATAGGGAAAAAATGTCTCCCAAATTTCATATGGCCCACGTTGCAAGACGAAGAGACTTGTGCCAAGGAACATTGGATTTTAAGTCTCAGTCGTTAATTTATGTTAAACAATTCTCTTTGACTGTAAGCCAATGACATTTGTTTCACTCTCCTGTTTTTTTTTTTTTTTTTTTTTTGTGAGTGTTATCCAATTCTTCGTTCACGAAGAAAATGATTGTAAATCCATATTTCAATTTTAATTGTGTTTGAACAGAAGTATAATTTCATCAGCATTTATAAGTTCTATATATTTCTACTTGGGGAGAAATGGACACTGCTTTGTTACCCTACCCATCAATCCATCAGAAAAAAATTTTTTGAGCTTTGTGAATTTCACATAATTGTTTGCCTTCAATATTTAATACATTAGAGCAATATAGCCAGTAATCTTGTGATTTATCAACATCTCAAATGATTTCAGAAATTTGATTCAATAATTTCACTTTGAATTACATAAGATCTTATTAAATATCTATTAAGAAAATGAGGCCACGAATCAATCCCACTGTTTCAAATTGCTTTGAAAGTGGGTTCCCCTTTTCTCCTATTACAATACTACTTCTGATAGTAGTTTAATGATACACTTTTGTGTGGTAGTGAAGATCTTCATATTATGATTTCTTTTCTAGACCAAACTTGAAAAAGTGGTTTATGTAAGCCCTGCTTTCAATAAAGTTGGATCCTTTCTGAGCAGTGTATAAATTTGATTCAGAAATGTTGGCAGACACTTTGGTACCAAAGCATGAAATCGAGAAATAATGAAGCATGAAGCTTCTTTTTTTACTAAACCAGAAAAACCAGATGTTATTACAAAGACCTGTCTACAGAATACTGAGATTTTTTCCTAGTCAAATGTGACTGCTAATACTAACACACCCACAAATGACAATTTCAACAAGGTTGACAATCTCTGAAATTTCAAACAGGAGCTCTTAAAGTAGTCAGGCTTTTGTGACACCATCAGCAGCATATAATGCACTAAACTCAGGAAGTGGATGTGATGCAGGAGAATAGGGTCTGGAGGCAGGCAACATGAGGCTGATTCATGCTGACTTCCTAGAATGAAATCAAATGGAAACACTTCAGCAATGACAGAAATGTGAACGGCTTTGCAACTTCACTTCATCCTCTCCATTTACAAAGGACACACGCACCATGTTACATCCTTTCCATTTACATAGGCCACAGGCACCAAGCAACGTCCTCTCCATTTACATAGGGCACATACTGAGTAAATGATTTTGTAACTTGACTTCATTCTCTTCATTTACATAGGGCATACACCAAGTAACCAATGAGAAACCTCTAGAGAGTGTTGAAACTCCAGAAAATTCTGTAACCAGGACTCTTGAGCCCCTGTGCTCGGGCCCACTCCCACACTAGGGAGTGTACTTTCATTTTCAATAAGTCTCTGCTTTTGTTGCTTCACTCTCCTGGCTTTTTTTTTTTTTTTTTTTGAGTGTTGTCCAATTCTTTGTTCAAGATGCCAAGAACCCGTCCACCTTCAACCAGTAACAGATGGACTGAGATAAATCAGTAGTTTCAAATTATTGTCCAATGTAGAAAAATGGCAGTTATCATCTTCCTTGGTAATTTTCTCTAGAGTTATAGAAGAAACTTAAGAGATATTAACGTGGATGGCATTATACAGAGACATAGCTGCTTCTATGTTACTCTGCTCAAAGACATGAACAAATTCAACTTATTCCCAGGGTACATAACATAGGGTGTTATTTCTTTTGTTTGATAATAGAATAAACAGCATAATGTGATCCTGCAGTAAGGATGCTTTAATTTTGAACAAATCAAAAGGTACAATTCCAGGCTGTTTAATTCAAGCCTTATTGCTCAAAATTTAACAAATAGCTATGCATAGATACAAAGTGGTTCTTCATTTTATTTGTCGTTATCGTTGTTGTATTCATGTTTCATTGGCAAAGAACTCAATATTCAAGAAGTAAAAAAAGTAAGAAACATTTAAAAAGAAGAAACAACAAAAAAGGATAAAATCTTTTACTTGGAGGAAATAGATTAGTTGTTATACTAAATACAAATGGTCTGAAATCCTCTATTGAAAGGCAGAGACTGTAAGTTTGGGTTAAAAAACAAAATCCAATTATCTGCTGCATACAAGAAATACACTTAGAAAAAAGTACTTAAAAGAAGCAGTTGAGTTTCTGTGACACTTTAAGGTTATTGATTTTAAAAGAGCTAATAGCATTCACCTTTGCCCTACTATTTTTTTTTCTTCTGCAGTTGCTATTATTTTTGTCATTTTGGTGTTTTCTAACTAAAGCTACATAAAGCATCAAGGTATTTCTAAAAATTAATTCCTAGCAAGTTGAAATTCTTTCAAGCAGTATAAATCGATGAGAATAATAACAATAATTCACTATGTATATGGCCAAGCATTTGTTCAGAGTAAAACCATAATTTTAATAACATAATTTTATACCAGCTTAAAAACCAGTTTTCTTAAAGCAACAGAAAAATATTGTAGGAAAAAATACTTTTATGGTCATTTTTTAATGACACACATGGGACACAGAAAGTCCTATTGTACTTGCTAATAGATTAATCTAGCCTTGCTATATATATTTTCACCTAGTACTTTTTCATAGTAAATGTTTGATAACTTTTGAATGAATGGACTTTAACAGAATATTCTTTAAATTTGGGTGTTTTACTTCCTTTCCATGGGAAATTGGGTTTGTGCTTAGCATAGAGTAAGAATTCAGTTTATAATTTTAATTTGATTAATTTTTGACTCTAAGATAACAATTCCAACACTGCTTGGGATCCAGTTCTCTGCCTATTTTTGGAAACATAAAATATCATCAATAATACTTTAAACTTTTAAACAACAAATACTTGGCAGTAATTTTAGTTCTTCAAAAGAGTTGCAAAAATAATACAGAGAATTCTCTTATGTTCTCACCCAGCTTGTCCTTATGTCAACTTCTTAACATAACCATAGAAAATTTATCAAAACTAGGAAATTAGCCTTGGAAAAATACTATTAAATGAAGTACAAAATTTATTCAGATTTTATCAGTTCTTCTAATATCTCTGTTCTGTTCCAGGATCCAATTCTGATTCCTGCATTTAGTCGTCATGTCTCATTAGTCTTTTCTGATCTCTGGCAGTTCCTTAGCTTTTCTGTCTTTCACGACCTTGATATTTTTGAAGAGTACTGGTCAGTTATTACCTAGAATGCTGTTCAATTTGTGATTGTTTTATGATTTACTGCATTTAGATGGAAGTTATTCATTATTGGGAAGGATATTACAGAGGTGAGGTGCTTTTCTCAGTGTATCACATAAGAAGGCATATGATATTGGAATCTCTTTATCCCAACGATGTTATTCTTGATTCTTTGGCTAGGATGGTCTCCGCTAGAATTCTTAGCTATAAACACAAATTTTCCCTTTGGAATTACTAAATATTTTGAAGAGAGAATTTAGGATTATGCAAATATCTGGTTTCTATCATATTTGGGCTATGCAAATATCTTACATGTTTGTTATCTTATTTTAGAATTTACCTCTTTATAGTGCCTATGACAACTATTACAGTGATAGTCTAATGAATATTTTGTTATTTTCCCTGTTCCTTTTACATTTATAAATTGGAATTCTTCTGTAAGAAAGAGCTGCCATATATAGCCCACTTATTTATCTATTAAGTTGTTTATTTATTTCAATATGGAGTCAATATTAAAAAATTATTAGAGTTATATTCAAAATGATATTTATTTTCTCGCTTAAGTTCAAACTTTTACCATGAAATATTTCAGGTTGTTTTTTATTCCTCTTTTTTTTTTCTTTCTTCCTCCCTTCCTCCTTTATCTCTGTCTTTCTTTTTGAAATTTTCTGATTTTCTGATCATATGAGATATTCCAAACTTGAAATCAACCAGCTCTCCTAAACTATTTATTAGAAAATAGTTGTTAGAAACCAAAATCTATTTGCAAAATTGAATTTAAACTTTTAAAATTAAATTTATCGAGAACAGTTTAAATACACTAAGATGATATCATTTTAAATATACTATTCAATCGGATATTTGCTTAGCCTTAAAAAAGCCTATCAAACTATCTTGCAATGTAATTATGCCATTTTACACTCCAACAAAAAACATATGAGAGTTCTGAAATGGTTTTTGCATTTATAAAATTTCACTAATGTTTATGCTGAGAGTGATTTAATTTTTAGCACTTTATAAAGAATAACAATAAACAGGTGATGGATTGCTTATTTATTATAATGTATTATTATTATTTGCTTCACTGTATTCAGGAGATTTAATACAGGTGCATACAGAGACTGATTAGTGTTTTTTGTTGTTGTTTTGTTTTTTATCTGGCTTATATTCCTATTCAGGCCTTTCTACCTTCACTAGAAATTAAGGAGTTGTATTTTGAGGCCATGAATAAAAAAATAGATAAATCACAAAACATAGAATGACTATTTGACACACTTATGGTAGTATCTGATGCTAACAAAGAACATGATGTTTTCCACTTTTAAGAAAACCCTAGACAATAGTTCTATCTTTTCATGTACATGCTGTAAAATTTACTTTTTGTGGTATTTCCAGGGTCCTTGAGGTCCAGATGCCTTGATTCTATTCATATAAACCAAAGTAGATTTAAACTTTGCTTCTTATAAGAAAAGATAAAATAATCCATCAAAATAAATGGTCTCAGTGATTCTGGATTTAAAAGATATATATCTCTATGGTATTTTAAAGTCTATAATTTTGATGGTAGCAGAGAATCAGGACTATAAAAATAATGTCTTTCTTCAGTAATATTCTTTAAGATAGATATATCACCTGCACACAAAACAGCTGAAGAACTTGTTGCAAATTTTCAGATGTAGGAATTACTTTGAAAATTGTATATAAAAACAAACACTATTCAAATGTTAGTTACTAATGTTGAGATATCCCCTACAATCAATCAATCTCATTGTATATTTTCAATTTAATGTAATTGGTAATATTTTCAAATATAGAGTGATTTAAAGATGAACTTTTTAAAATATAATATGAGATACAGCCCATTGTGATGACTTATGGCACACACTATATTGTGTTCTAAGCAATTGTGCATATTAATTTGAACTGATAATTTACTTCTTTAAACTAGTAAAAAGCAATGCGTATCTAAGAGTAAATATATTTTGGTTCTTTTCTTGTCTATATGCATGTTGATGAAAATTGTTGAATATATGTGAATGGTGCTGAGATATTATTAAATTAAATGCATAATTTCTTTGGAAAAAAATACAATAAATGAAGAAAAAATAAAATTATGCTCAGATTCTCAAAGCACTGTCTTCATGAGGCAATTTCAGCAAGATTTCTATACTGTAGGATTACAACAAAAGTCAATACCAGTTTAGAGAGCGGAATTTCCAATATTGAGTTTGAGAATTCTACATCCTGTGATTCAAAATACCAATTACAGAAACTTGAGAAAACAAGTTTCCTTTGGAAAAGTATGCTTTTCAAAGTGTCCAAAAGCAATATGCAAAGAACAATCTAGCTTTGAAATAGCCAGATGTGTGAAACTATAAAATCTACTTGCTGCTGTAGTATTTCAATTAAAGTGAAATACTATTTTAGGTGAAACTGGAGTTAGAGTCTTGATTCCTTACTGAACCGATAGATAGAATTATTAATGCAATTCTATTGAAATCAGTTTCTGAAACAATAGAGAAGAAGAATGTTAGCTAAGGGACAATTGATGTAGCCTCCACTTCTTAAGGACTACACAGTCCCACTGAAATTTCAAGGGTTGTATAAAAAAGAAAATTCATTGAAGATTTTGCTTGGAATTGTTAAAATTATTAATAATTGTCAAGCTTTTAATCTTTAGCAGGTTGCTTCTGTCATTTTTTTTTTGTTTTAAATTTCCTAATACCCATTTATCTACTTAGGTGACTTTGTTTAAAGCTATTATAACCAGTTACTTCTACCATTTAGATATGATTTTTGTCATCTCACCCCATTTCTACATCTATCATACTGTATTGTTTTTTGTAAATAAATCTTGTATGTAGTCATCATTTTTCTTTATTTCTACTTCCTTGTTTACTTTGGCTTCTGCATAAATTCAATGTTATACAAGAATAAGCTCAAATTCAAATTCTTGGCCCTCCTGTTAATGACCTTAGCC
The DNA here is from genome assembly GCF_003255815.1 of Theropithecus gelada. NCBI lineage: Eukaryota > Metazoa > Chordata > Mammalia > Primates > Cercopithecidae > Theropithecus > Theropithecus gelada. Next base: position 123,966,942 of record NC_037669.1, read on the forward strand.
TGAAGTGATAATTTCCTTCTATAATTTTCTTACAACAACCTTTATCTGTACATTTCAAATGTCATCTCTCCTATAGTTGTTTTGAGTGATTATTTAAACATTTTGTTGTTCAACTTTATCATGATCCCCATTGTCTTAATGATGAATACCTGGCACGTTGCTTTGATATGGTAAATGATGTACATTTCCCAGTTTCACTTATCATTCTCTCCAGCACATTTATTTATGAGCCTAATAATATGTTTCGCTGTTCATTTCATAAGATAGTTAGTTGGAAATACTATAGGTGTCTACTATAAAAAACAACATATTATTATTTATATATCTCTAAGCTACAACTTTAGTGAGGAATAAAATTGATATCAGTACTATTTATCTTCTTGTTATGAATAAAGTTGGGTGAGCTAATTACTTGTCTGCTTTTCTGAAGGATATAGTATTCCTTATAGCTTTCTTGCTATAAGAAAGCTATATGGCACTTCTCTTTTTTTAATATGTGAAGAAAACTTCCAGATGCTTGAGGTGGTGAGAGGAAAGTTAAAGATGGTAAAATTTGGGGTAAATTGTCGAGAAGAAATTATGGATACTGGGGCTATCCTGAAATAATTCTTGACATCTTGCAGAATTAAATCCCATACAGAGTTTACCAAAATATCTATAAAACTGGAGGGTGATTGAAGGAAGGTAAAGATAGTATGTTAACTTCTGTAAATTTCAAATGAAATGAAAAAACAAACAGAGTAGACTTAGAATATAGAAGAAACCATTTCATCTTATTTATATAAAAGGGGAAATTCTGATTAGAACTCCATTTTGATCTGTAAAACAAATGTGCTGGCAAAATAAGTCACACCTGGGACTGTGTCTACACATACCAAAATTTTAAAATGAAAAAGTTGGAAGTGAGGAAGACTATTTAAAATTGTTGATACAATAAAGTAAGAATCAATCAGATATTTTAAAATATGTAATAAAGTTGTGCATATGTACATACCCTGAATATGTAAATAAAATTCCAGATGATTTACAATATAAAAACAAAATAACTATAAATTATATAATATATAAATATCTCAATTATCTTCAACCCTTTTGGAAAACATTTGGGCAATTTCTTACAAAACTGAACATGGTGGAAACTGATATCCACACAAAAACTAGAATATGAAAATGTATAGCAGTTTTATTAATAATTGTCCCAAACTGGAAGCAACCAAGATGTTTTAGTGTCTTTTATTAATTTTGGAAAGTTCTCAGCCATTATTACTTTAAATATTTATTCTTCTCCATTCTCTCTTCTTCTGGTATTCCAACCACGTGTATGATACACCTTGGAAATCGTCCTACTATTCTTGAAATCTCTTTTCTCTCTTTCTGTCTCCTTCCTGCCTTCTTTTATTTCTTCTCTTTGTAGTTTGGGAAGCTTCTATTGACCTATATTCAATATCACTGATTCTTTCTTGTGGCATGACTAGTCTACCAAGGAGCCTTATACTATACTTCTGTTTCTTCACATTGCCTTCATTTCCATTAGAGGTCTTACATATTAATCATAGTTATTTTAAATTCGCTCATAATTCCAAAATTTGTGTTACTTCTGAGTTTGATTCTGATGCTAGCTTTGTCTTTTCAAACTATTTTTTTTTTTTTTTTGGCTTTTAACATGTCTTTTAATATTTTTGTTGAAGGCCAGGCATAATATATCAAGTAATAGAAACTGAGATAAATTGGTTTTTTTTTTTTTTTTCTTTGAGACAGGGTCTTACTTAGTATCCCAGGCTGGAGTGTGGTGGCACAGTCATAGCTCACTGCAGCCTCAAATCCGTGGACTCAATTGATCCTCCTGCCTCAGCCTCCGAAGTACCTGACTATAAACACATGCCATCATGCCTGGCAAATTAATTTTTTTAATTATTATTATTTTTTTTAGAGGGGGGTTTCATTATGTTTCCCAGGCTGCAGGCTGATCTGGAACTCTCGGCCTCAGGTGTTCTCCCAGCCTCAGTCTCCTGAGTTGTGGAGATTAAAGATGTGAGCCAGTGTGCCTGGCCTAATTGACTTTTAACATGAGACTTCATGTTAGTCTGATCAGAATTTAGGCTGTGCTTAATGTTTGCTGCATTTGTAGGTGCCAGGGCGTTCAAATTCCTCTTGTGTCCTATTTTCATATCTCCTTTCCACTTTGGAATTCCTTAACTGCTCTTCCTAAGAGTCTGGATCTTGCAACTCTTTCAGCTATAATCCTTTGTTATGCTGGACCTCTGTTGGTGTGGTGCTACATTGTGGAGGAGGGGACACGTTTCACTGTCTTATGATTTAATCTGAGTGTTTTAGGAGATAGGTGTCTCTGAGCTCTAACTTTCACAAACATGTCTTAGCTTTTATTTTCCGTCCTTAGGTGAAAGAGGAAGGCTAGAAGGGGCTAGGGTAGGAAAACAATGCCCTTCCGCCAAGTGGAAAAAGGCTCTGGTAAAGTCTTTTCTGTTTTTAGATTTTAAAGCCCTTTAGGAAGAATGTTTTCTCTCTCTCTCTCTCTCTCTATATATATATATATATATACACACACACACATATATATATATATAATTTTATTTTAGTTTATTTTTTTGAGACGGAGTCTCGCTCTGTCGCTCAGGATGGAGTGCAGTGGCGCTATCTCGGCTCACTGCAACCTCTGCCTTCTGGGTTCAAGCAATTCTCCTCTCTCAGCATCCCCAGTAGCTGGGACTACAGGCGTCCACTACTACGCCCGGCTAATATATATATATATTTTTTTGTATTTTTAGTAGAGCTGGGGTTTCACCATATTGGTCAGGCTGGTCTCGAACTCCTGACCTCAAATGATCTGCCTGCCTCGGTCTCCCAAAGCACTGGGATAACAGGCATGAGCCACCGTGCCTGGCCTGCTTGGTATATTTCACAGTGATTATTCTTCTTTGCCCCCAATCAGGTTCATGAAAGGAACTTTCCCAGCTCTTTACTGGACAACATGGTGAGGCCTTCATGGAAGTGTGAGGCCCCTCAAGACTGCATCCTCAGGTGTTTCTCCCATCACTCTAGCCTTCGCTCTGCCTGCAGTTACTCATCAGAATTACCATTTATGTGTTCCTACAGGCTTATGGCTGCCATGACTTCTGCTCCAGATAAGCAAATCTAGCTGTAATGCTTCAGATTCACCTGTCTTTTCAGATTTTGAGGGAGTAATTTTCCCAGTGACCTAATTTCTCTGAAGAGTCCAAGAAAAGTGTATATTTTCCATTGGTTCAACTTTTTCTTCTTGTAAAGATGAGAGCCATGACTTCTACGCTTTTTAGATATTTAACCTGGAACTAGAAGTGACTCCCTGACTTTTCATTAATCATATACAAATGTGATTTGTTTTAATAAAGCTTTTAAAGTTGTATTGATGATATTTTTCAGTTGCCACACACATCTGGTTAGTGTATTATAACATTAATCACTATTAACTTCTATTACAGAAAGAAAGCCTGAATATGCATTTCTTCAATCTACCTTTTCCCCATGGTTTAGGTCACAGTCTCCAATGAGATGAACTAAATTGAGATTTGGAAGCTAGAGGAAAAAAGAGGATTATTCTTCAGAAGTCTTTGAAGCCAAGGATGTGGGCAGATAAGTTCACAGCAGCTTGCTGACAACATTCTACATCTCACCTGCTTTATTTAGTCTTTGTATAGCTTAGATAGCTCATGGTGACTTCTGGAGAATTGTTATCTTTGGTGTTGCAGATTTAAACAGTCAGTGAAAGCCACTCAGCAGTTCTTGAGATTTCAGTGACTTCTGGAGGAATTTTTAAGAACCACCTACTTTACTGCCACAGGCTGGAAATATCGGTGAGAGCTTCCCTTTCTTTACTCCCCATTCTATACAACGGTTTTGTAAACGTTCAGTTTCTTCTATTGAAATCCTTCATACCTAGAATAATAAAATGGCTTCTATTTTCATGACCAAACATTGACTATTACAAAAATATTTCCCCTTAGTTGAGAACAAATATACATGATAGAATCTAGATGTGGAGAGGACAAGATTGTTACGTATTTGGAGAAGTTAGAGAACCTATCTGGTACTCTTTCTTGAATGGTAGGCCACCCTACTTCCTATTCTCATGTGCTGGTAAACCAGAGGTACCACAGAGTCGAAGAGAAACACTCAGATTAAAATGAACAAATAAAAAATAAAATTTAAAAATGTCATATTGTTCTTTGAGAAACATTTTGTGATCTGCCTGCTTTTTAATTTAATAATATATTATATATATAATATATATGAAATATATACATATATAAAATATATATGAAATATATACATATATAAAAGTAGGAAATTAATCTCTGGAAACATCTGATATTTTTTCTGAGAATGGAGATAATTCCTAATATATATAGCCTTAGTCACACATACATATATGTGAAAAATATTTAAAAATACTTAACAATAACCATTTCAACTGTAAAGATTTGAAACAGTAAGACTAACAAACACCAGATTCTTAATGTCATTATATTTTTTACCAATGTCTTTTGGTGATGGTGGTGAGGGCTTTGCCTTCAAACAAACAAATACACTCAAAGGGATTAATGTGGATTTTTACTGAGATTCATTTATGTGCTGGAAAATTTGGCATTATTTCCTGGTGAATACTAATTTGCGACACAGTATCTGTGAAGAGCCTGAATTTCTTCACTTGCCAGTTCCTGTAATAGTAAAGAAAATACATCCGTTCTGAGGTCTTCCCCTCATTCAAGTCTGAAGACATTGCCAGCATAGTTCACCTCCACAATAAGGAAATTAAGAGGTTTGATTCAGCAGAAGGCTATTTTGGCTCTACCTGTTAAAAAAATGTACACGTACACATTTCAAACTATCTACAGCCAAAGGACTTGCTGACTCCCTTCTTGTCAGGCTTCACAGCAAACCAATCACCCAGGATATGGTACCCACACTATCTCCAATGCAATAGATGAAGACTGTGTAATAGAAGCAATTTCTATTGACCTCTCTAAGGCATTTGCTTTAGCTGACCATAAATTATCCCTACAAAACTTCAGGGATTTGGGGCCTTGGAGTGACTACATAAAGTGGTTTGCATTAACTTGTCAAATTGTATAGAAAAGAAAGCCTTGTGAACATGGATTGAAGGGAATTACAAATGGGACGCCTGAGGGCATACTTTATTTTCTCTGCTTGACGATTATCTTACAGTCTAATGTGTTTTCTCCCTTGTGCACATGTATGCTGATGATATAGTGTGATTTTACAGAACAACACTGATGCCCTGGGGTAGCCCCTGCAGCCTGCAGTTCAACTTACTGAGCTGTTTTTTTCTCCAGAAAGTTGATTCAAATGAAATCTGATGCCAAAATCTGAGTCTTGTGTTTCACTTCAAGGTTTCATAAATTTAGCGTCTCATTAATGATTAACAAGCAGGTAACATTTCAGAACAGGCTGAGTAAGCTTCATTGCTGAATTCTGTCCTAACTTTGCTTCAGATTTTTTAAAAAGCACACTTTTCTGTCTTTTCAGTGCCTGTAAAAATGTCTGTCTAGGAAAGGGTTGTGTTATTTAAATGTGATCACGCTGGCCTTTAAAAAAAATTATTAGGATAGAGAAGGAATTGGCTGCATGCCAGCCTGGATGTTTAGTGGGCAGTTGCTGCCCCAGTGCACCTGGTTTGACAGGTGTCTAAGTGTCTCTTAGAGCCTCTTAGGACCTTGCACTCTCCAGCAGCTGTGGAAGCTGCTAAAGCCAATGTGATGTGAAAATCTGGGATCTTCACAGGCAGAATGCATCCTAACCTCAGTGGTTGGCATGAGTGGACTGGTGCATCCTACCAAGCCAGAGGGGAGGACTGAGAAATGTATTCACATCAAAATGTGCACTTGAAAATCTAGTCTCTGATCATTGCTTTAATTATCATAATGTATAAAATGGCACAATCTGGTACTAAAAGCAACTGAGATTGTCATTTTTCATAGAAGGAAGATAAAATATGGAAATTCAGAATCATGCAATGATACATGGAATGGCTCATTTAAATAGTATTACTTTTTCTTTTCAAATAGAAAAACCAAGGCTCAGAAAACTTATATAACTTCCCAAGGTCATAGAGCTCTTTCTAAGTAACTAATTTGGTATAAAGAGTATTAGAAATATAAGGTCATATGATTTTTATCCTTAATTCTGTTAGTGATATCTGGTAGAAGTGATATCTAATAGGAATGCAAGATAAAGAATGAAATGTTACAGAGTTTAAACATTTTTCTAAAGTCCCTAGTCAATTACCAATCATTTATTCTGTTCTTTTTTATTATTTAGTTTTAATTTCATAATCCAGCAAGGCATGGAAGAGAACAAGGAAAACAAGGCACCCAAAGGGAACTGCAGCGAGAGCACAAAGATTCAAGGATACTGCGAGCAAATGGGGTGCAGAGGTGCTTTCCTGAGCTACAGAAGGAATAATCTGGTGGTTAAGATAAAATATCAAACACAAGCCAAACTTATTAGAGTTGTCCACAGTCAGCAATGGTGATCTCTTTGCTGGTCTTGACATTCCTGGACCCAATGGGCTCCATGGCCTTGACAATATTCATGTCTTCTTTCATCTTGCCAAAGACCACATGCTTGCCATCCAAACACCCAGTTTTGGCAGTGCAGTTGAAAAACTGGAAACTGTTTGTGTTGGGTCCAGCATTTGCCATGGACAAGATGCCAGGACCTACAGGCTTTAGGGTGAAGTTCTCATCATCAAATTTCTCCCCCTAGATGGACTTGCCACCGGTGCCATTATGGTGTATGAAGTCACCACCTTGACTCATAACCCCTGGAATAATTCTGTGAAAGCAGAAATCCTTATAACCAAATCCTTTTTCTCCAGTGCTCAGAGCATGAAAGTTTTCTGGTGTCTTTGGAACCTTGTCTGCAAACAGCTCGAAGGGGATGCCACCCAAGGGCTCACCGTCGACGGCGATGTCGAAGAACACGGTGGGGTTGACCATAGCTGACAGTACAGGGCTCCCGGCGGCAGCGGTGACTGCAAAGCCCATTTTTTCTGTTATTATACGAAAATATCAAGTTAATTGTTTGCATAAAGACAAAATGACTTTGTCATATTGATTTAAATGTAGTACAGTAAAGAAGTGTGAACATTTTGTATTCTTCATTGTAACTTAACTGCTTACTTTATTTGTGTTAAATTTCTTAAGCCCTGTTCAACTCTAAAACCAATTAATGGCAACAGAAGTACTTTCTCTCTCTCTGTGAGTGTGTTTCTCCCTCTCTCTCTTTCTGTGTGTGTGTGTGTGTGTGTATGTGTGTGTGTGTGAGAGAGAGAGACAGACAGAGAGAGAGAGAGAGAACGAGAGCAAGAGAGAGACAGAGAGGACATAATTAAAATGCTGAAAATCTTATTTTAAGTATAGAAGATTAGATGTAAGATTGTCTCTCTAAAATCAGAGCTAATAAAAGTGAGATGTTTTAACTTACGTTATTTCAATTATTATATCTAATACAGATCAAAATCCCCTTTCTAAAAGCAAATGACTAATATACTCATTTTCACCAAGATGACCAATAAAATGTTGTTTTGCTATGGAATGTTTTTATTAGAAAATAAAGCAATCACGGTTTTAAAATTTCAGAAATCTGTGTGCTTCTGAGGAAGATACCTGTGGAGCAGTTTTGTGTATTTGCATGTGGATTCCTTGTTTATCAAAAAACATAAGGCATAAGCAATTATCAACAGTACTTCTTCTGACCAGCCCCAGTCTCACTTGAAAACCAAGACACAAATATACCAAATATTAGAATGAAGAGTACTCAGGGTAGACACATTTTGTGTGTGTGTGTGTATATCTACCATTGCTTTAGCCATTCCTTGGTCTTTCACTTTCTCATTTTCCTATCCTGTGAGTTTGGTTTTCCTAATTTTTAGCCTCCTTTCCTTGTAGTTCAAGTATAATTCTGGTGTTTTCTCAAACACTTTTGTACTTTCCTCCCCTTATGAATTGGCTAAAAATATTCCATGTGTTAGGAATTGAAAATCAGTGTCACTTAGGACTGTGTGAACATTTTCTCAATCACACTGTATGGAGAAGTGCTCTCCATCATTTAAACCTTCTTATTTATTTGCATCAATTACATACCAATTATATTATCTGGTCATGTAAATTCCCTATATCTTATTCATACTCTTAGATTATGATTTTGTTGAAGAATGGAGACTGCCTGTGTATTTTTAAGTCGTGCAGAGTATTTAACAGTGCTTTAGACATGGTAGCCACTTAAACCTCATTGAATAATAAATTATATTGATTCAAAATGAATATGTCAGCCAACTTCAGACTCTGAAGACAATCGCATTTTCTGAATTTATAAATATTGAAGATCTATATAGGAGGCACCTCAACCTCTTTATTACCACATTGCTATGAAGAACATACATTGTATCTCCTATTCTTGTATTTGTAAAAAACTCATAATAAGCAAACATAATCTTTCATAATGGCAAACAAATAACAAGTCTGCCATTTGCCAGGATATGATTTAATATATGATACCTAAAACTATAATTGCTGCTTTGTATTATGAATTACAATTTGAAGTAAACTGTTGTTAATGTCAGCTAAAATATATGATAATATCTAGAAAATCATAATGTTGAGCAATTAAGCTCTTAGAAGAGTCTAACTTTGTGTTTATAGTTTCCATCTATATTTTGTTGTTGTTAAGCTAAGCAGGAATGCAAACACTATATTCATCCTTGAAGTGGAAGAAATTTCTAGATTTTGGCAACTCCAATTTGTCTTATGAAATTTTAGTGACAGCTAAGTGTTTTGATTTTGATGGATGACATATTCTTGTTACTTCCTTTGAAATGTATCCAAAATGCTTTTTAGTGATTTTGGTATTTGTTGAAACCTCATATATCTGGTATCTTAAATGTGTGTGCTTAATTCTTCCTAGGGCTTATAATGGTGAGCTGACAGAGTATCTTAAATTCTTGGGCCATGTTGTTTGTTTCCTTAAGATTCCACATGGTCAAAAGGGGATTGAGATATTGAGTTTGTATAAGTGGAATAGAGCAAAACTTACGTAGTTTCCCTAACATTTGAGTCACTGCCTTGAATATAGTCACAGGTTGCCTCACTCAAATATGTCCTGTATTGTCTTGTTCACATTGTGGGTTCTGAATAAAAATAAATTTGACAGGATGAAAAAAGCATGGAAATAATGGTAATTAACATTGTTTTTACAACAATCCTACAAAGTAGTTATTATAAATCTATAGCTCCAAAGTGAAAAAGTGCTATGAAAATAAAGGCTTATCAGACTAGTAAAACATAGTAAAGAATAAAATACAATTCTGAATGGATGTGGGTCCTGTCAGTTTTAGTCTAAACGGAGTTTGAGGCTGTCCCTTAGAATTTGTTGGATGCACTTAGTTTGGATTGCTGAAACTTGAATGGATGAGTGTTTGGTGTAGTTTTGTATGTAGATCTGGAATCCTAAATCAATATTGTAGGAAGGGAAGTTGTGTGTGAAATGGTGAATGCTGGGAGTTGGGACCATTATTTTTAAGGGTGTGACATTATTTCAGTAAAATTTCTTTACTCTGAGGTTCTACTTACATAGGCAGAGCAAGTATGATTTTTCCTGCACGATACAGACTTTTCTTATGCCTCAAATGTTATTTTCCCAAGACTCTTCTATCAGTTCAATATCTCATTGTTGTCATTTTCTTTAGCCTATAATTTAGAATATTATTAAATTCATATTTTCCTATTTTTTTCTGATTATAAAACTGATTGAATGAGCTTTAGAAACTATGAAAATATATAAAGAAAATATGATATTCCACCATAGAGTTAACCTATTATATGGGCTAAATTATTTCCTCTCCCAAACCAGAATTTATATGTTAAATTCCTAACCCCCAGTACCTTAGGGTGTGATCTGATTTGGAGATAGAGTCTTCACAGAGATAATCAAGGTCAGATGAGGTCAGTGGATTGGCCCTAATCTCACAGCTGGTGTCCTTATTTTAAAAAAAGGTAATTGGAAAGAGGCATGTATGTAGGGAAAATGTCATGTGAACATGAAGACAGCCTTCTACAAGCCAAGGAGAGATGCCGGAAACAGATCATTCTCTCATAGTCATCAGAAAAACCAACCTTCCCAGTACATTGATTTTGGACTTCTGGCTTCCAGAAGTGTGAGACAATAAATTTCTATTATTAAAGCCTCTCAGTTTGTGGTACTTTACTATAGCATCTAATAATACACATGATATATTCTGAAGTACTTTAAGTCTCTCTCTCTCTCTCTCTCTCTCTCTCTCTCTCTCTATATATATATATATATATATACACACACACACACACACCCTACATGTACATCTATATATGCATACTTTTATGTACAACTATCTTTATTAACATTATCCATTAAGGCTGGGCACAGTGGCTCGCATCTGTAATCCCAGAACTTTGGGGGGCTGAGGCAGACTGATCACTTGAGTTCAAGAGTTCGAGACCAACCTGGCCAACATGATGAAACTCCATCTGTACTAAAAATACAAAATTTAGCCGGACATGGTGGCATGTGCCTGTAGTCCCAGTTTTTTGGGAGGTTGAGGCAGGATAATCGCTTGAACCGGGAGGGGGAGGTTTCAGTGATCCAAGATTGTGCCACTGCACTCCAACCTGGAGTGAGACTCAGTCTCCAAAAAAAAAAAATACACACACACACACACACACACACACATTAAGCATTCTTTATTTACATAACATTCTGTATTATTCTTTTCATCTGAAATATATATGAAGAGGTGTATTCTAAGGTTAACTCTAGAATGGTTTCTTCGCACAATCTCTTTAGGTTTTGCTCTGGACTGAAATTAAACTCTGTCCAGGGAAGTCTTATTGGGGCCCAGCCTCACTGTGTATCAATAGCCTCATTACCATGTCCACTCCATTCCAATCTTTATATGTGGACTGGAAAAAATCATAATTCTTGGATGTCAGGCTGGCTTCATGGGTATGCAACCCATGCAATTGCTCAGGGCCCACCCTTTCTGAGGGTACTTTTTTTTTTTTTTTTTGAGACGGAGTCTCGCTCTGTCGCCCAGGCTGGAGTGCAGTGGCCAGATCTCAGCTCACTGCAAGCTCCGCCTCCCGGGTTCCCGCCATTCTCCTGCCTCAGCCTCCCGAGTACCTGGGACTATAGGTGCCGCCACCTCGCCCTGCTAGTTTTTGTATTTTTTAGTAGAGACAGAGTTTCACCGTGTTAGCCAGGATGGTCTCGATCTCCTGACCTCGTGATCCGCCCGTCTCGGCCTCCCAAAGTGCTGGGATCTGAGGGTACTTTTAAGATCACATTGGTTTAGTGCTCTGCTGTCTCCGTTTTAAAACTCCTAAGTTTTTGAACAAGAGGTCCAAGCTTTTCACTTTACATGAGGACCAACAAAGCATGTAGTTCATCCTTTTCAGTTCCCCATTTCAGTATTAGAGCACCCTTTTTGTTCCAACTATTATGATATTCTCACCTTGCTGTTCTTTGTAATTATGACTTCTCTGATCCCTCTAGGATTTTCTTCTTTAGCAATTTTTTCAGATATTCTTGTTTAAATGGCTTATTTTTGATAATTTTTTCTGACACAGTTATTGCATTTTCCCTACTGATTTGTTGTATTTTTCATACTCTGATTTCATAAAACACTATCATGAATAAAATTTTTTAAAAATTCTACCTGTCATAATAGGAGAGGAGATATAAACAGTGTTTGTTTAATAAAATTTAGAGGAGTAGGCAATTGATCAAATTTACTCTCATTACTGTGAGAATGATTGGATTTTGAAAATAGGAAAATATATTAGTCTGTTTTGCATTGCTACAAAGGAATACCTGATGCTGAGTAAAGAAAAAAGGTTTATTTGGCTCACGATTCCACAAGCTGGACAAGAAGCATGGTGCCATCATCTGCTTCTACGGGGCCCCAGGAAGATTTCACTCATGGTGAAAGGGAAGGGAAGCAAGTATGCCACATTGTGTGACAGAGAGGAAGAAAGAGAGGAGGAAGAGGTGTTAGACTCTTTTAGCAAATCAGATCCTACTGTAACTAATAGCCTGAGAGCTCATGCATTACTGTGAGGATGGCACAGAACAATTCATAAGGGATCCACTCCCATGACTCAAATACTTCCCACTCGGCTGGCCCCACCTCCAACATTTGGGATCAATTTTTGATATGAGAGTTGGAGGGGAATAGACTCTATGTCAAAAAATAAACTGTATTGTAAATTAGAAACGCAGGCTATGCCTGTCAGGATGCTTCTAGCTGCAAGTAGTGGAAAATCCCACCAACAGTGACTCAAAATAGGCCATTTATCATTTTATGTGATAAGAAAACCAGAGGTCAGCAGAATCCATGGTTGGTTAATTCAGTAGTTCAAGGATCTCATCAGGGACCCTAGTACTGGCACTATCCATATTTTCCACTCTCTCTTATCAGTGTGTCAGTAAGCTTCTCCTTATGACTACATACTAGGAGAAGTGTTTCCAGGCATCCCATGAAGATTGGATGACATATACTTAGAAGAGAAACTTTTCTTTCTATACAGCTCATCTTCTCAACCAGGAACTCTTTCTCAAAAACCCCACAGCAGAGCCCTCAGCTTCAATTAACCAGAATTGTGTTACGTGCTTGATGTGGTTTGGCCTTGTCCCCATCCAAGTCTCATCTTGAATCATAAAAATCCCCATGTGTCCAGGGTGGGACGAGGTAGAGACTATGGAATTATGGCAGCAGTTCCCCCATGCTGTTCTTGTGATAGTGAGTGAGTACTCATGAGAGCTGATGGTCTTACATCATTTGGCATTTCCCTTGCTTCTACTTTTCCTTCCTGCTGCCATATGAGGAGGGATGTGTTTATTTCCCCTTCTTCCATGATTGTAAGTTTCCTGAGGCCTCCAAAACCCTGCAGAACTCTGAGTCAATTAAACCTCTTTACTTTACAAGTTTCCCAGTGTTGGGAATGTCTTTATAGCAGCATGAGAATGAACTAATACAGTAAACTGGTACCAAGGTAGTGGGGGATTGCTATGGGGATATCTGAAAATGTGGAAGAAACTTTGGAACTTGGAAACAGGCAGAAGTTGGAAAAGTTTGGAGGGCTCAGAAGAAGACAGGAAAATATGGGAAAGTTGAAACTTCCTAGAGACTTGTTGAATGGCTTTGACCAAAGTGCTGATAGTGACAAGGACAATGAAGACCAGGCTGAGGTGGTGTCAGATGGAGATGAGGAACTTGTTGGAAATTGGAGTAAATGTCACTCTTGCTGTGCAAAGAGACTGGTAGCATTTTGCCCCTGCCCTAGAGATCTGTGGCATTTTGACTTGGGGTATCTGGTGGAAGAAATTTCTGAGCAGCAAGGCATTCAAGAGGAATTGGAGCATTAAAGTTTGGAAAATTTGCAGGCTGATGATATGATAGAAATGAAAATCTTATTTTCTGAGAGAAATTCAAACCGGCTGCAGAAATTTATAGAAGTAATGTGGAGCTGAATGTTAATCACCAAGACAATGGGGAAAATCTCTCGAGGGCCTGTCAGAGGCCTTCATGGCAGTCCCTCCCATCTCTGGCCTGGAGGCCTAGGAGGGAAACATGGTTTCCTGGGGCGGAACCAGGACTCCCCTGTTGTGTGCAGCCTAGGGACTTGGTGCCCTGTGTTCTAGCTGCTCCAGCCATGGCTAAAAGGGGTCAAGGTACAGCTTAGTACATCACTTAAGAGGGTGCAAGCCTCAAGCATTGGCAGCTTCCACGTGGTATTGGTTCTGTGGGTATGCAGAAGTCAAGAATTGAGGTTTGGGAACCTTTGCCTACATTTCAGAGGATGTATGAAAATGCCTTGGTGTCTAGTCAGAAGTCTACTGCAGAGGTGGAGCCCTCATGGAGAACCTATGCTAGGGCAGTATGGAAGGGAAATGTGGGGTTGGAGCCCTCACATAGAGTTCCCACCGTGGCACTGCCTAGTGGAGTTTTAAGAAGAGGGCTATCAGCCTCCAGGCCCCAGAATTGTAGTAGATCCACTAACAGCTTGCACCACGCACCTGAAAAACCTGCAGACATTCAATGCCAGCCATGAAAGCAGCTGGGTCTGGAGGCTGTACTCTGCAAAGCTGCAGGGGCAGAGCTGCCTAAGGCTCTGGGAGCCTACCGTTTACATAAGTGTGCCCTGGAAGTGAGACATGGAGTCAAAGGAGATCATTCTGGAACTTTAAGGTTTAATTACTGCCCTATTGGATTTTGGACTTGCATGGGGACTGTAGCCCCTTTGTTTTGGCCAATTTCTCCTATTTGGAATGGGTGTATCCACCCAATGCTTGTATCTCCATTGTATGAAGGAAGTAACTAAATTGCTTTTGATTTTACAGGCTCATAGGCAGAAGGAACTTGCCTTGTCTCAGGTGAGAATTTGAACTTGGACTTTTGGGTTAATTCTGAAATGAGCTAACACTTTGTGAGACACTCAGAAAGGCATGATTGTGTTTTGAAATGTGATAATATGAAGTTTGGGAGGAGCCAGGGGGAAATGATATGGTTTGCCTGTTTCCCCAACCAAATCTCATCTTGAATTGTAATAATCCTCACATGTCAAGGGCAGAATCAGGTAGAGATAACTAAATCATGGTGGTGGTTCCCCCACACCGTTATCAGGATAGTGAGTGAGTTCTCATGAGATCTGATCATTTTATAAGCATCTGGCATTTCCCCTGCTTGAACTTCTCCTTCCTGCTGCCATATGAAGAAGGATGTGTTTGTTTCCTCTTCCACCAGAATTGTAATTTTCCTGAAACCTTGACAGCCATGGTGAATACTGAGTCAATTAAACCTCCTTCCTTTATAAATTACCCAGTCTCGGGTATCTCTTTATAGCAGTGTGAGACTGAATTAACATGATGCCCATGACTCAAAGACTCATAATCAAGGCAAATGTCACCATGACTGACATGAACCAATCACATTCCTGTCCAGAGTCTTGGGAAACCTTGAACTCTCATGAGGTCATAGCTACTTGATCACAGAAAAGAATTTGGGTCCTTTAGAGAGAATAATTGGGAATGGCTGTTGATTAGGCAACCAACAATGCCACACTGAGACTTAAATATATATAAAATCTATAACCTATAATGTTAGCTAGATAGCTAACAATCATTAAACCAGTGATTTTTTTTCTTATTAAAATGACTAAACTTTTTTAGAATTGTCATGGTAGATTGGAGCATGCAGTGTTGTAATCATGTAGTGAATAAACAGCTGGCAGTGTGTGGGATGTCCATACTTATTTCTGGATGTAATTCCTGTCCTCAGGCACTACTAAAGCACTGGGTAATGATTGCTGAATGCCCATTCATCCAAAGGAACAAATAATATGTGATTGTGCCTGGGGACACAACCAGCTAAAATTGGTTGGAGTCATGCAATATGCATTGAGCTTGGTCAAGAGAGCAAGTTGGTCATAAGCTCAGGCAGGGTGTAATTGGCTCAGGACAAAAGAATGAATGAGACTAAGTCACAGTGAGGGATCAGGATAATATCCCTAACTCAGCTGATGCTTTTTTCATGCTTAGCCAGTGTGCATTATCTTATAGGTACTTCCTTTGCTGCTCCAATGTAAAAGTCCCATTGGTGGTATAACAAGATGATTCTATAATAAAAATAAAAATAACAAAGAAAAAAATGAGAATGGTGAGAGCAGAGCAAAACTTCGGGTGCCAAGAATTTCATTTTCTCAGCATGCAATTTAATGCAAGCCCTGGGACGCATTATGACCTCCTGGTGGCAGACAGCTGGGATGTCCAAGCCGGCTGACAAAATATGAAAGCCACAAGATGCCTTAATTAAAGTCAGAAGCAGAATTTTACAGTCAGGAATTTATAAAAATTGGGATGGCAAGAAGCCTCCCTATTTCTCTCTTTCTATAAGGCTCTCTCTTTTTTTTCAAGTCCACAGTGTAAAAACAGGAAGTATTAGTAAAAGAAAAATGTCTAATTGCAATGCCTTTATGACATACTTAAAATGAATAAATTTCTGCAGGAGATGATGAATACTTTATAAGGGAGTATTCCTAGTCAGTCGTCTGTGAAATAGGTTTAAATATCAGGCTTTTTAGCAAAGTGTCTAGAAAATGCTCCTTTATCCTTTTGGAGTATAATAGCTACAATGCAGAGGGGCTTCCTTTCAGGTGGTGGTGGAGGCCAGCAGAGGGACAGCAGTTTTACCTTCTGAGTTGGTTCTAATTGCTGTACTGTATTTTTGGATCAACTAGTCAGTTGGGTAAGCATCATTAAACTTTTTTAAAATGGAGGATGTAGAGCATATGGGAAAACTTGTTTGAAATTTTGCATCTTTGCCAAGATAGTAGAGGGGAAGAAGCAGAGCCAAGAGGAGGTGACACTCACCGCTGAGGCTATAATTTTTGGGATCCTCACTGGGACATTATACTAAATGACCAACATGACACCAGCTTTGTAGGCTTACGGTTCTTTGAATGATAATATGCCTATGCTATTGTCATTGTTAAATGTTATTATGTGTATCCAAAATTCGTATCAATTCTGGTTTTAGGGTAAACTGTTGCTAGTGGCAGATAGTTTGTTGCCAGTATTATACACCATATCTAAGAATTTATTTTTAACCTTTTTTTACTATTACATTCTTTTCCTTATTTGTCATTTCTCCAAGAGTGCAATGATCATACCTTAACCCTGTAACTATTGATTTTTTTGTATGCTCCACCTTATTTCAGAAACAATTTAAGAAAGTTAACATAATAACTTGATGTGTTCCCAACAGTATGACTTCTCTTTTGTGATTTAACTTGTGATTTTAAAAATTTATAAAATATGTCATGTCACTGAGTAGAAGTTTTCCAGGCTCTTTTTTATTTTCTTTTTTAGGTTGCATGGCTCCTAATTTCTGAGTTTGGACTGTTTTATAGAAGTGATAGATCAAATCTTAATGTTTCTAGAGGGTCAGTCAAAATTAAAAAGAGTCACAGACCATAGTTGCTTGCATGCTTTTAAGAAAGAGTCACTCTGAAATTTGGAAAGAGGTTTGAAATCTTCTAAAATTAGAGTATGCATTTTTCCACATGGCAGGAAAGCCAAGAGGATCTGTGACAGTAGTAATTATTTGTACAATTCTTATTGATGCTCTCATCATGCCATTTTTCAATTGTTTGTTTATACAGGTATCTTTTTATTAGTCTGTGAACTGAGGAAAAGTCTATATCATATTATTTTTATGTCTTAGATGCACAAATCACAGAAACACAATGACTGTCATAAAGTGTTTGTTTGATAAGAAAGTATTGAATGAATGAAGAATAGAGAACAATTTGTCCTTTATGGCCCCTGGAGAAAAGGCTAAATAGGAACCACCTCCTTCAGTGCAAATCCACAGGCTGATGCTGTAGGCTAAGATGACAGGAGAGCAGTCTTTGCTTAGAGTACTTCCCCCTGCTATTTAGTTAGGATGACAGAGGGCCTCCTTGTCATACTCAATAAACTGGAACACCTGGGTAGTTATCCTCTTGATTTTCTGTCCAAAGAAGACACTCAATTGGGAAAGAAACTGAGACCAGGTTCTGCTTCATCCTTTTGCTGCCCAGGACCTCTCAGTGTGTTTTTACAACTGACACAGACAGCAGCTCTTTTGTTGAACTCTTTACTTTGAATGCACTGATAGCATTTACATTGCTACTCAAAGTTATAGTCTCACACTCTGTTCTCATAACGAAAATCCCTCAGGTAAAGGGGCTAATAAAATATACATGGGTTTTTCCCTTTGCCAAAGGACAGCCAAATACCACTTCCTTCACATTTGCTTAGGGACAAGAGTATTTCTGTTTCAAAAAGGAATGCATTTTGTTCTAAAATAAAATATGGCACCTATGAAATTGTATAAGATGTAATTTAAGGGAAACCAGCTCTGCATTATAACAGGATTTTCTTATCAAGCTCTCCCCAGATGCTGCAGCTGTCATGTAGGACATGCCAATGTCTGGTGTCATGCCAGTTTGATGCAAGTTGGTTCCACTTGTCACCCTTTCAATTTCCCAGCTGGCCTCAATTTTAAAGGGCATATTAGCATTATCATAGCAATCTTAAAGATGTATCTTGGCTTGACTTTAAGCCCGTTTTGTTTCTAAGTCACAAAGTATAATGAAATACCACTGAGATAGAAAGGATTTTATTGTCTATATATGACATCAAATGCTCTAATCTCTGACCAAAGAAATTGAAGGTTTTTAAAAAGCTTGTTCTATGAGATACACTGCAGTGTAGCATCAAAGAGAATGAGAGGTGCTTTAGAACACACTGGCTTAAATAACAGGTAGAGGGGTGCTTTACTTTGCACATTTTGAAAACCCCTATGCCTTTGTGTGCACAGAAATAGTTTTAATGGAAGTCGTTAAAAGAGTACAGAACTGTTTGACAAAATAGAAAAAAACCTAAAAACAGAAATGCAGTCTATATTAAATCATTAAACAGTAAAATTACTTGCTCTGTCAATTATTAATGGCAAATCTCAAGCTTGCTTAAAATACAGATGTTTACCTCAGCATCTTTAGATGCCTTTTGTTTGAGTGTTGTCTTGCTGCTTTAATATTACATTACCAAATTTTGTGATAAGGATGTTTGTTTGAGATGACAGAAAGTCTCTGGGAAGCTATTAGTTGCTAACAACATCAATGACACTTAGTCATCACTAAGGAATCTGTGTATAATTTAAAGACCGTGAACATTTTTTTTTATTATTATACTTTAAGTTCTAGGGTACATGTGCATAACGTGCAGGTTTGTTACATATGTATACTTGTGCCATGTTGGTGTGCTGCACCCATCAACTCGTCAGCACCCATCAACTCGTCATTTACATTAGGTATAACTCCCAATGCAATCCCTCCCCCCTCCCCCTCCCCATGATAGGCCCCGGTGTGTGATGTTCCCCTTCCCGAGTCCAAGGGATCTCATTGTTCAATTCCCACCTATGAGTGAGAACATGCGATGTTTGGTTTTCTGTTCTTGCGATAGTTTGCAGAGAATGATGGTTTCCAGCTGCATCCATGTCCCTACAAAGGACACAAACTCATCCTTTTTTATGGCTGCATAGTATTCCATGGTGTATATGTGTCACATTTTCTTAATCCAGTCTGTCAGTGATGGACATTTGGGTTGATTCCAAGTCTTTGCTATTGTGAATAGTGCCGCAATAAACATACGTGTGCATGTGTCTTTATAGTAGCATGATTTATAATCCTTTGCGTATATACCCAGTAATGGGATGGCTGGGTCATATGGTACATCTAGTTCTAGATTCTTGAGGAATCGCCATACTGTTTTCCATAATGGTTGAACTAGTTTACAGTCCCACCAACAGTGTAAAAGTGTTCCTATTTCTCCACATCCTCTCCAGCACCTGTTGTTTCCTGACTTTTTAATGATTGCCATTGTAACTGGTATGAGATGGTATCTCATTGTGGTTTAGATTTGCATTTCTCTGATGGCCAGTGATCATGAGCATTTTTTCATGTGTCTGTTGGCTGTATGCATGTCTTCTTTTGAGAAGTGTCTCTTCATAACCTTTGCCCACTTTTTGATGGGGTTGTTTGCTTTTTTCTTATAAATTTGTTTGAGTTCTTTGTAGGTTCTGGATAATAGCCCTTTGTCAGATGAGTAGATTGCAAAATTTTTCTCCCATTCTGTAGGTTACCTGTTCACTCTGATGGTAGTTTCTTTTGCTGTGCAGAAGCTCTTTAGTTTAATTAGATCCCATTTGTCAATTTTGGTTTTTGTTGTCATTGCTTTTGGTGTTTTAGACATAAAGTCCTTGCCCATGCCTATGTCCTGAATGGTATTCCCTAGGTTTTCTTCTAGGGTTTTTATGGTTTCAGGTCTAACATTTAAGTCTCTAATCCATCTTGAATTAATTTTCGTATAAGGAGTAAGGAAAGGATCCAGTTTCAGCTTTCTACTTATGGCTAGCCAATTTTCCCAGCACCATTTATTAAATAGGAAATCCTTTCCCCATTTCTTGTTTTTCTCAGGTTTGTCAAAGATCAGATGGCTGTAGATGTGTGGTATTATTTCTGTGAACATTTTTAAGTCTTTGGCATGTAACATTTTTGTCTTCTCTGTATTATCTCAGAAACTCAGAGTTTTACTCTTTTTTTATTCACAAAATCAGAATAATGATACTTTATTGGTTTGCTGTGAAGGAATACACTAAGTGAAGCCTTAGCAGTGTACTGGGAATGTGGTAAGTATTCCAGTAATTGAATTCACTGTTTCAAACACAAATACACAGGTACACACACACACATGTGCACACCCACACACCCGCACTGCCTTTCTGGAAATTTACAACACAAAAACTTACAGCAACTGGGTGATTGGGTCTGGTTATTTTTGAGAGTTAATCTAAATGTATTTGAAAATCATTAGGAGTCTAAATTGCATTAGATAGAAACAGCAAATCTTTGCCCTGGTGGAGAAAATAGAAAGGCTGTGTGTCTTTCCTTTTAACAAAATCAAAGTGAAGTTTTAGAGATGGAATATCTTCAGATCTGCAAGTTCTCGGCCCAGCATTGGAACAAATAGGTTTTCAATTTACTAGGCTTGTAATCGTTTACTTCCTTAATTTGCTTCTGAGATAGTGAATACCACCACCTCTCAAAGGGATGTAGCAAGACAGGTATACTGGATCAGACTGTGAAAGGAACTGTTTACATATTAAGGAGTTAGTTATAGGACCCATTAAATTACTTTTTCACAATTAAGTCTTGTGTTTAGATTTGTATTTTAGAATGATAATTCCTTCAGCTGCACTATGATACACTGAAATAAGGGAAAATTAGTACAGAAAAAAAGGAATACAAAAAGCAATTTGGGGCTATTTTGTTGGTATATGTTTACTGCATTTTCTATATAGAAATGTAGTAAAGGGTCGTTATGAAAGGTTTTGTTCCTAAACCTGGGTTTGAATAGTGGTTCTACTATTACTAAGCTATGGGGACTTTAGGCAAGTTACCTAATTTATCTGTGATGATGATTCAGTTTCTTCATGTATAAAACATTAATAGCTATATCATAGGATTGTGGTGGTGACTAAGTAAATTCATAGATATAAATATATTGGAACCATGCCTGGTGTATTGCAAGTCTTCTACTATAGATTATATAAGGGCATACCCTAGAAACTTCAAATGATTTACAGTGCACAACTTTTCTTGATGGGGAGATGGGTAGTTTATGTTTTAGATTGGTGAGACACGTATCTAAATTATTTGAGCTCCTTAACACACTACACCTATTCTCTTTCTGTTTGTAGTTTGAGATCTGTGTTTACATCCTATAACATTACAGATTAGTAAATCTTTATATTGTGAACGATGTCAACCCCAGTGACCTAAGTTTATTAGAAACAAAAGGGAACTCAATCTTCATGTCTCCATTTCATGGTTCTGGTACCATGGAATTATGAAGAGGGTTAACTGGCATACGGTATGTAAAAGCGTCTAAGAAATAAGAAGTGCTTAATTCACCTTTGTGGAGTTTGAATTTGACCTTCATTGTAAGGGGAAAAAGAGAAAATGCTTAAGTCAAAAGTTAATAGTAAATTTTGGACAAATGTGCTTTTCAAATCTAATAATTAAGAACAGTAGGAATGCTTCCAAACCACTCCTCTATGTGGGAAAGTTATATTGGAGCTACTCCAGGGCTGATGGGTCCTTTCCTCCCATTGGATGTGATTTTTCCAACATAAGCAGCCCCAATGCAGGATATCTATGTGCGTTTTGACTCAATTTCAAACCAGCAGTGAGAACTTGGGCTGGTATTTTCACCTTGCTCGTTTAGATATAGACACTAATGTTTCCCTTATCACATTTCTAAAATTAATGGGAGGGGAAAAATGCACTTTGTAAAGCTCTCCCAGTATGTGGGATTTTATCTCTTGTGCCAGCAACTCAGCATCAGAAGTCCCAGTCATGGTAAATGGTCTTCCTGTGTCACAGGAAGATAACTGCTTGGTTCAGGGAAAAACCAGACACTTGGTACCAGACCTCAGTTGAACTTCTTATGTGACTTTAGGTAATTAATTAGGCGCTCTCAACTTCACCTAGACATCTGGAAAATGAGAACAATAATATATATCCTTATCTGAAGAATATAGAGAATTGCCCTCATTCAATTGTCTAAAAGTAATGACTGAGGATTGATTTCCCTCTCCACTGTGCCTAACTCTGATGATTCCTTTTATAGAAGTTCTCCACATTCACAGATATTAGTGGCCCAAACAGCTAACTGTTTGGTGTATTGTTGGTGGGCTTGGTGGTATATTCATAGGAGTAGAATGTGCACCATGAACTCATGAGAGCTGATACCTACAGATATAAGTTGAAAGTGTCAGAGGCGTGTAGTTATTTTAATAAATATTGCCTCTGTTTCACAGACACAGGCTGCTTTTGAAGGTGTCTTACCTTGGGTAGTTTGAAGCTTCTTTAATATGAAAGTCTTCACAAATCAATTTTTTAAGTATTTCAACTTGATTGTTTAACACAGTGGTCCCCAACATTTTTGGCACCAGGGTCCAGTTTCCTGGAAAACATTTTTTTTTTTTTTTTGTCCTGGGATGAGGGTGGGGCAGGGGGATGGCTTAGGGATGAAACTTGAAACTGTTTTACCTCAGATCATCAGATATTAGTTAGATTCTCATAAGGGGAGTACAACCCACATCCCTCACAAGCGCAGTTCACAACAGGGTTCCTGCACTACTATATCTGACAGGAAGCTGAACTCAGGATAATGTTGCTCAGATAATGCTCCAGCCAGCCGCTCACCTCCTGCTGTGAAGCCAGGTTTCTAACAGGCCACTAACTGGGACTGGTCCCCAGCCCTGGGGGTTGGGGACCCCTGGTTTAACACATTCAGAGAGCTAAACAGGAAATAATTTTCATTGCTCATATACTGAAAACTGTGGTTGCCAAGAAACCTAATTTCTATTGACACTCTTTTTGTTGTTGTTGTTGTTATTGTTGTTTTTTAGATGGGGCCTGGCCCTTAGCTTATCATTACCAAATATCAAACTATCATTATTAAATTAATACTCTATTGTAAGAAAGATATTGTGTGTGTAATGGACATGCCTCATTCTGCTTTCTGATTTGCATGCAAATGATTAAAGTAGCACATACACTAGTAGTTACAAACAAATGGCTTCTTAAGGATGGGATGCTTCCTTATACCTTATACAAAAATGAACTCAAGACGTATTAAAGACTTAAACATAAAACCTAAAACTATAAAAACCTAAATACTTAAAGACTTAAACATAAAACCTAAAACTATAAAAACCCTAGAAGAAAACCTAGGCAATACCATTCAGGACATAGGTATAGGCAAAGACTTCATGTCTAAAACACCAAAAGCGATTGCAACAAAAGCCAGAGTTGACAAATGAGATCTAATTAACAAATGAGATCTAATTAAACTAAAGAGTTTCTGCTCAGCAAAAGAAACTATCATCAGAGTGAACAGGCAATCTACAGAATGGGAGAAAATTTTTGCAATCAATCCGACATAGGGCTAATATCCAGAATCTACAAGAAACTTTAACAAATTTACAAGAAAGAAACAACCCCATCAAAAAGTGGGCGAGGAATATGAACAGACACCTCTCAAAAGAAGACATTTATGCAGCCAAAAAACATATGAAAAAAAGCTCATCATCACTGGTCATTAGAGAAATGCAAATCAAGAACACAATGAGATACCATCTCACACCAGTGATCATTGAAACAACAGATGCTGGAGAGGTAGTGGAGAAATAGCAATGTTTTTGCTCTGTTGGTGAGAGTGCAAGTTAGTTCAACCATTGTGGAAGGCAGTGTGGCGATTCCTCAAGGATATAGAACCAGAAATACCATTTGACCCAGCAATCCCATTACTGGGTATATACCCAAAGGAGTATAAATCATTCTACTATAAAGACACACGCACATTTAGGTTTATTGAATCACTGTTTACAATAGCAAAGACTTGGAACCAATCCAAATGCCCATCAATGATAGACTGGATAAAGAATATGTGGCACATATACACCATGGAATACTAGGCATCCACAAAAAATGATGAAGTCATGTTCTTTCTAGGGACTTGGATGAAGCTGGAAACCATCTTCCTCAGCAAACTAACACAGGAACAGAAAACCAAACACAACATGTTCTCACTCATAAGTGGGAGTTAAACAATGAGAACAGATGGACACAGAGGGGAACATCACACATTGGGGCGTGTTGGCGGGTGCGCAGCAAGGGGAGGGAGAATATTAGGACAAATATCTAATGCATACCAGGCTTAAAACCTAGATGATAACAGGTGCTGCAAACCTCCATGTATACCTGTGTAAGAAACCTGCCCATTCTGTACATGTATCCCAAAACTTAAAGTAATATAAAAATTAGAAAAATAAAAAAATGGATGGGATGCAGAAACAAAGAAAGAGAACACTCAAACATTGAAAGTTCATTCAGCAACTAAAGGAGCCATCTTAGCTCACTGCAGCCTCAGACTCCTGGGCTGAAACAATCTTCCATTCTCAGCCTCCCTAATGGCTAGGACTACAGGCGCATGACACCATACCTGGCTAATTAAACAAACATTTTTGGTAGAAACGGAGTCTCACTTTGTTGCCCAGGCTGGTCTCGAACAATTCTTGTAGTTATTACTTCTTTACTTACAGTATTCATTTAAGAAATTATTGTACTATTTCTTAATATTTTAGTTTTTTTCGATATTTTCCTCTCGTTTCTACTATTTAGAAATTAGAATTTAGAATTTAGCTCTCTTTTATCATCCAGCACATCCAAATATGTCTCCTCCTTCTGTCTTTGAAATATAGTTGTAACTGGTTTTTGGTTAATTCCATGTTGATAAGTTTTCACCATCAAAAATATGTAATTTTTAAAATTGCCGAATCAAATGGTGTTCCACGAGTTTGTTTCCTTTCTTGAAAGCCTTTGTGGATTTTTTTTCCTGCAATTAATTCGCCCTTTTATTTCATTTGCTTGGCACAAGTCTTTTAATAGTTTTCTGAAAAGTCAAATCTGTCTGATAATTTATCATTTAATCTTTTCTTTTTCCTGCCAACACCTCAGAAACTCTTTATTTATGTGGCCTAACACTCTCTAGCCTGTAACCAAACTGTCATTCTGAGTCTTCCTTTCACGTTTTCAGTGATTCTCTTTATCTCTCTTTTGTGTTGGGTTTCTGATTCTTACATTCCCATGTCTTCCTCATTATTGATTTTTTTTTTTTCCTGGCTCCTCTAGTTGTTGAATGAACTTTCAGTGTTTCAATGTTCTCTTTCTTTGTTTCTGCATCCCATCCTTAAGAAGCCATTTGTTTGTAGCAGCTAGTGCATGTGCCACTTTGATTATTTACATGCAAACCAGGAAGCCATATGAGACATGTCCATTACACATACAATAGCTTTCTTGCAATAGAGTATTGATTTGATAATGATAGTTACTGAAGTATTCATTTGAGTCTTTAGATTGTACTCAAACTGCTCATGGAGCAGGTCCCATGTTGAAGCTCTGTAACTTAAGTTTGCTATGATTTTCCATTTTGACTTGATAGCTGCTATGTTCCAGGTTATTTGTAACTCTTTCTGGTTATTTAAAAGGAGCTTTTGAATTTTTGTGTGAT
The DNA here is from genome assembly GCF_003255815.1 of Theropithecus gelada. Taxonomy (NCBI): domain Eukaryota; kingdom Metazoa; phylum Chordata; class Mammalia; order Primates; family Cercopithecidae; genus Theropithecus; species Theropithecus gelada. The sequence continues at coordinate 123,992,733 of NC_037669.1, forward strand.
CATATGTTGCCAGTATAGCTATGAAGAAAATATTCAATAAATAAAATCTAACAAGCAGAAGATGTAAACACATTTTTGTGAAAACCTCTGATGCTATAGAACTTCAAATTTAGAATGACAGCTATTTTAATAGTCAGAAAAGGAAATATTTTGATGATAAGCAATAACAAACCTATCCATAATTTAAAATACAAATTTTGACAAAAAGTTATAATAATGAATATTAAAGGATTTCTGTTGCTTCTAGGTCATACATTTGGAGCATTTAGGAAATATCGCAAGTTAAGAGGAATGAGTGCATAGCAGCCATCAGTTTAGAATTATCTCTTAATCATGTTAAATAATTTTAATATTTGCTTCAAGGATATTACATACTGCAGGCATAGAGGGTAATAAAACAGTCCTGCATGAACCTTCTGAATATTTATCGTGTATTAGATTTTTTTCTTAGACTCTTTTATAAGGGTCTGACATAGAGAAAGGAATAGATTCAGAACATTTTACTTTTCATTTAAAAGACATTTTTCCTTCCATTAGGCAAAGGAGCAAAGAAATACTGCTGATATGATCAGATAAAATAGTAATAAACAATAGACAAGTAGTCACTTCATGCAGTCCCGTGGTCTGAGACCTTTATCAATGCAGTTTACTAGGTATGTGTTGAGGATCTACTGTATATAAGGACATGTCCTAGATGCCCTGATGATGGACACCAAAGAATCACTATGATGATAAGGAAAAGGTCTTTATTCTCAAGATGCTTAAAGCCTAATAGGGCAGACTCAATATACACAAATAACTACGATGTAAAATAGAAGATGAAGTTCTAGAGTAGAGAAATTAGCCATGTAGTAGTGGTGCATAGAGAAGAGACTGGTTTGCTAACCAGACAGCTTCAGAAAATCTCTGAAAAGGAAGTGGACTCTGTGTTTTGAATGACAGTAGGGTAATTCATAAGGGAAAGTGTTTAAGGGTGTATCACATCTTATATTTACATTGCTTCATACTCAAAACTCTCACAAGTGTCTTTTATTTCGTAGTTATTACTGCCTGTTTTACAAATCAGAAACATGAAATGTTAAAAAGTCTAAATGAATTTCTTAAAGTCCTAATTGTTACAAGTGGTTAGGGATGGCACAGTTGAAAAATGTTGTCAAAATCCAATCTGATGATGATATTAGGTATAATCCACTCTTACAATATTATAGTTGGCAGAGACCTAGAAATGTCAGTCTTACCAAATGTGATTTTGTATACAGGAACAGAGTGTTTCTTTGATTCTAAATTACCCCTGCAATGATTCTAAAAAATTATTTGCCACAGTGAACACAGATGGTCTATAAGAGTGCTTCCAGTCTCCCTAGATTATCAGAGTAACCTAAAAGGACATTTTAAGAACACACATTCAACCCCCATCACCACTAATCATTTCCACATATTTTATCTGAAAAACTAGGATTAGTGCTAACAGATCAGTATTTTTAATTGCTACTCAGGTAACTGGAATAATCTGCTAAAAATGGAATATACTATTCAAAATGAGAAATGTAATTATTTTACCCCAAATCACTATCATTTTCTAATATAAAATTTTATAACACATCACTTCTTATATATAACTAATGTAACTTTTTGGTATAACAAGGGACATTGATGTGCAACTAAAGATGACAATGCCCTATAATTAAAAATGAAAAATATCTGATTTTCTAGACATTTCAGATCAGAATGAACACATATTTCTCCCAAAGATATCCAGTGAAAATCCCTGTGAGGCCCAGAGAATTTCTTCAGTGAGCTGTCCCTAGGTACAGCCAGTGTAGCTGCTATTCCAGTTCTCATGAAAGACTCTTTATTTGTATACATATGACTTCTGTCATTTATTGCAGAAAGACAATTATAATGAATTGTATAAGATTAATATTTTTTAAAGGCCAATTCTTATTCTGAGTGGTTTGAATGTCTTACCGAAGATAGACGGACCAGACTATAGTGAAATATAGACATTTGTTCAAATCCTGGCTTTGTCTCTTATCTTTGTGATTTTGACAAATTATTTTAAATCCTAAGTCCTTGATTTTGGCATTCATAATAACTAAAATAGGAAATTTATCAGGATGATTAACCAATGAATATAGGAGAATTACTCTGACATTCCCTGGCCCATGGTAGGCATGGGGAAGTGCTGGAGAACTACCACTCCCTATGGCAGATGATGTGTAAGCGGTCTTCTCACAGTGATAATCCAGAGAGCCAGGTCTGCTGAAGGCATCTTAGATACAAGAAGGCCCAAAATACAATTTAGGGCAGTAATTTTGCCTTAATCCCTGTCACCGAGATGGGTCAAAGTGATGGCACATCACCCAAGCTTACAAGATATTTTCAAATTGGTATTGGAATTGGTCAGAATTGCCAGTTACCATTTCCATAGGGATGGGCCAGTGTCAGCAGAGAAGCAACATGAAGAGATGAGAAGACAAAGAGGGCTGATTCTGTATGTTCTTGGTTTTAGTATTTTACAAAGTAAGCTCTAATCCTACCCACCTTAGATTGGTTATTTTAACAAATATATACTTATTTGCAACCAAGAAAGTCTTATTTAGTACAGGAGGTGACCAACATTTTTGAAAAAATGTAAAAATTCTGATAAACATATATATTTATCCCTCAAAACATAGGCATGCCATTTTCCCCTATTATTAACGGTAGTTAATATATACTTTTTCTTTTTGCATCTTGTATTAGTTCATTCTCACACTGCTAATAAAGGCATACCAAAGACTGGGTAATTTATAAAAGAAAGAGGTTTAATTATCTCACAGTTTCACAGGGAAAGGGAGGCCTCACAATCATGGTGAAGGCAAAGGAAGAGCAAAGCCACATCTTACATGGTGGCAGGCAAAGAGAGAGCTTGTGTAGGGGAACTCCCCTTCAGAAAACCATCATATCTCATGAGACTTATTCACGATCACAAAAACAGCATGGGAAAGACATGCCCCCATGATTCAATTACCTCCTATCAGGTCCCTCCCATGACACATGGGAATTATGGAAGTTACAATTAAATATGAGATTTGGGTGGGGACACAGACAAACCATGTCACATCCATTATTGAATCCAAATAAGTAACATACATTTATTGTAAAACAAATTCAAACAAGAATTCTATGAATTAATAAGTTATGTCCTTTTCCTCATACCTTCTCTCATTCACTAGGATGTGTCATTACCCAATCATGTGTGTAATCTTTAAGAAATGTTTAGCATATCTCCATATATATATATTTGATTTATGTAATTATTTAATAACTATTTCTTTTAGAATACATAATTCATGTACAAATACAAAATTTAAAGTGTATATAGCAGAAGGCTCCCTTTCATTACTGGCTGTGGCTACTCTGGAATGATCTGCAATTCAGAAGAAGTTTGTTTTAAATCATCAGGAAAGCATTTTTTTATATGTACTTTTAAATTCTGGGATATGTGTGCAGAATGTGTAGGTTTGCTGCGTAGGTATATATGTGACATGGTGGTTTGCTGCACCCATAAACCCGTCATCTGCATTAGGTATTTCTCTTAATGCTATCCCTCCCATGCCCCCCCACCCCCAACAGGCCCCAGTGTGTAATGTTCCCCTCCCTATGTCCATGTGATCTCATTGCTCAACTCCCACTTATGAGTGAGAACATGCTGTGTTTGGTTTCCTATTGCTATGTTAGTTTGCTGAGAATGATGGTTTCCAGCTTCATCCATGTTCCTGTGAAGGACGTGGACTCATCCTTTTTTAAGGCTGCATAGTATTCCATGGTGCATATGTGCCACATTTTCTTTATCCAGTCTATCATTGATGGATATTTGGGTTGGCTCTAAATCTTTGCTATTGTGAACAGTGATGCAATAAACCTAAGTGTGCATGTGTCTTTATAGTGGAATGATTTATAATCCTTTGGGTATACAACTCAAGATGGATTAAAGACTTAAACATAAGACCTAAAACCATAAAAACCCTAGCAGGAAATGTAGGCAATACCATTCAGGACGTAGACTTGGGCAAAGACTTCATGACTAAAACACCAACAGCAATGACAAAAAAAAGTCAAAATTGACAAATCGGATCTAATTAAACTAAAGAGCTTCTGCACAGCAAAAGAAACTTATCAGAATGAACAGGCAGCCTACAGAATGGGAGAAAATTTCTGCAATCTATCCATCAGGAAAAGGACTAATATCCAGAATCTACAAGGAACTTAAACAAATTTGCAAGAAAAAAAAAAAACCATCAAAAGGTGGGTGAAGGATATGAATGGACACTTCTCAAAAGAAGACATTTAGGTGGCCAACAGACATATAAGAAAAAGTTCATCATCACTGGTCATTAGAGAAATGCAAATCAAAACCACAATGAGATACCATCTCATGCCAGTTAGAATGGTGACCATTAAAAAGTCAGGAAACAACAGATGCTGGAGAGGATGTGGAGAAATAGAAATGCTTTTACATTGTTGGTGGGAGTTCAACCATTGTGGAAGACAATGTGGCAATTCCTCAAGGATCTAGAACCAGAAATACCAGTTGACCGAGATATGTATTTTTATAAGCATATAAAACCATTCAATGTTTAATTAGATAGTTTTCATACCATGATTTTCCCATATGCAAACAAACAAACAAACAACAGCAACAATGGGAAAATAGAATCACACTGTATCGAATAGGAGGAGGCTTTCAGCTACAAGTAATAAAATATCCAAATTAAAGTGTCTTTGACATTGAGAAAAATTTACTAATTCACATGAGAAAAATCTAGATTTGGCATTTTCCAGTAGATTGGAAGTTAAATGAGTGGCACAATAATGCCTTTAAACACTGTGCTTTCTTTAGCATGGTACAACGTCTCCCTTCAGGGCTACAGAATGATTGAACAGTTCCAAGTGCCACAAACAGACATCACAGTATCCAGCAAGGAAGCCTCCAACCAGACTTGCTTCTCAACCATTATTAAGGAGAATGAGAATATCTATAATTTAAATGTATCAATCGTGTCTCTCTACTGGGCTGAGGAAGGGATCCTCTTAACTCTGCACACCAAAAGTTGAAACATAACCTCTGTCAGTAAGGAAGACTCAAGTGTGTGAAGGTTTGTGGTTGTCGATACACAGAAGGTATATATGAGATACACAGCCCTGAAACTTTCTTTTCATTCAACAATAATATAATATGTCTACGTAAAGTTACCTCATTTTTTCAAAATTAAACCTAACATTTATTCACTTTTAAAAATTGAAATTAAATTAACATAACATAAAATTAACCATTTTATAGTGAACAATTTCCTGGCAATGAATACGTTCACAAAGTTGTACAACCACTATTGAGATTTAATTCTTATATTCTTTTATAATGGCCAGATTTCTCAAATAAAATTCCATTAATCCATTTTATAACTAGGAAAAAGTAATCTATTTTAGTAATAAAAATGCTGCCTCCTTTCTCTCTCAGAAATCTCTTTGTATGAATACAGTAAGCTTGATTAAAAGCTTTGCTCCCAGAAAATTTAGCCCCCATATCGGGAAAAATCCTGTTATATTTCTGTTATAATATGAATATGCCAGATAATATTCCGGGGCTTCTAAATTTTAAAAATTAAAATGTCTTATTCTTTAATTTGAATGTATTTAATTTGAATTTTGTATAATTCTATTTGGAGACTGTCAGAATTAAAATGCAAAATACCAAGGGTATTACTTTTTATTATTAGGTAGGTAGACATAAAGACTTAAATATTTTATTTCAGATAGCTAGATGCAATGTGGTAGTTGGGTGGAGGACCAGGTATAAAAAGTGTGCTGCATATCATATTTTAAAAAGGCAACCACATGTAATTCAACTAGTTATTTAGGTTGAGTATGCTCTTAGGATTTGATCATTATCATTTAATATCATATTGGAATGTTTTCAAATCTGCAGCGCCAGGCACAGATTGTTCTCTTTGAACTTGATGTGTATATATATATATATATATATATATATATATATATATAATTCGTAGTTAAATATAGACTTGAGATTTCATGGCTAAAGTATGTCTGCTAAAAAAAAATAAATGTTTGCAGAGACTAGTTATTTTTATTTTAGAATTTGGAAACACCAGTCTTTACCAGTGTGAACCTTTCTCTCTCCTTTTTCGCTTTATTTTTTAACACGTTGTCTACCTAGCTTTTTGCACTGCATACTTTGCAATCACATAATATAACTTGGGAAATTAATTGACTCAATATCACTGATACTTGCTTTTAAATGTGTAGAGAAACTCATTATGAGAACGATGAAACTAAAATTATTGAAAGTCAGTACGATGATTGCCTTCATAAAGTACATTCCAACTTAGGGGATGTTTTCTCATAACATCCTATTAATAAAGAATGCAGATCTTTCAAGAACATTATGCTTTGTTATGAAATAGGGCAAGTGACTAAAATTACTGCAGAGTTGAGAAAAATTACGTGTAGGGAAGTAAGGTGAATCCCAATTAATTGAGAAGTTTTTAAAATAAGGAGAGGAAATAAGTGAGAGTATATTTCCATGGACTGTTACAAAGAACATTAAGCCTCATTCTGACCACATCCTTGAGTCAAATTGACAAATAATGCCCAGGATGGAAAGTCCTCTATGGTAACAGAGTGTAAAATTTGATGTTAAACACATCTGGGTCTTAATTCTTCTCTGATTTTTACAAGCTGTGTGGACTTGAATAAACTATTCTAATTCTCTAAGACTTCATTTTGTCACTTGACAAAGAGGTTTTGTCCTACTATTGTTCTTTCTTCTGGATAATATTAAATAAGATATTTCTAAATAAGACATAAGTAGCTGTTGAAGGCAATGCCAGGCTAATCATAGATGCTTACAGAATTACAGCAAACTGTACAGTATTCTGGTAAAGTAATTTAGATGCTATTGCTATAGATATGTATCATTCTGTCTTTTAAACTAAAAGTTATTTGGATGGATGATCGGGATCTGTGGTGCTCAGTGTAGTTTTTTCTCTGACATGTCTGAGAGACAGATAATGGTCTACTATGGTATTGATTCTTAAAGTCTCCAGGGTATGTGTATATACCTGTGAAAAATCTCCAAATGGCTCTAATAGCCATACCCCCTTTCTCCATCTCCTCCACTAGTTGCAATTAATCTCCACCTCCTAGTATGTAAATCAGAACATTTTGATTTTACCTTCATTTGACTCTACTTACTATTTATTAAAGGTCTAAGTTTTAACAGATGAGGAAGATGTCATTTCAAATTTAATCTTGAAATGGATATTTTACAGTAAGAATCTTGGATATTTACTGACATCACCAAAATAATAAATTTTGTTAGGTGGATATACATAAAATAACATTGATATCGACTGATTATCTTAGTCTCTGAGCTCCACTCATTCATTTTCCTTTCACACTTTTTGAAGAAACTGCAGCATATGCTTTCTAATTGTTTGTTGAAGGAATTTGTACATTTATGCTGCTGCTTTTCCTCCTGCCTCTGATAACTGGTTTTGGTGTGACTTTTTTTTTCAACTTGTAGCAAACAGAAGTCAAAAAGGCAAATTTGTAGGAAAGGCTGAGGCTGAGGTCTTAATAAGATTGAAAGTATACAGGCAGTATCCTCAAAGTCCTTAAAATATTAATATAGATGAACTCTTTTTATCTTTGTCTATTTTTCTCTTCTTTTCCTCATCCTTGCTGCCAGCCTATCAAAGCCATTTTGCCACTGAGAGGTGGGCCCGACTAGAGGAACTGACATTCAAGACACTTCTTCGTTACTTTAGTTGACCCTCAGCAAAGCAACTTTAAGGAGAGTCATTTCCTGAGAATTTATCAGGACATATGAATGCTGTGCAAGCAGGGAATCTGACTAGTTTTGGCCTCCTTGATCTAGAAGACACAAAGAAGAAACTTCTGTCAAAACTATTTCCAGAGTTCTTCAATGCAACCTAAGCACACTCAAAATTAAGACTCCTACAAGATTTAAAAGTTGTATAACACTCTTTTCTTTCTATCTATCTCTTTCTATTGCTTTCTATCTCTACAATCATTAGTAGTTGCACTGCTTATATGTCCATAAACAAAATAAATAAATAAATAAGATACAGTTTTCAGTGAGGAAAATGCAGCATCTTGGGAAAAACTAATTATAGGATGATTTTTGTGAGTAGAACATTCTCAGTTTTATGGTATTACTGTCCACTCTCTTTACTTTTTAATTTTAATTAATTAATTTTGAGGCAGGGTCTCACTCCTTCACCCAGGTGCAATCATGGCTCACAGCAGCCTCAACGTCCCAGGTTCAGGTGATCCTCCCACCTCAGCCTCCTGTGTACCTGGGACTACAGGCACATTCCATTACCCCCGGCTAAAGTTTTGTATTTGTGTAGAGACAAGGTTTCACCGTGTTGCCCAGGCTGGTCTTGAACAAACGGGCTCAAGGCATCTGCCGGTCTCAGACTCTCAAAGTGCTGAGATTATAGGAGTAAGTCATGGTGCTTGGTCTGCTTTCATTTTTACGTTTATTAAAGATTTTTTTTTCTTTTTATCAGATTTAGGCATGAACCAAAATTTATTTCAAAGTTACTACATGAAGGGGGCGTTTTCAAACAATACTACATGTTTTTCATTTACATTTCTTCCTTTCATATTGTTTACGCGCTGTTATGAAACATTTTGAGATTCACATATGGGCTAGGCACTGTGACTCATGCCTGTAATCTCACCACTTTGGGAGGCTGAGGCAGGCTGATCACTTGAGTACAGGCATTCCAGATCTGCCTGAGCAACATGGTGAAACTTATTCCCTACCAAAAATTAGCTGGGCATGGGTGCATGAGCTTGTACTACCAGCAACTCAGGAGGATAAGGTGAGACCATTGCTTGAGCCCGGGAGGAAGAGGCTGCAGTTAGCAGAGATCATGCCACTGTACTCCAACCTGAGTGACAAAGTGAGACCCTGTCTCAAAAAAAAAAAAAAAAAAAAAACAAAACACCCAAACAAACAAACAAACAAAAAACATATATAGAAATTTTCTGGTAACTGCAGAGATCATGCCATTGTCCTCCAACCTGAGAGACAAAGTGAGACCCTATCTCAAAAAAAAAAATATATATATATATATATGGAAATTTTCTGGTAAGTAGAACAGAATAGTTGAGCTGAAGCTGAAGCCTTGACTGAATTATTTTTTTTGTAAGACATTATCCATTTCCAAACTATTTTAAAATTCATATGGAACCAAAAAAGAGCCCAAATAGTCAAGGCAATCCTAAGCAAAAAGGACAAAGCTGGAGGCACCAAGCTATCCAACTTCAAACTGTATTATAGGGCTACAGTAACCAAAGCAGCATGGTACTGGTCCAAAACAGACACATCGACCAATGGAAAAGAATAGAGAATCTGGGAATGAGACCACACACTTACAAATATCTAATCTTCGACAAACCTGACAAAATCAAACAATGGGGAAAGGACTCCCTATTCAATAAATGGTGCTGGGATAACTGGTTAGCCATATGCAGAAGATTGAAACTGGACCCCTTTCTTACACCATATACAAAAATTAACTCAAGGTGGATTAAATACTTAAATGTAAAACCCAAAACTATAAAAACCCTGAAAGACAACCTAAGCAATACAATTCAGGACATATGCATGGGAAAAGATTTCATGACAAAGACACCAAAAGTAATTGCAACAAAAGAAAAAATTGACAAATGGGATCCAATTAAACTAAAGAGTTTCTGCACAGCAAAAGAAATTATCAACCGAATAAACAGACTACCCACAGAATAAGAGAAAATCTTTGCAGTCTATCCATCTGAGAAATATCCAGCATCTATAAGGAACTTAAACAAATTTCAATTAAAAAAAAGAACCCCATTAAAAAGCGGGCAAAGGACATGAACAGACTCTGCAAAGAAGACATGCATGCAGCCAACAATCATGAAAAAAGCTCAACATCGCTGACCATTAGAGAAATGCAAATCAAAATGACAATGAGATACCATCTCACAGTAGTCACAATGGCTATTATTAAAAAGTCAATAAAATAACAGATACTGGCAAGGTTGTGGAGAACAAAGAACACTTCTACACTGCTGGTGGGAGTGTAAATTAGTTCAACCATTGCGGAAGACAGTGTGGCGATTCCTCAAACACCTAAAGACAGAAATACCATTTGACCTAGCAACCCTATTACTAGGTATATACTCAAAGGAATACAAATCATTCTATTATAAAGACACATGCATATGTATGTTCATTGCAGTGGTATTCACAATAGCAAAGACATGGAATCAACCTAAATACTTATCAATGATAGACTAAGGAAAATGTAGTAATGTACACCACAGAATACTATGCAATGATAAAATAGAATGAAATCACGTCCTTTGCAGGGACATGGATGGAGCTGGAGGCCCTTATCCCTAGCAAACTAACACAGAAACAGAAAATCCAATACCAGATGTTCTCACTTACAAGTGGGAGATAAATGATGAGTACATACGGACACATAGAGTGGAAAACACACTACGGTCATTTGGAGGGTGAAGGTTCAGAGGAGGGAGAGGATCAAGAAAAACAATGGGTACTAGGCTTAATACCTGGGTGACAGAATAATCTATACAAGAAACCCCCATGACACAAGTTTACCTATGTGACAAGCCTGTACTCATACCCCTGAAGTTAATACAAAAGTTTTTTAAAAAACATTATCCGTTTCCACACACTATATACTTTGGTTAAAGTTATGGAATACGGTTGATACACATTTTATTTTAGAAAGATCCAATGAAAGAAGAATCTGGAACAATACCCCAATATCTAGTTCTGACATTTAGGCATGGTGAATTTGCAGTAATATCAAAGGTTAGATTTAGAAAGGATGTAACGTGTTTTCTTGCCCAACAATTTATGGTTCAAGAAACCCTTTATAGAGAGGTGTTGAGACTGAGATAATATTTACTGCAGAGATACTAAATGCCACTTTTACTGTATTTTTGAATTCGAATGTATTTTGAATTCTACAGCAATCTTGTGAAGTTGGGCACTTTTTATCACTAATTTAAAGATAAGAGAGATTTGAAGCTACGAGGTAGTTGCTATATGCCTGTTAGTTAGCAAGTAGTTAATCAGATTTACACCTAGCTGTCTTTTACGGGTAAATACTTGTTAATGAACAGATCAAGAAATGGACTTGCAAGAATGATGTAACTCTGTATCCAACACATCATTGTAGTACCGGTATGTAATTATTTGTTTTAGTTTATCCCATTTAACAAAGCTTAATTGACTTGTATGATCTTAACTTAGCACTTTTCACTAAGATTAGTACAACTATAATGGCACATGTCTTTCCTGATAAAGAAATGACCTACACTGATTCATTATTAAATATATATGTGCAAATTCCAGACCCATCAAAAATTGATACTTTGGCCTTATTAATATTAATTTATGATCTACCCAGGAGATTACATGACTGGATAGATATTTAAGTCCTGAGGCTTTTCCACATTACCCTAAAATAGAAACAAGTATGTATTTAATTACTCACATATGTGGCTCCTCTTCTGTTGTAACAGAATTATTATAATGATTAGAATATTTGGACATGATTCAGTCATTTTGAATAATTTGCAACCTAAAGCACTGGTGGAAAACACAAATTTATTTCTAATGATATTATTTTAAAAGTCTGACCAATTAATAAATGATGACAGTTAATTTCTGAATATAAAATAAATTTTTAGTATTAAAAAATCAAATTATTTTAGGTGTCTTGTGTTTGAGAATATTATCAATTCTACTTGGCAATTAAACATCTGTACTTACATTAATATTTAATTCTGTTTATAGATATCCCTGTGGTAATCAAAATCTGTAAGAACTTTTCATTCATTTATAGAGCAGATAGAAAAACCCACGAGATCTTCCTGGAAGCTGGTATTTCTAATAGGAGAAGTAGCAGCAAAATGCAAAGAGATGGTATATTATGTTCACAAAGAGAGTAAATTGTTGGCAAATAATTAATCTTTTAGCATTATTTTGGAGAATAGTCAGTGATTGTTTTGAGAATACTCTGATTTTATTTTTCAAAAGTCAAATCTTTGTTGGAATATTGTTCAGGACACTTTTAAAATAAGACCACTCCTTCTTTTTTTCATTTTGCTTATTAAATTTTATAAGATGTTGATCAAGGTAGAGTAGCTTATATAGACCTGATTTTGTAACACTGAGTTATAATAAAGTTGTATAAACAATATCACAAAATGCGTTTGCATTAGAGGCAAAATATTCTGGGTTTTGATGCCAGCATTATCATTCACTAGCTGCAAAAGCTTGGTCACTTTTTTTCTATCTGCCTGAACCTCAATTATTCTATCTAAAAAGTGGGATGTAGATAATGTTTACATCAGAGAGTTGTAAAAAAAACCCCTAATATTTACTTAGTATTTAACACATACTTAGTAGGCACTTTCAGACAAACCATTTATCTTTTAATCTTCAAACCAATAATGTTTAATAAGAATTATAACCTAAATCATTTTCAAGATAAAAAATAACTTTCCATGTTTATATGCTTTAATGTGATTGATAGCGAAGATAAATTCACTTGGTTCAAACTCAGGACTATGTAGTTCATGCTCTTTGCACTATACCAAAATGTTAAAATCTCATGAGAAAATACTACATGGATGGCACTCACCAATTGTGAGTGTAAGTGGATGTGGGAGTTTTTCACACTCAATGCAAAATTCACCCTCTCTTTAAATCTCACTTTTTTTAGCTTCAATTCAAACATGAAACCAGAGGGATACATTCGTGTGTGTGTGTGTGTGTGTGTGTGTGTGTGTGTGTGTGTGTGTGTTTAAATACCTTTTAGTTTGTGATCTAAACCAGATTCAAGTGAAAACATTGGACATTTTTTCTCTGGTCACAAAATGACTTAGCTTCAATGCTATTCTCAAGTAAGTAACCAATAGGGGGCATGAGAGCACTACTATTAACTGTCATTGGTGCTTGTCTGGTTTAACAACACTTTTCACTTGACATTTCTAAAACACTTAAAATATCATTCTAGCTGGCCGTAGTATTTGTAATTGCCTTACTAGATCTAGTTCCTGAAATTTAGTTTATTAATAAAGTGCTGTAATTCTTTGCAATATTAATGAATCAAGTATTTTGATTAGCCAGGCATGTGTAGGGGAAAAAGTTAAGATTGGGAATTCAAATGAAAATAATTTAAATGAACACAGAGCTGAAAATGAAAATGTGATGCACATAAATGGCCCCATTATTGCAAGATAACAGAATACTGTTCAGGCATTTTTCCTGTAACAGAGCAGACCACTAGTTAATTGTATATCTCTTCACTCTCACATTCCCAATAGAAACACTTTTGTCTGCTATTGATTATAAAAGAAAACATTTAAAGAGGAGAGTACAAAAAAGTTTGGGGCTGAATTCTAGAATGAATCACCATTCAAAAGAAATCTAATAGTATGCCACTTGTTTTTAATCATATAATGTCAAATAGAGAATTATGTCTTTACTTTTCTATCAAATCTTGCTTACTGGTGCATTTATCAGGAGAGGCCGAGGAGGGAAGTTGTACTTGGTTTATTCTCTGCTTCCCACAGGAAAATTTAAGAGTCCTCAGAACTTTCAGGTAAGCTGTAGAACTTTACAAATATAACTTTTATCTGGGATTCTCATGAAACATGCCAGAAAGGTCTTGTTTTGCTTAAGAATGGAAAGACCAAAGATATGAATGATTTCCTTTGTGGTTGAAGTAGAATAGAACAGGGAGAGGAGCAGATTTGTGATTAAAGGGGGAACAGGTGACCTGCAAATGATGCTGCATACTTGCTCTTGATATTTAAAGAACCCGCTCCTCTCCCCAGAGCTGATTTATTCAATGCTCATACTCCAGATTCTTTATCAGCTGTGTCATTATGATAAGGATTTGCTAGCAAACTAATTTAGGTCAAACTTTTTCTCTCATGATTCTCTGGGAGTATTATAAAACAGTTCCAAACATGTTGGTTTCATATAGCAAAGTGACTATGGCATGTTACATATGTGTTAAGTATGATAGCACTCAGTTGTAGATGAGTGTCTGTGGTTTTAAGATCTTAGGATAAAGAGAAATTGCCTGCACATTTTCCTCTGGGCTAAGGCAGTTATGTGGATGTACTTTGCAGTCTTTTGTAATTGGTTTACGCCAGGGTTTGTTTAGGACTTCACCTTTACTTAACTTAAAATAGATCACAGTTCTAAGAGGGAATTAGAGCCCAATCATAAGATTGGGTGAGTCTGTCTAGACACTGGACCTATTTCAGATTGAGTAAATGACGAAGCAATTTCCTGTTCTTTAACATTGTGTTTCTATTACCACCTTATTTTCCTTATTTCTGCTTTCCTCCCCAGTCAGCCCTAAAGACTATTTCTCTCTCTGTTGTGAATCTCTCTCATCTTACATACCTAATCCACTTCAGCTGAAATTCATATTCCCAGTCACATTAGAATTTAGATGTCTGAGAACTCAGTTAAGAAGCAACTAAAATACATTTATCAGGCAAACTTCTCCTGATTTGGTAAAGGACACTAATTATAGTGTTCAGAAAGTCTAAATTGTTGTCTCAATTTTCGCCTCTCAGAATTTTACATTTTCTCAATTTTAAATAATTAAAATGTAGTATTAACTGCAGCCCTGCCCTTGACAGTTGTGTTTTGAATTTGTTTGACAGTGGTATTAATAGATTTTCTCTAATCCACCCTCTGTTGTCTATTTCCTCTTGTGACCAATAGAACTCATTTGGTCAGTAGCCATAGAATTGAGTGAAACTAACTGGCCCATATGGCAATTGAACTTGCAATCTTGACTTTATTAACACCACACTACAACCAGCTGAGCTAATAAGCCAAGAAAATCAAATTAGACACTATACACAGCTCTTGGTTAATTACATTTTCCTCTTTTGGTCTCTTCATTATGGCCACTTTTTCCAATTACCAGCTTCTAAAGCGTAAAGATTGAATCTATGGGGTTCTTGTTCATTTTGCTCTTAGTTGAAATTATAGATGGGAATGTGCTACTTAAGTTCAGGCAGCAAAGTCATGAGCATATATTAGCAAAATTATGGTACTTAATGTTCTTTGTCAGAGCCCAAAGGAGCACATTTCAAACATCTCAGGAAGACAGCAGCATTTGTAGTCAAAAGGAGTGATGGAAATGGGTTTGGCAGCTCTTTGATTCATTTTCTGTGTATCTCCTTTCCCGTCTCTGAATCTTAGTCTTACTTCTGCCTCCTTTCCTACCTTACTTCATGCTAGGAAATATGTACTGTGCTTTCATGTGAACCCTGGATTACAGATGAAACCTGACTTCTAATCATGCTTAATGACCTGCCAAACTAACATTATAGCTGAAGTTCATATCTATTGTGCCCAGAAATCTGACTTTCTATGTAGTATATGTAAACAACAACAATCTGTCTGTGATTCTTGATAATCCAGTGTTCTACTCATCAAGCAGCAGTGTGAACAGGACCTAATTCTTTCTTTGCCTAAATTGCCGGGCATGGCTAATAATGGTTTTACTAAATTTAATTCATTTTAATTAATTAACATTTTGATGTGTATGCATTTATAAATTCCCTAGGCATTTACCATATTAATGTTTTACGATGAACCATCATGTCAACAAATATTGCGTCTGAAATGTTTAAATAGGCTGGATCTTTGAATGCATTACTAACTTTATGATGCATTATTTAGCTTGTTGGTTTTTGAGATTGAGAGAAGTCGATTACAGGTTCATAAAGTGTCTTTTAATACAACCTTTTAGTTTGTATTCCTCTGTGGATTAAGATAACTTAGGAGACAATTTAATAGAATAAAATAAATGCTAAATATTAGTTAATAATTATAAGCCATTCTAGTACTCAAGTTCTGCAAGGAGTCATTTTTGTCTTATTTATTACTTGAAATAGTGGTCATTAAATTTATTTTCTTGGAGAAAAATCCAGGTTTCTCTTGTCAGATACATAGAGATCATGTACTTCAACTTCATTTTACACATGGAAAAAAAATTAAAGAAAGAAAAATCGAGAGGCATAAAAAGCGAAAGATCTTCCAAATAAGATAGTATTATAACCAAGTGAAGACACCAAGGTCTCTAAATGTTGTGAAATTAATTTTGCCCCAGACCCCAAAAATTCATAGGTTGAAACACTAACCTCCAATGTCATTGTATTTGAAGATAGATCTTTTGAGGAAGTAATTAAGGTTAAACAAAATCATGAGTGGGGTCCTAATTCCAAAGGACTAAAGTCCATATATGAATATCAGAATTAAAATGCACAGAAGAAAAGGCATGTGAGGACACAGAGAGAAGGCAGCCGTCTGCAAACCAGGAAGAAAGAGCTCACAATAAACCAACCCTGCCGACACCTTCATCTTGAACTGCTAGCCTCCAGAACCGTAAGAAAACAAATTTCTGTTGTTTAAGCCACCTATACTGTGGTATTTTATTAGGGCAGCCACAGCTAATACACCAAGTTTCTGCTCAAAGTTCTTCTGTTACCCTACACTGCTACTTCCGTGGTTAGCAAAGTGTACCTTTTAGCTATTACATACATCATTCTACAGGTGCCATAAGAGCTGACCTCCTCTTAACATAGTAAAATTAATTTTAAAATCAAACAGTGGTAGTGAAGGGAATGACTGGCAAGTCCTGGATCCCTCCTCTATGCTCAGAGCCTGGCACAGACATTGGCACAGAGCTAGTGGTAACCTACCTAAGGACCTCTTCCCTCCTTCTTTTCACAAGTACTCTCAGAAAAAATTGTTACTTTACAACTTCATCTGAATAATACTATGTTTTATCCCTGGAAGATAAAGAGTTGTATCACGTTCTCTTGTCTATTTTGATGCAAAAATCTTTTCATTTATTTATTTATTTATTTATTTATTTATTTATTTATTTGAGACGGAGTTTCGCTCTGTCGCCCAGGTTGGACTGCAGTGGCGTGATCTCCGCCTCCCGGATTTACGCCATTTCTCCTGCCTCAGCCTCCGAAGTAGCTGGGACTACAGGAGCCGGCCACCACACCCGGCTAATTTTTTTTTTTTTTGTATTTTTAGTAGAGATGGGATTTCACCGTATTAGACAAGATGGTTTTGATCTCCTGACCTCATGATCCGCCCGCCTCGGCCTCCCAAAGTGCTGGGATTACAGGCATGAGTCACCGTGCCCCACCGGCCGATGCAAAATTCTTATCAGGTTCTTGACCAATGGCTGATAAGACCTGGAGTCCAAGGCTACTGCACATTTTAAAAGTAAGAAAAAAATAGCCTAATAATTCAGCAAAATTCTTTATTCTAAGCATAATACAGGCAAAATTAAATTATTTCGTTTAAGGAGAACTGGTGGTATATGTTGTATGTTCTTTTCTCTGTAGGTTGCAAGTATCATTTAAGGCATGAGAGATACAAATTTGGTGAATTAAGTTAGCAATATTTGCTGAATCATTTATCTTATTTGGTGAATAAAATCCCCCCCAATAGTTATGTAACATTAGCCCTTGGTGTTTAAGATCTTTTTAAAGAATAATAAAATTCAAAAATCTACAGTAAGGACAGAAGTCCTAATTTTACATCCTATGGTTTGATTTTGATACAAAACAATGACTGTGGCTCTAGCACAAAAATCTCTAACCTTGGTCGAATATGATTTCATTCAAACTACATTAGAAAAGTCATAAAATGTGATAAATTTTATTTGATGCTGTTCAGATATTTGAGTCATAGAGATTGCATGACCTTTTCAGGTTTCTTTCAGCTGTAAAGATATAAAATGTTTAACTATGGACCCTTTATTTGACTCCACTTGAAATTTCAGTTAGGATTATCTAGCAGTCCTTTGTTTTTAATGCAAACATTCCTATAGCAAAAGGCTATACTTTTGCTACTGAAGTAAAACATTCTAGGGCAGTAGTGGCAAAAGATAAATGTGACGTTTATTAGTAAGTTAGTGGTGATTAGGTAATTATATTTTTAACTTTTTATCATCTCTCAACAAGAGTAATTATTAGTATTATAACCTGTTTCCAAAATTGGCCTTTGTATCTTTTCTGTGCCTGGGATACTCTTCCACCGGAACTCGACACGGCTGCCTCATTATCCTTCAGGATCCAGTTCAAATGGTACCTCTTCAAAAAGGTCTTTCTTGGTTACTCCGTATCTAAAAAAACCTCTAGTTTCTCAATCCCTGTTTATCTTCATTAGGCCATCTTCCTCAAAGTATTTATCACTATTTATACTTATCACGCTTATATATTTAATGGAAATTTTTGTCATGTACTTGTATTACAAATGACTAGAACAGAGCATTACTTTTTTAGGTAATTAATTAATAAGTGTTACACTAATTGAACATAGAAAAGATTACAGATGATATATTGTATGTTGACTTTCAGCATCTATCTTCATGTCATGTGTCTTCATATTCATCACTCTGATTGAATTTTACAGTAGACATGTATGGAAGGATTAGCTTTGTTTTCTCTATGGAAAACTAATATCTATTCCCAGAAGGTGTAGGTTCAAGTTGCCGTGTCTTAACTTGTAATTATAATTGTTGTTTAAGATAGAATTATCACCTTTGATTCTAAGGTTCTTTTCAGTTTATTTTAAGAGTAGATCCCATTCTTGAAAACAACTACTATATGAATGTCTAGATTGAAATATTTTCAGATAAACAGATATTCTTCACTTAGGTAGCCAAAAACTACTACTGTCAAATGGGCGATGTTTTCTAATCTGGGATTGGTTCTTGTGAGTTTTACTTATGGTTTTATTCACTTAGTTTATTCATTAACCAGGTATTTTAAAAATACCTACTATGTGTCAGATACTTGGTTCAGAACTGGAAATATTTTGCATAAGAAATTGACACAGTTTCTGCTCTCAAGGAGATTACGGATGGTGGGAATTACAGAAAAATAACAAGTAAGCAAAAAATGAATATGTAATTACATAGTGTCTTATGCCACCAACTACTGAACTGGCTTGGATAATAAGGAGTGAATCTGGAAGCCATTTAAAGAGAACAGAAAAAAGTCTCTAGTGAGGTGATTTTAATTCCAACTTAGAAGAATGAAAAGAAATTGGTAAAAGTATGTAGAGTAATAGTGTGGTATGAGACAAATATCATTTTATTCCAGCTCTTTATTTTCAGTGTATATCACATTAGAAACCATTTTTGAAACCAACCACTGGAATTGTAATGTTCTTGCTGCAGCTGATGTGTTTTCTTTTTATGGCTTTTCTTCAGACTCAAATGCCGAGTGAAAGGGGTATCTGTTTTCCAGCAGTCTGTCGAATATGTTGCACACTCGGAACTGGAATCAATTGTAAATCTGACAACATAGTGGAATGTTCAGTTAACTTTAAACTGCCTTTGAGAGAACACAAGGGAGTTCTGAATAGTCTAATCACTTTTTCCAGAAGGCACCTGTGATTTTGTTAATTTGCCTCTGAGGAAGTCCATGCAGAGGGAAAGGAGAACATACGGCACTCAGTAGCTGAAGTAGGTAAACTGCTGTTTTGCACTTGTTTTCTCTTTATTCATCATTTTGCAAGAGGAGCTATAAATTGGTTAGTCAAAAGGAATCTTGAAATGCTTCATTACATTTTTTTCTTGGAATCTGTGTGGTCCTGGAGCATATATCTGTATGTGCATATTTATTTGGAGACCTGTTTTATGCTTTTGAATAAAGCGTCAGTATTTAATATTTAACATTTAGTATTTTTAAAAGTTATACATACCCCATAGGTATATTTACCTATATATATTTGTATTTTAACCATTTCAAATGCATATACATATTTGTGTATATGTGCATATGTGTGTGTATGTGTATATGTATGTGTGTGTGTAGAGAGAGAAAAAGAGAGTGTATTTACAGAGAGAGAAAGAAAGATAGAATGAGAGTGAGAGAGAGAGAGAGGATGAGAGAGAGAAGTGGGGGTAGTGAGAGATTGGTTCCTGGACCTCTTATAGATACCAAAATCCATAAAATGGTATAGTATTTTCATATAACCTACACATATCCTCCTGTATACTCTAAAACATCTGTAGATTACTTATAATATCTAATACAATGTAAATGCTATGTTAATAATTGTTATACTATATTGTTAGGGGAATGATGACAAGAAAACTTTGTACATTTTGAGTGCAGATCCCATTTTTTTCCTAATATTTTCAATTTGTGGTTGGTTGAATCCACAGGTGCAGGACCCAGGATACATAGAGCCAACTGTGTATATTCATGTGTGTGTGTGTATACATATATGCACATTCATTATGCACATACACGCATATATATATACACATACAAGTATGTATAAAAGTTTTTAAAAAACATTTTGAGCAATGACTTTCAATATTCTTATGATTTGGGTAAATAAACTTATTTTACTTCTGGGAATATATATTCTGAGAAAGTAATTAAAGAAGAAAATGTTATACATATTAATATATTCACTGATTTCTTACTATAATAAAAAATCTTGGAAGCTGTCCAAATGTCCAACAATTTAAAAATGTAAATTTTGTTGATATTACACTGTGTAATTTGTCATCAGCCATAAACCAAAATTGTGAAGAACATAAAGCAAAATTGGAAAATATTTAAGCTAAAATGTTAAGTGCTGGAGAAGAAGAGATAATTATATAATTTTGCATTTCCTCGTAAGTCACTATTCACTGGATGTTCCATAGACGCTCAAATACAACATATACAGGGCCTCAATTTCCACCTCAAAACCAATCTCCTTTCTGTATTCTTTAACTTGTTGAACTTTATCATTGTAAACTCCAAACTGAGAATCTAAAACCCTTGTGGTTGTCCTTCATATTTCCCTCTCTGAAAATATCTGCCATCTCTGTTCTTCCTTCCCATAGCTTTTACCCTACTTGGCCTGGCCTTCACCATATTATGACTTGTCACTCAATGTTGCCATACTAATGTCTCATCTTTCTTCCTCTAGATTCTCCCCTTTCTAACAAATATATCCCACTAAGACACAGATGAAATCATGTCGGTGTTCTGCTTAAAAGTATTGATGGTCCTCCAGTAAATATGGGATAAAATCTCAACTTGTTTTCATTAAATAAATGCTGACAAATATGAACTTGCATATCCTTTAGATGACTAGTAAAGATTTAAAATTCAAAAGAGAGCTTGAAACTTTTGGTAAAATGAATAAAGAGGTCATCAGATTACAGCTAGATGCAATATTGAAGATTCTGGATGCAAGTGTGCATGCAGAAACGTTCGACAGCTTAGTCTGTATAACCCCACGTTAGAAAGAGGAAATTACAGGATTTTACATTTGTGTAAACATTTTTGAGTGAGCATAGATAAAGGTATAAAAGGATACATGCCAGTGTAATAACATAGAATTTAGAGGAATATTGTATTTAATTTATATATATATTTGTTGTGTTAATGGTTATGGTAAACATGTAGTGATTTTTTATATTACTACATTTATTTAACATTAAATTATTTTTAAATTGAGCCTTGATTGCAAAAAAAGTAACTACACTGGTGATAATTATTGTTTTATGATTAAGAGTGATCATCAAGAGAAACTATTTTGTGCATTCTAGATTGTCCATTTCAATTCTTCAGGACAAGAAACAATAAAAAGATTTAGGACACATGCTCTACAGAACAGAGAATGTGCATGGCTGCAATATAATTTCAATTTTAGTAGTGTTTTTCTTATATTTAATAGATATCTGAATAGGAAGATTCATAACAAAAAAGTATAATTGTTTGGAATTCACCTGTGACTCATGTTAAAGGAAAAAGTAATTTTAAGTATATTGTTTTTTCTTATTCTCGACATTTGACACACAGTATTGAGAGATTTTGCCTGCTCAGCATTAGGCATCGGGAGTTGGATGTAAAAGACTGCGAGTTGAGACGAACAAGATAATCACAATAACCTTCGGTCCTCCTTGAAAGTGACGGAAAGTGTAAACAATTTTTAAGGTTGTACCTAAATTCATATAAACGGAATTCTAACATCTGCTCCTAGGGAGGCTAAAAGCAAGAATTGATTGGGTGCATAGTTATCATTTGAATCTGCATAGGGATTAAAACATTTAATCAATAGGTATTGAATAAGCAATTCGTACATGATCTGCTAAAAGAGATATATGTTGCTGGCATATTCTTTTAGAAAGGTTGATTATTGTCTTTCTCCATCACTTTCAAGAACAATTAAGATTTTAATTAACAGAATCCACTTTATTTGTCAAGAATTTTAAGCATTCATTTAGGAAAATTACTCCATTTACCAGTTATTGCTGGGCCTCTTTGGCAAGCATCATGAAGAAAAGAAGCAGAAAGTAAAATTACTTTCAGATAGATGTATCGTTCAGCTTCTCTTGATATCCTTACCCTATAACTTTTCTTTTGCTTTAATGATTTTTGCTCTTTTCATGGCCTCAAATATCCAGTATGAAGTGTTGAGTGTAAAATGTATAATTAATTTGAAACAAATTTTATTATAATTTTCATTCAATATAATTCCATCCCTGCACATTGTATTATCCTTGTCTTTTTAAACATCTCATATCTTTTAAGAAAACTAATAGGAATGGACTAAAAGAGGAAACTAGTAAGCAGAAGATAATTTTTTATGGCTGGGAAAACGCATTCTTAAAATTGGTGACTGCATAATAAATCATGTCTGTGTTCAAATGATTGTTCATCTAAAAGTTTCTCAATTAATACCCACCCATCATATCATTTTTTTCTCCTCTGTGTTCTAACATTTGAATCCCTTGAGACTGAGTAGAGTATCTCTTTCTCAAGAAAGAGTTTCCTCTATTCGGCAATCTCAAGTAGGCAATTGAGATTGAGAGAGAGAAAAAGTTGTCTCCCTTTTATCATGTGTATAACTTCACCAAACCTGTATGCAATGTGTGGTGATACTGGTTTATTTACTGCTTTTCTTGCAAATGTGAATTTACAATTTTTATCATACCATGTATAAAATATCTACAAATAGAAAATCAGACTTTTTTTAATTTACTGCATATTTACCCTTTTATTGACCTTCATTACGTTTTACATTTCTGGGATCATTTTCTTCCCATCCAAAGACTTCTGTTTATGTGATTTGTCTTCAGTGTCGATATAGCTGACAACATATTTTCTCAGTTTATGTTTGCATTTGAATGTCTTCAAATTGCTTTCACTTTTAAATAATATTTTTGGTAGCTGTAGAATGTGAGGCTGGTAGTGGTTGTTTTTGTTTTCCCCTAGCACATTAAAAGCATCAACTTAGTATCTTCTGGTTTTCATCATTTATCTTGCAAAATAAGCTTTCAGTCTTGTTGCTGCCCCTTTGGTTGTAATGTGTCTTATTTCTGTCAATATTTTTAAGATCTAAAAACACATTGTTTTCTCTCCTTATTCTCTTTGGTCAGTTATTTTATAATGTAGCTAAATGAATTTTCTTTATATTTATATTGCTTGAAGTTCTTAGAACTTCCTATATCTGTAGATTATTATATTTTATCAGTTATGAAATTTTAGGCCCATTGTCTCCTCAAAAATTGCTTTTGCCCTATTATTTATCTCTTCTCCTTCTGTGAATAAAGTTGCATTTATGGTAGACCTTACAAGACCATACAGTCTTTGTGTACTCTTCACCATTTTTCTTTCTTCTTCATGTTTAAATTCGGATATATTCCATGAACTTATATAGTCCAACACACTAGTGTTATTTTTAGCATTATTCAACTTATTCAGCTCCTAAGCTCAATCACTACAGTTCTGGAATTTCCACTTTATTCTTTTTTGTTGATTTTAGTTCTCTGGTAAAACTTTCCATCTTGTCATACATTTTTAAAATGATCTTAATTACAGATATTTTAAAATTCATGACTAAAATTTCAAAACTTTTCTCACTTATGGTTTCTTTTTTGTATTTTCTTTTAGTCTTATTCTTAGGTATTCTTAGGTATGCCTGTCGACCTTGGCTTAAATTAATAGACATCTGTATAAAAAATTGAATATACTTTAAATAATGCCATCTTCCTGCAGAGCAGATTTACCCTGTTCTCCAGCAGGAAGCAGAGGAGCAGGGCACTTCAATTCAGTCAGGGACTGAATTGGCTCTAGTCTGAATTGACTCTGGGCTGAGTTACAATCTGTATTAGTCCATTCTCACACTGCTGAGAAGAAATACCTGAGACTGGGTAATTTACAAAGAAAAGGGGTTTAATTTACAGTTCCACCTGGCTGGGGAGGCCTCAGGAAACTTACAATCATGGCTGAAGGCAACTCTTCAAAGGACAACAGGAGAGAGAATGAGTGCCCAGCAAAGATGGAAAAGCACCTTATAAAACCATTAGATCTCATGAGAACTCACTCATTATCATGAAAACAGCATGGGGCAACCACCCTCATCATCTAATCACCTCCCGTGAGCTCCCTCCCCCAACATGTGGGGATTACTATTTGGACTACAGTTCAAGATGAGATTTGG
The DNA here is from genome assembly GCF_003255815.1 of Theropithecus gelada. Lineage (NCBI taxonomy): Eukaryota > Metazoa > Chordata > Mammalia > Primates > Cercopithecidae > Theropithecus > Theropithecus gelada. The sequence continues at coordinate 124,017,373 of NC_037669.1, forward strand.
GTGAGGATGTAAAGCCAGAATATATGACCATCTTTGTAATGATTATTCTCTAATTTTTCCACTCCCAGCTTACAGCTCTCAAAGGTTTCAAACTAAGAGTTGGAGGTTTCTTAAGATATACCCTCATTGCTAGGACCTGAAATATAACTTTTGATTCCCAAGCAATGCAGCATAATGATTGTGCAATGATTTTTAGTTACCTTTCCCCTTTTTACCCTCCTGTCTTGTGCATCTTATTCCATAAATGCCTTGTGAGAAGAACCAATGCCCAATGTTGAGCTGACTTCTCTAAGTCTGTTTTCTCTCTGGATTTTATCACTTCAAATTCAGACTCTCATAGCACCATAGATTTCCCTCCCTCCCTCCCTTCCTTCCTCCCTCCCTCCCTCCCTCCCTTCCTTCCTTCCCTCCTTCCTTCCTTCCTTCCTTCCTTCCTTCCTTCCTTCCTTCCTTCCTTCCTTCCTTCCTTCCTCTCTCTCTCTCTCTCTCTCTTTCTTTCTTCTTTTTTTTTTCTTTCTTTTTTCTTTCTGGCTGTTTGAGTTACTGATACTGATAGCTCTGTAATCTTTTCTAATCTTAGTAGAAACTTGTTGTCTAGCTCTTATCTCCTGCTATCTTCCAATAATTAACCATTGTCCTGAGGGGAAAGAAGAGGCAAAAAATGGAGACCATCTCACTAAGCTTCATCTTAAGCGATACTTGCTTTATCAATTTCTAATGTATTCCAACAAAATTTGTAAATTTTTAATGACTTTTTTGCTTTTTCTTTTTAGGAATGCTAGCTGAGTACAAACTATTCCATCATATTCACAATGGAAGTCGATATTTTGTATCACTTTTAATGTAAAATGTAGCCATTTGTGTATTTCTGATTATTTCACTAGTCTTATTTGTTTAATAAATTGATAAACTGTATTCTTCTTTGATCATCAGTCTCTTGTTCAATGACTGGCAAACCTGAGCAGCTGACCCCATTGATGCTGTCTCTGACTACCCTACTTTTATAGACAACGCTCTCCTGTCTAGTTCAGCTACAATAATTTAGTCATTCTCTTTTTGTATTATATATTTGAAATGTTTTATTTATGAACTGTAGTTATTTCATTGTAATACCTTTTTGATTAAGACAGTCATCCATTCTGTTTTGTTATATTTGTTTTCCAGTTTACATCAATATATATGTAAATAGTATATTATATATAATATATATTTATACATATAAATAGTGGGATAACTGATAGCAAATTAGATTTTTAGAAAATCAGTTTAGATATCTCACTATACACCAAAAAACTCCAGATTAGTGGATGATTTAAAAAATGAAATCATAATATTTTTAATGTGAATCAAAAGCAAATTAGAATGTAAAAGGGCCAGACGAAATATGGATATTTAAAACCTATTCAGTAGAAAATTTTATTCCAATTTTTTAAAATGCTATGTCAAATAAATAGAATAGGAAAAACATATAAAATATCTAGAAATTAAAAAATGTAATTAATAGAAAATAAAATACCAAACCATTTTAAGGTCTAAAAATAGTTTTAATACTATGCAATACTATATTGCTAGAAAGAAATATTTAGTACACTGAAATTAATTGTAGGAATTTTTAAATACATAATTTTATTCAATGTTGTTCACACACACACACACACACACACACACACAACCCTCAAACTCTCCAAAAGATATTGTTTTAAGAAAGAAGCAAATAAAAAACTTAGGACATTTTTCCTAAATCATTATAATAAAAATTATACTTCCAATTATATGAAATGCCTATAAAATAAACAATTACTTTTTCCAAATGTGTATACTACATGCGTCTATAACAATATCTTAAGAAAGGACAAATTAATGAGAAAAAAGTCTTTATCACCAAAATATAATTTCTGATATGTAATAATAAGTAATAAAGAAGGTATGACAAATTAGTGGGTAGGAAAAAAGTTAATAATAACAGATGTTTTCTTCAAATTTTAATTAACATTATTTTTCAGCAATAATAATAAAATTGGTTAAATGATTCCTTGCTGTCTTTCAACTGGTCACATTTTTTTGTTGTTGTTAATATATTTATAATACTATTTGATGTGATGAGTTATAGTATTAAATTTACTAACATTTTCTTTATACTTTTATTCATCACATAAAAGCTGCATAATAATAGCGACTTTTAAAATGCACTATTGAATGCTGCTTTCTTCTTTTTTTCGGTTGTGGTAAGAATACTTAACATGAGCTTTACTTTCAGCAAATGTTTAAGTAGACTGTATAGTATTGTTACCTGTATGTACAATGTTATATAGCAGATTTCTATAACCCACTTATCTTGTATAACTGAAACTTCATACCTATTGATGTTTTCTAATTGTTGTTTGAGTTTCATATTTTGTGCCTAAAATTATCCTGTCTGTAACTTACTTTTCTGTGCTACAATTGTTCTTATAATCTATTGTGTGTACTATATGAGCAGAATAGAATAGGTTTTGAGCTATTTCTTTTTCTTTTTTTCTTTATTATTATTATACTTTAAGTTCTAGGGTACATGTGCACAACGTGCAGGTTTGTTACATATGTATACATGTGCCATGTTGGTGTGCTGCACCCATTAACTCGTCATTTACATTAGGTATATCTCCTAATGCTATCCCTACCCCCTCCCCGCAATAGGCCCCAGTGTGTGATGTTCCCCTTCCTGTGTCCAAGTGATCTCATTGTTCAATTCCCACCTGTGAGTGAGAGCATGCAGTGTTTGGTTTTCTGTTCTTGCGATAGTTGGCTGAGAATGATGGTTTCCAGCTGCATCCATGTCCCTACAAAGGACACAAACTCATCCTTTTTTATGGCTGCATAGTATTCCATGGTGTATATGTGCCACATTTTCTTAATCCAGTCTGTCACTGATGGATATTTGGGTTCTTGAAAGCTCATGCAGTATCTGTAACTCTTTATTTGGGAGCATTTATGGATAATACCATCTAAACACAGAACGAGTTTTATAGAATAATCCTTTAATGATTTTCTCAATTTTCTTCCTTGTTACTGGCATTAAATTAGGTCAAAAATAGCCTCTGTACATAGCAAACTATAACATAACAACATGTAAACAAACTGCAACCTAGCTGAGGTTTTAAGTGTTCTTGTAACAAGTAGCTGAGTGTTGGCCAATCACAGTAGCTGAGATTCAGCTAACTACAGGCTGCAAACTTCTCATATGTGTCTAAATAAGGCAACAGTAGAGCTGTAACCAATCAGGCTCTTACAGTATGTCACTTTTCTTTGTCTTAAAATATTACCTACCTACATTGCTAGGTGGAGTTGTCTGAACTTTTAGTGGTTCAGGGTGCTGGCCATTTAATCAATCATTTCTTTGCTCAAATAAACTTTGCTAAATTTAACTTACCTAAAGATTTTCTTTTAACATTGGATTTTATTCAAATTTAAATTTTTTGTTTTGAAAATTTTGGTAATTTCTAGTTTCCACAGAGTTATCCTTTACATTGAAAATTGTATCTTACTGACACATAAAACAGTATTTTCTAAAATTTTGCATTACAAAGAAACCTGTTTTATTCTAGATATCCTCATTATCTCTAATTTTGTCACTTTTCATATTTTTTTCCTTTGGGCATTATGCTGATTAAAACAAAACAAACTAAGACTGAAGAAAAAAGTATGTGTGTCTAATTTTGCCCAAAGAACTTTAACAGACTTAGAATGAAGTTAGAGAGCATGGATTATCCTCAGCCCCCCCAGTGAACCCGTGTTGATGGAGTCTTCATTTCTGATATGGAGCTGGAAGTTAGAGTCATTTGTTTAGTATTCCACACTTCTTGATTTTCAGTAGGTACAATATTTGAAAAAGAAAAAGCTTCTTGCTCTGGGGCTCTAACATAAGCAATATAAAGTAAGATCAGTAAAGCTGAGGCTGATTCGTGAAAGCTCTGGTATTTTATGCCACAGGTAAAAAAATGCCTAAAGAATACTCAAGCACAAGTATCAAGAACAATTATAAGTACCAATATAAGGCCTTGACCTAGATTTTCTTTCTACCAGCAGCAGTTTATTTCCTGGTATTGTATAATTGTGCATCTCAAATGGTTCTCTTCCCTGTCACTGCTGCTTATCTTTTTTTATTGCCCTTCATCCCATATGGCATCTCTATTATATGTTGCTCATTTTGTTCTCTCTTTTCATCCTCCTCTAACTTCTACCATCTCTCTGACCAGTCCAGCTCTATTTTGCTGATTGTGTGTCTTCAATGCCTCTTAATTGAGGACTATCTGTGTATGTGACCAACATTTCTCGTTGAGATATATGGTTTTAGTTTAAGGAAGCCATTAGTTTGAGCTTTCTTAATCCTATCTTTATCTTTTTTTTTTCCTTCTTAAACTTATCTACCTAATGTGGGGTTTGTTGAAACCACTCCAAATATCTGAATTTTTAAAAAACGTATTTCTAAGAATTTGTCATGTAGAATGAGAAACGGGAAGGTAGTAGGGGAAGGTTTTAGTGCCTGGAAATCTCAATTTAGAATTTAAACTTTATCTGGAAATATATTTCTCATTTCATAACTATGCTAGAGCTTTTTCTCTCTGAATGTCAACAAGAGTAAACTCAGTGAAAAAATGAAGATGGAGAAACAGGGACTACTGTGGTGCAACAGCAGATATTTTGGTCTAAGCTCAAATAAATAAATACATAAATATCTGATGCTGTCCTATTTTGAAAACAAAAATAATTTTCAGCAAAGAATAGTAGAGAAAAAAAAAAACCACCAGAGACAGAAACACTATGATCGAAACTACTTTAGTGACCAGAGTATGGAAAACAGGCAATCAGCTATACACAGGGGAGTTTGAGATTGCAGAAGAGCGTTATAACCTCACTCTGTTATTTCTAGAAACCTATTGAAGTAAGACCATATTCCTTGATAAAATCTTGTCACCATTAAATAAATAAATAATTAAATTGAAAACATAATACAGATCATAAGCATAATCGGTTTCTTTAATAAGTCCCAGCCAATTAAGTCTAATTTTAAAATTATTGAGTATAGTTAAGTGAATACTGAGCATTACAATTATTTCAGCAGCTCCTCACTTCCATGAATACTGAATAAACTACACAGGATTTTCCATGCAATTATGGGTGGAAAGGATCTAGAGATAGTGTAACAAACATGCCAACATTTAAATATTGGTGGCTTGATACTGGTAAGAAATTATGGATCTAAAATTTTAGTTACCATTTCAAATGGAAATAATATGTGATATAGAAAAGAAAAAAAAATGTAATATGACAGTTTAAACATTTAATTAATTTATTTAAAATGTGAATTTTATTTCTTCTCTGATATGTTTATGTTGGGTTCCAAAATTGAAGATAATGTAAAATAAAGCAATTAGCAATGCAGCCAGAACAGAGACCAACTAAAATTTATTATTATTATTATTATTATTATTATTATTATTGAGATGGGGTCTTGCTATGTTGCTCAGACTGGAGTGTAGTGGCTATTCATAGGTTTGGCCATAGTATACTACACCCTTGAACTCCTGGACTCAAGTGATCCTTCTACTTCAGCCTCCCAAGTAGCTGGGACTACAGGTGTGCATTACTGTACCTGGCTCTAAATTTCTATTTCTTGATGATGGGTAGTTATATTCCTCTTTGAGAATCTTATTAAAGTTTTGTGTTGCAGGAAGTCAGGGACCCCAAATGGAGGGACTTGCTGAAGCTGTGACAGAAGAATGTAAAGTGTGAAGATCTCATGGACATTTATCACTTCCCCAATCAATACTCTTATAATTTCCTATGCCTGTCTTTACTTTAATCTCTTAATCCCATCATCTTCGTGAGCTGAGGAAGTATGTCACTTCAGGACCTGTGATGATTGCGTTAACGGCACAAATTATTCGTAAAGCATGTGTGTTTGAACAATATGAAATTTGGGCACCTTGAAAAAAGAACAGGATAACAGCAATGTTCAGGGAACAAGAGAGATAACCATTAGGTCTGACTGCCTGGGAGCCAGGCAGGACAGAACCATATTTCTCTTATTGCTGAAAATGGGTAAGAGAAATATCTCTGAATTCGTTCCCCAGTAAAGAATATTAATAATTAACAACCCTGGGAAAAATGCATTCCTCGTGGAGGTAGTGGGGAGGGGCCTCTAAAATGGCCACTCTGGGAGTGTCTGCCTTATGCAGTTGCAGGTAGGGATGAAACACGCCCTAGTCTCTTGTGCTGCCCCCAGGCTTATTAGGATTAGGAAATTCCTGCCTAGTAAATTTTAGTCAGACCGGTTGTCTACTCTCAAACCCTGCTTCCTGATGTTTATGAATGACAATGTGTGCACAGCAGGACAGGGAACCTCAATAGTAATTCTAGTTTCACCCCAGCCTTGTGACCTTGCCTTGCCCATTTGCCTTGTGATATTTGTTGCCCTTGAAGCATGTGATCTCTGTGACCCACACTCTATTCATACACTCCCTCCACTTTGAAAATTGCTAATAAAAACTTGCTGGTTTTATGGCTCAGGGGGCATCATGGAACCTGCTGACATGTGATGTATCCCCCGGACACCCCCTTTAAAATTTCTTTCTTTTGTACTCTTTCCCTTTATTTCTCAGACCAGTCGACACTTAGGGAAAACAGAAAAGAACCTATGTTGAAATATTGGGGTCTGGTTCCCCCAATAGTTTTGGACCTTTTTTGAGAATGTATATACATGGAATTTCAGGGATTTCACCAACTTTATGAAACCCATCCATGTGAACCTAAGATAATATCTTCTGTTTAAAGGTAGCAAAAAGAGTGGACTTGTGAGATCATAACACCATAAATTTGCAATTTGAGGCCATTCAATATGGCTCTGAGATTCTTAGCAGCTGAGTTGAAAAGGGAGGTGCATTTAATCCAGTTTCAATGTTATTTGAGGGTTTCTATTCATTATAAATATGTGAGTTTTATAGTAATCGGTCTAGCATATGCTAAAAGAAAAGAAAATAGAAAAAGTATAATTGTGTCTTTTAAATAGAGAACAGAGTAAATCCTGGGAAGTCAAATGCTCTCTTTTTCTTCATTCATGTAGAAATCAGTTATTTGTTTCCCCACAAGGGTCTGGAGGTATCTACCTAAGTGCTACAGCTGAAGATTAAAAATTTGCTTTCTTTTTACATTTAACTTTGTGGGTCAGATTCTCTTCTTAGTCAGGAGATGGAACTCTAACTCTTACTTCAAAAATAAGGGTTTATTTCTCCTTTATGGGGCATTTTGAAATGGAAAAAAAGAAAAACTTCATTTAGCCTTCTAAAATAAGGGTATAATATAAAGGACAAAAATGGTATCTTTGGTGAGGGCCAAGACTCTGCTTCTGTCAGCCCAAAGAGAGGCTATTCTTCAAATCTCTTTCCTCATAAAGCAGAAAGAGAAACATACACAGAATTCACCTGGACTATAGTCATACTATTTTTAAATCATGAGTTAGCAATGGGTGGAAGACATCTGAGGTATAAATATAATAAATACTACTGTTTCCAGTGTAACAAGTTCAAGTGTAACAGTTGCCCAGTCTAGACTGAATAAAACCACAGGCTCTAACTGAATTTTTAAAATGTTACTATTTGATGTATTGTTTGACTGGAGTAGTTATTGGGGTCAATCTTCTGTTTTCATTGAGGCAGAGATTTTGTCATTGACCTCAACCATAGGTGAATATCACAAATAAGAACATACATGCCATGAACCATAGCCAAAAGCACAGAAGACCCTGAAGTAAGCAAAAGGTAAATATAAATATTAATGGAGTCTATTTTTGGTGAAAAAGTCACTGGAAGAGACACCAGTAATTCCAGGAAGCAAATCATGAATAAATCTCACTCAAGGAAAAGTTCTCACATGGAAAGTAAATTTTCTTATTACGGTTTATATTCCTATATTTCTTTTTTTTTTCAGACAGTGTCATATCTGTCACCCAGGCTGGACTGGAATTCAGTGGCATGATAATAGCTCACTGCAGCCTTAAACTCCAGGACTCAAGCAATCCTCCTGCCTCAACCTCCCAAGTAACCAGGACTACAGTTGTGCACCACCATCCTTGGGTAATTTGTGTGTGTGTGTGTTTGTGTGTGTGTGTGTGTGTGTGTGTGTAGAGATAGGGTCTTGCTATGTTACTCAGTCTGGTCCCCTATTCCTGACCTGAAGTGATCCTCCTGCCTCAACCTCCCAAAGTGTTGGGATTATAGGCATGAACCATCACACCCAGCCACCTTGTTTTCTATTTTTATGCTAGAGGCAATTAAGCCATCTTCCTAGGTAATAAAGTTTTATTCATTCAGAGGGGCTGAATTATTAGAGAAAATGGTCACAGAAACATCAACCTATCCTTGACCAACATACCATTGCATTACATCATTTCCATTATCTGATATAAAATAATATCTAAATAAATCAGAACAAAAGGGAACCAACATTGTTTAAGCTTATACCATGTAACAGGAACCTATAATATATGCTTTTAACACATTAACTATAGTAGGCACACCTTATTATTAGTTTATAGATGCAGAAGCCAAAGTGCAAAAAGTATCTAGCCTAAAATTGCATATTGTTGACCTTGGATATTTAGAGGCAAAGCATCTTGATAAAAACTTAATGAATTATTTGATCTATATTTCCCAAGAAGGGAGAAACTACTTACAGGGGAAAAAGTGACTGAAAGACAAGCAGAACTTAGCAGAGAATAGCTCTGATGAATGGTATCTTGAAAACTGAACAACAAATGAGAATATACAATATCTATTCATGAAGCCAGTAAGAAAATATTTTAAAATGTTTTACAGTGACTCGAGATAGATTATTTCCAAATCAGATTGCTTAATAAAGAGGGAAAATAAACTATATAATTTACAACATTGTGACAGGATCAACGGGAGAACTAGTAAATGAGGGTTACTAAAGCTGATAAGCAGATGATCAAGAAAGCCTGAAGGAGAAGTTCCAAGTCTATATTGCATGGTGTAGTAATGACTCTATGGTCCAAGAAAGTTGTGCATAGGTGTGATGGATACTCTTAAAGGCAGTCTGAAGGCAGACTCCTTAGCATAGCTCCTGAAAAGAAGAGATGGTTCAATTACTTTTATAAATTTCTGTAGATAAATTATACAGACAATATAATACTTTATTATTTTTATATATTTACCATAAATCGATTTTTAGAACAAACTGATATTTATGAATATCATTTTTAACTTAGCACCATCTGAGGCTATTTTCTTGCTTATTTTATTTATTTATTAACAGACTTATTGGATATGATTAACAAAGAAAGAACTGCACATATTTAATTTATTTTTTTTATTTATTTATTTTTATTTTTTATTTTTTTTAAATTTATTTATTATTATTATACTTTAAGTTGTAGGGTATATGTGCATAATATGCAGGTTTGTTACATATGTATACTTGTGCCATGTTGGTCTGCTGCACCCATCAACTCGTCATTTACATTAGGTATAACTCCCAATGCAATCCCTCTCCCCTCCCTCCTCCCCATGATAGGCCCCGGTGTGTGATGTTCCCCTTCCTGAGTCCAAGTGATCTCATTGTTCAGTTCCCACCTATGAGTGAGAACATGCGGTGTTTGGTTTTCTGTTCTTGTGATAGTTTGCTAAGAATGATGGTTTCCAACTGCATCCATGTCCCTAAAAAGGATGCAAACTCATCCTTTTTTATGGCTGCATAGTATTCCATGGTGTATATGTGCCACATTTTCTTAATCCA